>NW_028186990.1:777907-839630 GCF_003343005.1 Rhea americana | reverse complement strand
TTTTTTCTTTTTTCTTTTTTTTCTTTTTTTTCTTTTTTCTTTTTTCTTTTTTCTTTTTTCTTTTCCATAGAAGGGCCTAGGCTGGCCCTACGTTTCTGCTAGTTTTACCTAAGCCTCTTCTAGAAATCTCAAGCACCCAGTGCCCTTGAACGAGGACTGTGTCACTTGCAGAACTGACAAGCTCCGCTGTGGCGTTGGAAGCACTTCTTGGAGTTTAGGCTCCTCGAGCAATTCCTCTATGATAAGGAATCACATCTTGTAAACTTCAGCCCCAAGTAGCTGAACGTAGTCCATTTGTGACAGTGCTTGTCACCAAAATTTTTCAGACAGCGTCATACTCTATTTATTCACATTGTGGTGGCCTTCAGAAGGCTGAATCTTAATTGATATTCTTCTATTCTAATATAATTCTACACTGTTATGCAGATAATATATGCACACATGGTTTTGCTATAAATGTACAAACGAACGTATCTGTTATAATATTGACCCCTGGCAGGTTAAGTTTAAGATAGTTTTAACTGTAAGGATACTTCTACCCTATTTATGGACAGAAAGACGTATTTCAGCATCCACCCATCCAAAATGAACCATTGTTTATTCCTAAGAACCATCATTCCCCACAATTATTGTCTAATTCATCACTCAGTGCCTGTGCTGTAAGATAGTTTTATTTCCCTTTCTTGTATTTTGAATAAGCTCTGATAATTCAGTCAGTTTAGCAAAATTCCAGTAGGTGGAGTAATGGTAAAGCAAATATCTGCTCAGGCTATTTATATTTTTAAACAGCCATTTTTAATGTCTTTCGCTGAGATTTGCATAAATCAGAGTTTGATATATGTCAGAAACAGCAATAGGTGTGTACATGGATATATATATATATATATATAAAATATATGTGCACGTTCAAAAATGTAGAGATTAAAAGAACATCCTTAATACCTATAAGAGAAATAAAGCATTCCTCTGTCTTAAATCTAATATTCTATGCTGCTTTCTTCAATTTCTACATATTGGATAAAGCCTATTTTGCAATTTGTGCTAGCAGCCCAAAACCGTACATTCCCGTCAATTTGGAAAGGACTGGTCAATGCCCGGAGGGAGGCAGGAATCGCTGGTGAGCTCCATTTTGGTATTAAGGTCAGCAGAGATTTGAGAGATAGCTTTGGCTAATAGTGTCATGCCCTTGCCAAGCCGCGGCTGTGCAGCATGCCCAAAGCCTTCAGTCCTTTGGGGTACTGCTAGGGAGACCCTCGTCCTCTGTCAGCCTGGAGGAGGGCTGCTGCCCACTGGATGCGCTTATGGAAAGGAGAAGTTTCTTTGGCTGCAGCCATGACTCTTCCTCCCCTCCACACCTCTCCCAGCTGCTCTTCCCAACTTCAGGTAAACACCAGCAGTGTTTCAGGTAGGCAGCAAGGCAGAGACTTAACAAACCCCTAGCAGCCCGACATCACCGCAGAGGCTTAGCCTCCAATAGCAGCAATTTTAGCTCAAACTTAAGTTGCTGCCATATCAAAATGTATAGGCTGTAGAAAAGGAAACCGATACGCACTGAAAGAAATCTCATTAGGACTGCACTCTGTAGTCCTTGTTCAGGCAAAACTCTTACCAAAGTCAGCTGCAGTTTTTCCTGATAAAACAAGCTGGCACAAGCCACTTAGTCATTATGAGAAGAAAAGTATAAATGCATTTACTGAGTGACTGTACTTAGATAAGGAGGAGTGCAGTACACTTCTGTATGGATATCTTAGACTGACGTCTGAAGCCTTATGAAGACAGTACCTTCCCCAATATTCATGCTAATTTTGTAAGCAAGACGGCTGAAACTGAGCTCAAATTAAAAACTTGGTCAGATTATCACCAGCATTTTTCTTTAGCTCTGAGCTTTGTAATGAAAAACATAAACGCAGGAGCTTTCATTTTCTCCTAGAGAGCATATGAAATTGCAAATACTGACACAACGGGGAAAAAAAGAGGACAAAGCTTCCTCTTTAAAATTAATACAGGTCTAAAGAACTGTAAATAGCTGTCTCAGTACATGCACCAAATAGTCATAGTTTACCTATGTAAAGCTATTTCCCCTATTACTACTTGTTCTGAGTAGTTATGTGGAGATTATTAATATTAAATAATATTAAAGAACGTCTTCCTCCCTAACAAATCCACAAGTTTAAGAAAGTGTTTTCTCATATTCATTTCAAAATATTAAGCTGTCTGTACTATCTTCTTTAGGCTTGTTCAAGCTTATAATCATTTTGCCATGACTTTGTCTGTAAATTACTTGTGATTCATTCAGGGTATTTTATCTTTTTTGTAAGCTATCTTCAGTAAAACAAAAATATCTGTACTCTTTCCCCTGCCGATGCAAGCATTGCAGTATGATCATCATCTTCTAGCTCCCTATTTTTCTCTAGGAGAAAGGGGAGAAGCACAGAATAACAGATATTTCAAACTAACCACATATTTTCTGTCAGACAAAATATAGTCATATCCCTGAAAACAAACATAACCTCAAGTTATACCACAGAAAGGGAGTGAGAAAAAAATGAATATAAAATATACCACAATCATTCAATAAAAAGAGCTGTAAGATTAACGGAGTCAGGAATTAGAATGATCTCAAGAGATCATGCTCATAGTATTTGACATGTTTTGACACGTATGGAAAGGATAAATGACTTTTAAAGCAGAAAAAGAAAGGAATGCTTTACAGAGCGGTTGCCTAATTATGCTTGTATTCCTAGGGCTGCTGTGCACCTTCCGCTGTCCATCACCGGCAGCTCCTTCCAGGAGGAGTCCCAGCTAGGTTGCACCTGGCACAAGGCCCCCAGCATCTTGCCATGTCAGAGCTACCTGCTTGTTAATCAGCCATGCCAACCGTGAGGGCCCTCTGTAAGAAAAAGCCACAGTAGGTGGCTTCCCAAATAGCAACCACAGCTCATCTCAGTACAGACATCTCCACTGCTCTCCCTCGCTGGTTCATACCAGGTCTGTTTATTGCTCCTTGCTCAGAGGCAATAATTGTGACTAGCCCAGGGGAGTTGAAAGGACAGGACACGCCAAGTACATGAAATTCAGTCCACATTCAAGTCGGGGGGGGAGGGGGGGGAGAAAAAAAAGGGGAGGGAGGGCAGAGTCATGGGGAATCCTGCCCGTGGAAAAAAGTTCCTGTAACATTCATAGCAACATCCTCCTCCACTGATGACAAAAAAGACAAACAGGCTCATTTTTGCCCTTGTCCTTACTCTGACTACATTGTTTTCGGTTTAGGTGCTAGCCTGGCTTTCACAGCTGCCCACAGTATACAGGTGGAGGTCTGACATGAGTGTTTAGTGTATGATTTAGTGTATGAATTTGCCTTTTTGATACGTTTCTTGAGGTTTCTGAATCTAGAGGGCCTCTTCACATAAATCTTAGCTGATACTGCCTGGAAAGGAGAGTTTACAATATCGTCCCTTTTACTGGTGTTAGTTCTGTAAAACTGCATCCTACTTCAGTGATTGCTGGGTGCTGCTTCTCTGTCTTATGGTTTGTATCATTTTACACCTTGCTCCCTGGGCCATGGAGAAGAGCAAGTTTGGAAAGCAAAAGCAAAAATGGCAGTGGGTCTTTGTCAGTCCAGTTTGCTATAAGGCACTAATCCAGGAGAGGCCTAGAGGCTCTCTGTCAGAAAATGAAGCAAGAGAAAGTAAACTAGTGGTACATGGACATTAATAAAAATCTGAACACTTTGGAAAGCTCAGATATACAGCTAGCATGTTTGCTTTCCTAAAAGAACTTTAAAAACAGAGCTCTGCATGCAAATCTTAGATTTAGAGATTAACTCAGGTTGGAATTGACCTTGGGAGGACATCTACACCAGCCTCCTGCTCAAAGTGGTATCAGCACTGCATCCAGACTAGAAGTATCTGTTTCAGTTACACATTTCATGAGGCAACATGTGATGAAAATACTATATTCTCAATCAAATGTCTTGAACTAAGAAAAAGATCAGATATCACCTGCCAAGAAATCTTGACACGTGAAAGGTAAAGAATGTATTTAGCAGTAACCAACATAGGTATTCATTACACTATCACTTCAAAGCATAGCTTTCACGTACGTTAGCAGCAACCTTGTTACAGCTTTGCCTCATCTGCATTAGCACTAAATCTCAAGTAACATGGAGAAAAAGATGAACTACAGTAATACTTTCAGTTTAGGGGGATCAGAAGAAACCTAAAGAAAGATGTGAGGAAAAAGTCTTTAGAGTTTTCTTAAATTTTCTATAAAGAACTGCAAAACATGCTATAGCAGGAAATAAGATCCCCACCGAGTTCATGTAAATGAGAGTTCTAAAAATGTGCGCTAGGTACCAGAGGATTTGTTCATTATTAAACTTGTATTGTGTTTACCTGTGTATTTCAAGACTGAGGAAGACTTAATTGCACACTATGTCCTTGCCCTCTGACCTTCCTGTTAATTACATTTTGCTAGAGTAAGAATTAGATGCACTATTTTCTCTTATTTCCCTAGGACTGAGACAGTTATTAATTCCTAATAAGCTTGCTTTTTCCATCTGCAGAAGGCTATATTTTCTTTTCATTGCATGCACAGAACTCCCAGAAGCTTTTCATTTGCATATACTGAAGATCACTTCATGCATTTAACACTTCCAAAGTAAACTTGCCTAGAGCCACCATGTGGCTGTGCTCTGAGGTTTAATCTCCTCTTGGTCTGTAATCATAACACCCACTGAAATTCACAAGATGAGGAGGATATACATACATACATACATACATATGTGAGGAGTATAGCTGCCTACTGGCTTCAGAGAGGTTCATTTCTTGAAGCGTTAAATGGAAAGACAGATTGTCAACATACTTTCCACTCTCTCTTCTACGGATCTGCTCCTGCGATGTTGTAAGGCAGCTTCCAGCAAAGGCAAGGTTCTCTACTGAATCAGTGAAGGATTTTTTTCTTTTCTCTTTCAAAATGGATCTTTTTATTTCACAGGGATATTGGTTGAAATTATATTCTACTCCCATCCTCACCTACTAGCTTAATAGTCATCACATGGCACAAATTATTTTTAATATCTTGAAAAATTCATTAAGTGAACAAAAGATCCTGACATAAGTCAAAAGATTTTTTTTCCTCAAATATGAAGTTAATAAAAAAGAACTCCAGAATATTAAGCTCTACTTTTTAAACTACCTTTTTTCCATTCTAAAGAAGGATATTCAGCTTTTTTTCCACCAAATTTAGACACTAAGCTGTGACCAAAAATAATGATTAAACCAGAGGATTTTAACATGCAAGAACCTCCAAACAAACAACCTCCCCCCCCCAAAAAAAAAAAGAGAGAGAGAGAGAGAGACTTTCATAACCTGCCTCTTTTTTTTTTTTTTTTTTTTTAATTAAGAGACTGACCACAAACTGCAGTGGTTAAACCTCTTTTCAGCTTTGAAGCAGAGTAAAAAGCTGACATTTAAGAGGATTTCTCTCTCCAGAAAACACTCTGCCACATAAGCTACTGAATGAGAAAGGAGCGAGTGGGAAAGAGAAAGCAAAGCCTACATGGCAGTGGTGGAAGCATTATACCCTGCTGGAGCATGCAGAACCACTCAAAGGGCTAAAAATAAACACAGCTCAATCTGGATGGTCAAGCATGAAGAATTCATCTTTTCTTTCTCAAAGTTCCTGGCAAGTGTGGCATATATTGCTGGGACTACATCCATATGTGCTCCATTTCCTCATCCTAATGAACCAGAGTTACTGTCAGGCTCTTCTGTTGGTTTATAAGAAAAGACTTTCTCAGTTTTGTTTCAACTTTTCCCGCTTGCTGATTCCAAAGAGATTTAGAAATTGTAGTAATCTGCCTGTGTTAGTTTATTATATCATTATCAAATGAAAGACTACAGTAACATAGATTCAGGGTGAGGGATAATTTCTGTTTTGTTGTTATCCACCTTTGACCATTGCACTAGGCAAGTTAACTAGAAGGAAATCAGGTTATTTTGCAGAACAGGAAAAGATCAGAAGGAGTAAATAACCCTATGCACACTGACATGCTGAGTTTGCCCTGACCAGGCGGAGAATGATGCCATTGGTGCACTGTGCCCGGGCTTGCACCCCACTGGCCCTAGGCTTGCCTTTCAGGCTTGATTTTGGCTGGATCCAGGGCCTGCGGCGGTGCATGGCAGTGGCCAGGCTGTAGCAGACCCCAATCAGCATTCCTGGACTAGCCTGGCTTGCCTTGCTGAGGGGGCTGCGATATGGGGTGGGATGGGCAGGGGGGCACTGCATTGCCCTGTTGCTCCACAGCCCCCAGTAAGTCACAGCTCCACGGACTAGTCGTTATGTTACTATTTGTGAAATTGCTGACATCTAGAATTTAATCCAGGTCATGATCTGACAGACTTGTAATAGCAAGAAAAAAAATCTAACATTTTTAGAAATGTTGTTTCCCCTTACAGTAAAACCTGTTTTTACAAGTAGTATAAATATCTAAACCTGCGTATGTCTATTTTCAACTAATTTGTTTTCTAATTGTCTGAGATTTTCACAGACAACTGTGTTGGTTAGAAGTCAACAAGATTCCCCAGAGATGGGCACAAGTAAGTTCATTTAGCCTGATACCATTTTTCTTATGTTGCTCTAGATTCACCCGGTCTATTTGACTGGAGTGTAAAAATCACCCTTTCAAACAAGTCACCAGGCAACTACAACAGACAACTGCTCATTCTTCCCAAAACACTGTGCTCTCAATACATGCTTGACTTGAAGTCTAGTGGGATTGAACATATGTTAAAGTGCTATTTTATGTGAACTGGCACCCTTGGTAGCTCTCAGCATTTCATGGGTATGTATTTGTCTGACTGTATAGAGAAAAAGTGCTTGGAAGACTAAACAAATGAAAAGTATTTGAAACTTCATTTTCTTTTGTTGCACTTAACTGCGAAAAAGAAATCCACTTAAATGTAACCAAAGCTTTAATGAAATCGTCATTAGTGATTGTTAGCTGATTCAGTCACTGCTGTAACGATCCTCCTACAACCCATTTTAGCAAATGATCATTCACATTCAGGGTATTTATCCAACATAGACAAAGACCTTTATTTTTACAGCGAACGGTTGGTTAGTAGAGACCTTGTTTGTGACGTGGTAAAATCCCGCATAGGTGCCAGAGGTAAGTTAACATGTAACGCACTGCAAAATCTTGTTGTAGGAGAGTTACTGGCTGGATGCAAGGGGCAGCAAAAATAGTGGCCTCTGGCAGAGCAAAGTCTGTAGATGAATAGAAGTGATACGAAATGTACTATATCTGACGGTTTCTAGAGATTGTTGAGTATACAAGTGTACCTCAGTAAAGAAGATACCTTTTCTTCGCTGACAACTCTCCTCTAGAGTTTGTCAAAATATATATAGTTTCCCATGTAAATCTATGAGTTGACAATAAATACAGAAATCATTCAACAAGATTTCTAAAGCATATGACAAATGTACAGAAATTCTAAGCTCTGCTAGCTGGAGATTGTGATATGTATATTTTACATTGTAGAGGAGCATCTAACAATCTGATGTGATAGGACCTTGAAGATTAATTAAAGCGCTGGCCTTTCTGCTATGACTGCCAATTAGTGTCTAATGTAGTGATGATAGTCTAATATGTGACTGAAGGAATTCACTATTATTTTCCACTAAAACAAATTTTTCCATCATTAATCAAACCGGGTACATGCAGAGCAGCTTTTTGAGTGCTGCCTGCACTTAACAATGGTTCCTGAAAGCTTTGACTCAAGATATTCCCAATAATCTGAGATCTTTTTTCACAGACAATGAGGCTGAAGCCACCAGTTCAAACAGACAAGAAGATAACATGCAGGTTGGTATTTGGTACAGCAGTAATTAATGAACACATAAACATAGTATAGCTCTATTATCTAAGTCTTCCAGGCTTTTTGGTTTGAGAGTTATTTTTATTCAGTTACGTGTGGCACGATCAACTTTGCAGATGGACTCTAAATATCAGGTTAGGAATCGCATAATGTAAGCAAAATTATCTCTACTTTTGTCATTTACTGCACATGGTCTTAAATCTAAACAGGGTTGTTCAAGATTAAAAGCAAAACAAATGGTCTTTTAAAGCCAGATAAGCTAAATTATTACAAATTATACATGTCTCAGTTCGAAATCATTAATGGCTCTCAGAGTAAGAGATTAAAAGGCAAAAATAACCTAATTAGAAAGGATTTACAGTGGGGAGTTGAATTATTTGTGCTCAGAGCAAGGCAGGATTGGATCTGAAGCACAAGACATTAAATGTGTTGGCAATAATGATGATGATCAGGAATGTTAACTAGCATAACTCTTCTATAAACCAGTCACACTAGTCTGAAAAATTGCTGAAAACAAGTTAGACACAATATCTTTTTATCTGAAAACTTACCCTGCTTTGCATACTCTGAACAAAAAGAATGGTTAATTATGAGCTTTCGGATGATGCTTTCACTATACCTGTAGTATGTAAAGCAGTGAATTTCAACTGCAATGGTAAACTAACACATGTATATTTATAAGCAATGCTTACATTACATTTATGAAGGGAATGCTGAATAAAAGGCAGCTATACTACTGAGGCTGGATGATTTCTAAGCCATCAGCAGGCAAGCTGTAAAATAATTTTAACTGAACTGAGCACTCAAGGGTAAATTCAGCTTTCAGTTACCCATGTGTAATGCCAGTGATTTACATTCAAGAAGCTGTGGGTAGAATTTGGCCTCAAGGAAGTAGCTTACGTTAGTGCCATAACCTTTGTATTACTTTTGTTTTACAGAAAGTACAACATTTGGCCCAGAGGAGGAATACACCGCTGGTAAACCAGGTAAGCAAATGGGCACAATCCTGCTAGAAACTTCACCAACATGAATCAGAAATAATTTCATTTCCATTTAAAAGGAAACTCTAACATTTTTATGGAACAGAAATCTGTGCTTAATTGTTCTGACTCTAGTCTTACAGAGGGAGGTTGAGTTGTACTCTTTGGATGGATGACCTATGTCTTTCTCCATCACTGAAATTCATTTGTAATTTACCCGTTAGATGCTGACAGTTGGAATATGAAGAATTTATTGCCAAATATTTTTGGAGAGAGTAAATTTTCTCAAAAATCTGCTTCACTCAAGCATTGCTACAGCAGTACATGCTAATACCATGAATAGCTCGATCTTGGTTAAAAATCTGAAAGTTGTACCAGCACTTGTCACCTTCTTGATCTTTTTCAGTTCCCTTGATGTGAGAGAAGGAAAAAGCCTATATATTTCCAGAATGGCATACCTGTACACTTGTTCGCAAAGTGTACCTCCTGAGCGGAGGACCTAGGCACTGGTGCAGCTCACGCTGTAATGTGATACCTTGTGTCCCCACTAGTGCCAAAACCCTTCAAGCTCACTCCGGCTTGATTTCAACAAAAGGGATGATATTTCTTGTGTACCAGTAGTATGCGTGGAGCACTATACAGTACTCCAACTGTGGATTTCAAGGAAATTTCATACTTAAGAACCACCTATACTGCACACTAAGCTGCTGTAGCAAACCAGAAGATAGACACTTGATAAGAGTGGGATTGTCTGTAGAACTGTCTTCAATGTGCTAGCAATAAAATATCCCTACATAAAAAATATTTAAATGTTACACATTCAAACAGAATGGAGAGTTGATAACTGCATCTTTAATACTGATAAATTAAATTATCAGTGCTGAAAAGGCACTTAGAAATAATTTTTTTCATCCCATTTTAATGCAAGATTGATTATATTTACAGTTGTGTAAGCTTTAGTCATTATTATTCAGTTCTGCATTTCCATACATTCAGAGGGTCATTTGCAGCCCAAGTTATGCCAACTGCATAATGTTATGGTAATAAGGCTCAAGAGCAAGGCTGAAGAAGTTCAATGTACCCTTTGCCCCTGCCTATAGCCAACTAGCAGAATAACTTGCTAGTCAAAGGGCAGCCAAGCCACATTAAATTTATTGCAGATTTCACTGCTATTTCTCCCCAGAGGGCACCCTATGAGGATGCCATCAGCTGTCTTATCTAAGATAAGCTCCACTAGGGATGAGTAACAGAAATACCCCTGTGGATATATTCCTCTTGCTCATGCACTGGCTCAAATTCCTACTCAGAATTTAGCTGGTATCATTGCATTTATCATGCTAACTACAGGTGAAAAGCTTATCAAATTATGCTAGCACTTCCTCGGTATATTCTCTGGTTAAATCACATATAAAAGAAATTAAAAATCGTATTTTTCTCTAACATTGTTATTCCTTGTAAGAATTTGACTTGACTGTCAGATATATTAGGCAACCATAAATGGTTCTGTGCGTATTTGTCTTAATTTGCAACTCTTATAGGATCCACAGGTAAATCTTTAGATGCTAATGCAAGGAATGAATTAGGAATCCACTTTAAACACAGGCAAGAGTCCAAATGTTCTAAGAGACACTAAGATTCGCACCAGTTTGAAAAAAGTGACAACAGATCCACCAAATATTATAAATTTTTGTTTTAGAAAGTGTTTGGGCAGCAAACAAATTGATGCTCTCTCTGAATAGAGTAGACCAGCCATAGTATAGGGAAAAAAAAAAGAAAAAAAAAAGAAACTTTGATTTTTTTGAGAGCTATGGGCTCACTACTGACTCACTACTGATCACAAAAAATAATAGTACATCAATCTTTCTACTACTATGCTGGAGAAATAACAACAGGATATTTTCAAATTACCTGAAAAAAGACCCCAAAGTGTCTCTTTTATAATAGTTTTCATACATGAATCACTATATTCCTGAATGACTGAACTTCAATAAAGTAGATAGAAATGAAGCCTGCATTTCAAACTCAAAAAAAAAACCACCTCATAAAACAATTTTTGCATAAAATTTCAGCCTGGGTCACTAGGGAGAGGCTTAAAGACTAAGAAAATGCAGATTCCCTGCTAAGTTTCTTTCCCAAGCCAAGAACGGATCTTGGTTTCAAACTTAAAGTACAAATAAAATGTTTTAATTGATTCAAATCATAACTTTTCAGTCCCTGAGAACTGATAAAGCATCAACATGTGTTATTTAGTCTGTTGTAAAGCCATAATATTCCCCCTTGGAGGAGATATGTCATCTGTGAAGAGAACATCTAATTTCCATCTAGTCTCTTCAGGATCACAATTATTTTGGTTTTCACTATTAAATTGCACAGTGCTTCTCACACATGCCATGAATTTCTATGAAACAAAAATCTGCCACCAAGAATCATTCACTACTGAAATAGTTGTTTGTCCTCTTGTAACAAGTTCTCTTCGTCCTTACACAAGGACAAAGTCTTCTCCGTTTGTAAGTAATGTAATCCCACGTGCTCCACCACGGAGTCTGCACGAGCCACAGTTCCAGCTGACCAGGATGCTCCAGCTTGCCAGGCCCATGGGCTCATCCTGCACTGATCCTGGGCAAAAATAAGAGTCAAAGGAGGCAAAATAATGTATGCGCTTTTTTCAAAGCAAGGTGAGCTGGCCATTTACTGCTCTGCTCAACCTCATGCAGCCTGGTCAGAAGGAATCTCTGGCTGAGATGAAAGCTGGGAAGTGCTATCTGGAAAGGCATGGAGGGGGCAGCTCAGCCACTTCTCTCAGCTAGGCAGACCAGCCCACACTGAGCTCTAAATACTGTATGCTGTAGATATTAACTTAGATTTAGTGGGGTACCTCCATATTGCAGTCCAGTCACTTGGGCACCTGCAGAGCAGAAGTACTCTAAATATGACTGTGTTTTTCCAGATAATTGTTATTTTTCTATTTCGGCCGTTGATACTTAAATGATAATTAAGTATGAGACAAATCACTTCAAGACCAAAAAGGAAAGCTGTACATCACTTTTATTCAACGCAGTAAATGGAATTAAAAAGAACTATTGCTGTCTCTCTAACTTTTCCCTCAAATATATCAGCTGTCATTCCTCGAGCTTTAAAGTGCTTGAATAATAAACCTGCACAGAATTGAATTACTTCAGTACCAAGCTGATTAGTTCCTGCATCCAATAAAATGTCTGCGGTATCTCATATATTTGGCATTTAATGTTGTAATTAATAAGTCTTGATCATGTGCCTCTTACAGCCACAGGTCAGTGACAACAGTGATATTCCCTTTCTCAGCAGAAAATTGAGCCTCCAAGACATTTTCCTAAGACACTTTCAATTATGATAAGTTGTCAGATTTGCTTCAGTCATTTTGAAAACTACTTCATGTATATCTTCCCAGGTAAAAGCAGCACCAAGATATAAAGAAGCTTCTCCCTCTCTCCTCCACCTTCCCCGCCCCCTCCCCCCAGAAATCACATTTTGGGGAGTATTTCAGACATTTTAGGGTCATTATAGATTTCCCAAGTGAAAGACGTGCTTTGAAATGAATTAATCTCAAGTACATTTCTTTCCAACTTAATCTAGCATTTCCAATACAGGGCCAAATTGCTTTAAATCTGTGTAGCTCCATTGATTTCAATGGATACATGTTCAATTTATTCCACACAAGGATTTGTCCCTTTAATTTGAAATGCGTAAAAGGCAATGCTGCAAGAGCATTTGTACTCTTTTTCTTTTTTTATGATGTATGCAGAAGATGTTTTTTTAACTTGTTTTATTAAATATCAGAATCTTACCTGCTCCGTTCCATGAGTCCCATCTAGTGTTTAATGTAAGTTTTTTGTCGTCACATTGACATTATGTAGTGCTGATGTAAAAGTGTGGAATGAGTAGAGGCATCTTTTATATGTTATCAGCTGATAACAGATTAGATTTAGTCTAGACAAAAGATTGTTAAAGGAAGGGGAAAAAAATAGCTTGCTAAGAAATCAACAGGGTTGTCGTTACTACAGCTACTACTTTGGCACCCACATTAAAAGTGCAAGTGGATTTCTCTATTTTTAAGGTTACCAAGGCCACCTTGTATACATGAATGTAGCTTTAAAATTATACTTCTAGATGTCAACAATTTTATGTATCAAATGTGTACCAAGGCTATTAACTTATAACTGCTAGTAAGAGTGAAAGAAATGGAAAATTGAAACAAAAAAGAGGGTGAACACCTTGCATCTAACCCTTCTGATGCAATATGCCAAGCAGAGAGAAAGAGGAAAAAAAGGATTCTTAATCTTTTCTTTCTTTATTTGGAACGTTGTTCAGTTACACTGTGAAGTTACACATCAAGAAATATTTCCTCTGAAGTGAAGATGACAATTCTCTAATTATTAACCTGTCTGTACATGCTCAACATTTACAGTCCCACCATCTTATTCATGTGTGTGATGCTGCCTGGCATTCAGAAATCATGGCTTAGACTCAAAAATATTCATTTTAAGTAGTAACTTACTTTGCGTCCTTCCCATTTCTGTCCTAATTTTTCTTTTAGTCTTCAGGGAATGACTTTATCAAGGATTTCTTTCTTTATGACCACAAGAGCTAGAAACCTGCTTCAGCTAAAGCTGAAATTTTAATGCAGTCATGTGTCTGCGAGAGCTGGGATGTTAAGAAAAAAAAAAAGAAAGAAAGAAATATCATGAGACCTACTGTTACTGCAATAAACAGTAAGTAATCGTAGGAAAGCACGATATGGCATAAAATAGTCATACATTTCTTGAAAAGAAGAATCACTCAAGCTTCAGAAAGCAGGTCAATAGCCTTCTAAGTTTTGCAGGCTAAAAATGGAGAATGGAGAGCTTACTGTTTTGATCAAAATCACAGAGTCAATTAGAAAAAAGAGACCTGGGACTACAAATCCTGAAGTCTGTCACCTGCCAACGGGGAGTGAAAAAGCAGTCTCTATCTCTCAGGCTCTCTTAGTTTAGACATGGAGCCAATATTACCTGAGAAAGAGTACCTGCTATTTGTTTTAGGAGGCAGCAGTTGGTGCTAGAAATAGCAAGCACAAAGAAAAGGCACGTGAGGAAATCCAAAAGCTTTGTAGCAGAAACCGAATTACTGCACCTTAGAAGTTTCAAGGCACCTGCACTGTCCTTCTCCACGTTATGTCAATGCCATGCAGCAAAGCACAGTGTGAAGACCTTTAAGTTAGCACCAGCTGAAGTGAGTAACCCGTTGGCACAGGCCAAGGCTGGACATACCACCTCGTGTTCAACTGTAATAGTGATTAGTGCCCCAGGCACTATGCCTAAGCAAAAAAACGTAGCTACTTCGCTTCTGGATGTGGGATGGGAGATGCAGCAATTCCCACCTCTTCTGACTCTGGAGTTGGCTCACCCAGAGTCCCCTCTGACAATACAGGTAAGTCTTCAGTTTGGTATTCCAGAGGACACCAAAACTTGACACAGACGAATGTGTTTTGCAGCTAAGGCTCATGCATTTCTGTGCAGGCAGTGAACACTTAATTTAAGACCAAAGGGTGCCACCATGACTTCCTTGTGTTCTTAGTATATACAAAACAGAGACAAGTTCTTTCAGTTCTTTTCTTTTTTTTCTTTTTTTTTTTTTTTTTTTTTTTTTTTTTTTTTTTTTTGTGAAAGAACTTACTGGTTATAAGAGTGTTTAAGATGTTCTCTCATCTCCTCTATCTATACCTCTATATACATCTCTATAGTATATATACCATTTCTGCAAAGAGGTAGCCATTGTCCTTTATGAATGTAAGCAATAACTCATTTTGCAAAATATTCTTTAAAATTAAATGTAAATAAGATGCTGAAACACTTTTAAGAGAGTCATATTTGTATTATATATTAGCAGGAAAAATTCAGAAAATTTTTGAGAGACTGAAACCAAATATCTCCATGGAAACTACCGGAGAAAAACATGGACACCACTATCAAACAATTCTGAAAAAAATAAAACAACAACAAAAAAACTTTAAAAGATAATTACTAAAATGATTTAAAAGGGATAAGGATAAATGCCATAGACTGGGTGCAACATACACAGAGCAGAAAGAGATGCAAGAAAAACAAGAGAAAGAAGACCAGCATAGAAAATATTCATTATAGTAGTGGAAAAAGAAGAAGAAGAAGAAGTGGAACTCTCCTTTTTCATCACCGACATTCTTGTAGGTAAAGAGCCTAATTGTGGTGTTAAGATCCTGAGATTCCTGTCTAAGGCAATTGCACTCAAAAGTTCATTTAAGGGATTCCTATACTTCGACTATATAACATGCTTCTTTCTAATCAACGTGATTCTTATTAAATTCTTACAATAATCTGAGTTTTTTAATATCTCCTGTTTCTAATGTAGAGAACATAATAAATCATTTTTCATATTATAAACTGAAGTAACTAAGAAGCTCTCCATCTGCTAACTCTAAATATGTGATAGTTATCTGCTGGGTTTTTTTTAATAAATGAAATGATTTCTTGTAAACAAGAAAAGCAGAAACTGCACACAGGCTTCTGTTCTACATAAACCAGAGATCTGGCTCTTGCATCTAGATAAGCTAATTAGCTTAAAACTCGGCAGGATTAGAAGAAAAATTTACCATGGCGTGTGGAAAGGAGCAACTAAAAATTGTGAACAATCACAATCCTCACCAACTGCGCATAAGGACTGTCCTTTCTTATATACAAATCTGTTCCTGGGGTGATTCGGACATACACTTTTCACAGCAAACTTTGTCTACACCAAGTCGTTTTACACCCGTTTCACCCACCAGAGATACCTACGTCACATCAATCTTAACTCACTGCCTTGTCATAAAAACCCTGACTCACCCTTACTCATCTCACTTGCCTGACTCACACTGACCAGAAGGGACGGGGAATTTTACTCTGACAAGCCTATTCCATGGAAATTGAAATGTCTTACCTAACCGGAATGCTTTACATAGGAAAGCATCGTTTTTGCCAGTGTTTTATATTTTCGCTTTCAGGAAGGAAGGAAGGAGGGAAGTTAGTAGGCCACTTGATCTGAAACAAAACAGTCTTGTCTTTTTAAACCAAAACAAGCTGGATCCCCACTACTCCATTTTTCTGAGCTGCCACGGTGCTTCGTGGGAGCAGTAGTGTGGTCCTTCTACAAATCATCTTTTCCCTATATGCTCCCTGGTTGAACTGAATCTACATTTATGTATGGCAGAATCCCCTCCAAATAAACTTTCAAATGTGCTGAGTCAAAAAAAGTTCAATGCCTCATGGCATTGTGGTTTGCACTTGAATGTATGCCAAAGGGGACAAAGAGCTGAATTTCAGCTTCCGAAAGGCACTGTCCCACTCAGCTAGGCACAGCGCAGTGCCCAGCTTTTAAAGCTTTCTAAAGCAAGAGGTGGTTTGGGTTCTCACCTTTTTTTTTTTTTTTTTTTTTTTTGAACTTTCCATTTTTTATCTCAAACTAGGGCAAAATTAAATATTTAAATAGCAGATTTTCAAATTGTCTTTTAGACCACTACCGTTCAACCTTCTTGCCTCTACGGCCGTTCACAACAGCCCTCAACATATCCATCCTTTTCCTCTCCCGTCTGTCCCTGCCAAATCCATCCATTCACTTCTCTCACGCACCTACTCTACCTTCTCAGCAGGACTTCCTGGGGTTGTAGCTGCAGCTGCCCCTTACCCTCAAGTTACTGCTCTAAGTCTAAAACAGTCACAAATCTTGGCCCAGAGTGCCAAGAGAGAAGGGAACGTTGTTCTCCCCCACGGATTCGGGAAGATGACTAGAGCTAAGAAGCTGGAGTGAGACACAAGTTATTAGAGGTACTTGTATGGCGGGGAAGCAGATGTCCTATGGGCCTAACCTCAGCTGGTTGCGGCATGAAGAGAAACCAGCATAAAGACGAGGCAGGAAGGATGAAGTAATTGCTGATCTTTACAAGCCCCATGTAAAATACCATTCATAATGGTGTTGACAGTCACTTTCTGCACGCAGGCACAAAGGGCTTTTTCTTCCATGGCACTCTGACAGTTTAGGCAGGAAGAGAGAGGTGGCTGGTGGAAGTAAATTGTCAGCGATCTGTCACCAAAGAGCAGATTGCCTTTCCCCTCCTGAATTTTCCCTCCTGAGTTAAGATTAGTCTCTATTGAAACCTATGGTTCTCTTCATCGCCAGCCAGCACTCACAGAGATGAAATTTCTTTATCAGATGTCTCTAAATAACTAGTTGAAACTCAAATCATTCTGACCTTAGGAATAGGAGGGATAGTTGTTGCCAAATAGTGAAGAACAAAGCGTGCTGTAAAATAAGGCTCCATAACAAAAAAATCATTAAACCTATTTTTCTACATGTGGCTGCTGTAGTACAAATTAAACCAAATGCAGTCACAAGAGAATTAAGGCCAACAGAATTATTGTAAATAAATTACTAGTCTTAAGACTACTTCGATTAGTCTATATTTAACCACATGTACAATACTAGAAATTAATGTGAGAAGAAAAGATGCAGTTACACATGAAATGCTGCAGAGTACCAGGAGTTCCTGAAAGCAAAGGAAAGTCTCCTTTGTTTTATTTGACTTTGTTTTGATAATCATTTTGCTGTTTACCTGGGTATAATGTCATCTTCTTTGCAGAATACTAAGATCCATGTGGAAAACAGAAATGTCTGCTAATTATTTCCTTCTCAAAGCAAACAAGAGAATGAAATGCCTTTTATAATTGAATTTGAAAAATGTCAGGAAAGTTTGTTCTCTTCACAATCTGAGTTAAAACAAATTGTTTTGGTTGGAGAAGAAAGGGGGGGGAGGAGGGGAACCTAAGTTTCCATTTAATTTCCAGGTGCACACACATTTTGTCTTTAGTTGTCAAAAGGCAGCCTTTCCAAAACAGGCTATAGTAAATAGATGAAAAAAGCAAAGCCTCTGTCACAAGGGCTCTGCCTTTGTTCTGTATTTGTGCAGTGCCCAGAACACTGAAGCTCTGGCTTCTAAGCCAGATATAAATAAACATGGAAGGAAGTGAAAGAATAACATGAGAGAAATCAAATAGATGGGTAACTTGAAAGAAGAAATAGAAATTGCATTTTATCCTGTTTAACCCTTACTTCTCTTTCTTTTTATATTACCTTAAAAAAGAAATGTTTTTCGACTAGTCAGCAATATTGGAAACAGCTTTCTTTAGAGTGCTTCAAAGATGGTACCAATGGAACATTAAATATGTATGTATTATACTCTGTAACATAACAGCTCTGATTTTTCCCTATGGAACATGGCCCACTTTTCTACAGCAACATCCAAGAGAGCCCTGAGTTATATAGCTCACTGTATTGAACTTCTCTACATATTGACAAGGAATATGGTCATTTACTCTCACCAGGTAGTCTTTGATACCAGTCTATAGGCTCCAGAAACCCCAAATATCTACTTGATCCTTAGGTCTGAAATAACAGCAACAAAGCAGCCCACCTGCAGGAGAGGTCTCCACTGGGCAGCTGTTCACTTGCCCTGGCCCTATGGTCACTGATTGGATCCTACAAAGCTGAATCTTACCCTAGAAACATGAAATACACTTTTCCATAAGAAGTTGCTCATCTTATCTCCTTCAAAACCACAGCAACAAAGGCTGGCAGTTTTCCTGAATTGAAAGACTTCAACCATGGCAATAGCAGTCTCTTGACAAAAAATTTGTTATCCACGGGAACAGGGCTTTCCTAGCTCTCCTAGCCAGCTCCTTTACAGAGGTATTTGCATGGTACATAGGTAATGATCTGTGTAACAGTGGCCAAAACTGACCAACCAAAGCATGTCGTGATGATGGAGGATAGAAAATAAAATGCTACAAACACCCTCATTTAATTTAAGTTCCGCAGGATCACTGTGAATTGATACATAAGACAAAAGAGAAGAACAAATACTGTCCATACAGATCTGAATCTCTCCTGCACGATATGAACAATGGATAGACACACATAAATTGTACATTTATTGGCCTAATACTTTTCACTGGAGATTGCAGAAAGAATTAATGGGATAGATATGGTCATCTGCACATTTTGTGCCACAATAATATAAAGCAACAGTTACAGATTTTGTTGCACGTCAGCTGTTTTGATAAAAACAACATGAAAATAAAGACTAGGGAAAAAATATGGCTGTATTCAGAGTGGCATATGGGTATTTTTTTATGAAAGTATGGCAAGAATATTTTACCAGGTGATGGTAATTTTTTTACCAGGTGATGGTGACTTTTTTATTTCCAGTAAAAGTCAGAACCACAGAACACAAACATTCTGGCACTCTGCTATTATGATGGAAAATCTCCTGATGGAAAAACTCATTTATAACAACATGGAGGAGGGATTAGAAAAAAGAGTCAATAATATCTCTTAGCTCATCAAATGAGTGGAAACCTACGGAAAGGAAAGGTTAAAGTGTCACAGTGGCATTTTTTCTGCAGAGAAATCTGGCAGATGAACTCTTGCTGTTGGTACAATTGTTGATGTGATCTGGAAAAACTGACATGAGGTTCCAGTGGAGTTATTCCCAAATCATCCATGTGCAAAGAGAGCATCTGTGTTCCGTTTTCACCAGACCACGGTGCTAGTAAGCTAGGCGCCAAAGAAAGGAAAAGCTGTAGCATTGTCATGTCACGTTGAAGACAACAAGGCTATTTCAGAAGAAAGCAAGCCTGATATTAGTTCATATTATAATCAAAACAAATCAAGCATGGACAATTTGGATCATGTAACGAGACTTTGTACACGCAAGAGGAAAATTTGGTGCTAGCCAATGGTAATGTGATTCTGATACGCTGTGCTGAACGGTTACATTTGTCATTTGGTATCCAGAGTTCCTGGGCTCAAATTCTGCAGTGTCCTGTGTTTGCTGATTGTTTCTGTAGAACTAGTCAACAACTTAGCTAAATAAAGCAATGACAATGCAGGAGATTTTCAAGCTGCTGTTGGATTTCAAGCATTTGGGATGGAAATACCATGCTTGCAGCTGTTGCACTTGTTGAACAACATAGATCAGCAAGGAATTAACACTGTCACTTGTACCTACACAGTGATGACAGAAAAGTGAAGATCTCTGCTCAAGTGTCATATAAGGTGTTACCCTGAGCATCAAGAGACAAAAAAGGTTAAGAAATTGGTTGCAGAAACATAAAACAGCTTAAAAATCATGAATCACGAAACAAGTCAACATATACACTATATAAATGCTTACAGCCACAAAAACATTATTAAAAATAATTAATAAGAAAGATATAAAATATGAGTCTGTATTTGGTCTCAAATTAGAGCAATATCTCTGATCTCATCAAATGACAGGAAACTTTTGGCCCTAGGGTTAAAGCAAAGTACCATAAATGGCAATAAAATAATCTACAGAACAAAAAAGAAATAGAGCTGAGGAAAGAAATGAAGATAGACACATAACAGATGAGAGAAGAAGATGATAAATGAAAGAAATGGAAAATCAAAATCCTGCACACACTACTTCTGGCTTAGCAAGTTTGTGTCTTCTGTATTTACCAAGCAAATATTGCTGAACATTTGGGATGAAAAGACTCCTAATTTGAGCATATGAATTATATTCTATGACTAAATAGTCTGAAGGAAACAGTAGAAAAAGCTGACTAATTCACCAAAATGTGCAAGAAATTCTACTAGGAACTGTTAAATGGAGCTGGAAGCTTGCTCTGATGGCTGCAGCACAAAGATCGTAATCCTCATTTGTTGATGCAAGCCTTACATTTGGAGCAGTGGAGGCTTAGATCATCTGTCTGGCTCTTTTGAAGTTCGACATGCCAGCCTGTAGTCTTCTAATCAGTCAGTGAGCAGCACTTTTCCCACTGAATTACTAAGCCAATGACCTATCATCATGTCAGGGGCAGGGAGGGGCTGGTGTTGATTGGAGACGTGCATTTGGATTAAGAAACCCACCGATTTCCCCTCAAAGTAGATACGTTGGTCCAAGTGCACTGGCCAAGTACAACTACCATTGCATTCCGCCTACCTTAATTTTCCACTTGGTTTTAATTTAAAGCTATATTGCTTACTTCCCTTCCTAAAATGTTGAATAATACTGACCTGCACTGTTAGACAGCCACTGTGTTATGGCCCAGAGGTAAGTGACAAAGTGATCTCTCAGTAACACACACTGGCTATTTCACTTGGGTACAGCATGTCTTACTTAATGTTTTTAAAGCACTTGGAGATCCTTAAATGAAAGGCATAAGAGCAAAAAACACTATCCTCATTAGTGATAAGGGCCACTGCAGAGCAATGGAAAATAATCCTTTTCCATGCCCATCTGGGGTTTTGCACATTGCCTAGGCAGTGCTACCATCCCCTGCCAGCTCAGAGAGCAAGAGATCAAATCTGTGCCTCTGGCATAATAGTGCAGAGTGCTAATTACAGAACTACCATAAAACATCTGCTGTAATACATAACCATAATTCTTTGGCATGCACAAATGCAGCACCTAGATGCTCAGAGCATGGCTCATGTGAACCAGAGTGTGAGTGGCCCTCAAGTGAATCTTGTCCTTAGATGGGCAGAAGCAGAAGAGTAAAAAAGCCATCAGTCTCCTCACATACTCCTTCAATGCAAGAGAGTCACAATTGCAGGTTCAACATTCAGAGAACTCAGGAGCAAAGCCTGCTAGAAGCTAGAGGGGAGGCTCTTCTTCCAGAGCATGGCCAAATACCTAAAATGTAAAGAGGGTTTACTTGAGAGCAAGAGATATGCACCTTCTTTTCATGGCCCATAATGCCCTATATTTAATCACCCACCAGACACTGCGAAGCCATGCCTCTCTATGGGAGGTCTCAGAGAGGTTTTGCCCTAGAGTTAGTTATCCCCAAGACACAATCGCTCCGAGACTTCCCATGGTGACATATGGCTTCCCAGTGCTTTCTTGTTACCAGTGTAGAGGTATGTACAATAAAGGGTGTCTTTGCTCCAAGAAAGTGCTAGTACAGACAAATAGGATATTAAAAATGAAAATAAAGCTTCTGTTTATACACATTTGAAAAGGGCTACTTCTCATTTATGATCCAAGTCGGCAGACACTAGCTGTAGGGACTGAAAATGCACATTTAGTATTATGCTTTATGGTTTTCAGGGTGGAGGGGAGTATAAACACCGTCTGTCCTTCCGATGTGCTGCTCAGCATTACAGGGCTCAGGATGGCCTACCTAGAAACACATTCAGTATACTGGGCTTGTAAGAGGATAAAAGATTTGAAAGACTTCAAATGTTCCCTCTTCTCCAGCTGATTGCACAGGGACTGGAGAAAGCAACACCAGAGGTGTCTGTGCACTCTGTGCCAGGGACACATTGAGAAATTCTCTACTGGAAACTTCCAGTTAATGTGAGGCTACTTTACATTACAACCTTGACATGTCAGAAAATATGTGCTTCAGTGCCTGCAGGAAATGTGTCCTGATCTGCTATACCACTCTTTTCATCAAAGAGAAAACACTTGTAGCAATCATTGCTAAAATATTATCACATTTTAAGCATTAACATAAAAATAAACCTACAGACCTTGATTTCCAAGAAAGTAAAGGAGAAATAGAGCCATTAATTCCACAATAACTATTTCCATGCTAATTTGACTAACCCTGAAGATAATCAGGCCAAAATGAAAAAAAGCCCACAGGGTGGCTCTGTAGCAGCTCTGCGAGTGAGTCCTGTGAAAACACTGAAGCTCCCTGAGCTGCCCTGCTAATAGTTTTCCAGTAAAACTGGAAATGTAGAGACATCTTCACTTATTCATGCACAGTGGTACTAGGAAAAATATGCAAGTCTTCAATCTGAAACAGATAAATGGAGATGAAACATTGCTTTTGGTACAAGGTTATCAGTGCAATTGGAGGCTTTTGCGATGAGTTGTTTGGATTTGTTTTTGGCTGCATAGATTTACTTTTAAAAGGGATACAAAAATGAGAAGCTTTCGTAATGGCAAAACTCAATGAAAAACAATGGCATGTATATTCTATCCCTGTGCTGGCTATATCATATTCACCTGAAAAATCTAACTACAAAAATTACACCTACGAAATTTAAGGAGCATATCAAAGATGTGAACAGATTCTTAACTCCATTACGTTGCCAGTGTATCTAGAGGAGAGGCGTTGTGGGGAGGCAGCAAGACTTCAGCAATAAACTGAAACAATGTTTGCAGCTCTATGAACAAACTAAAAATGGGGTTTATACTTTTCACTGCAGGATGTTTATGATTTTAATGCATGTCTCTTAGAAGTATATTGTCATTTAAGAAATGTTATGCTTTCATTCTGTCTATCAGAGGCAAAATAATATTCTTAAATATCACTAGACCTACATCAAAAATAAATAAATGGGACTCTTCAACATATTTCTACAGTCCAAATCAAAAGCATCCAGAAATAATTAGGCACTATCTTTGTAAATGCTGTAACATCAAGGAAGGGAAGATAGTAACAAGCACAGACAGAAAAGACTAAAACATAAATCCTTTTTTTGTTTGTTTTCTGAGAAAGAATATATTGAACACTTCCTAGTTTATTCTGCTGCCACCAAAGGTCCTTCCTTTTCCTCTTTTAATATTAGATTTTTGAGGATTCAGTTGACCACAGTGCCCCATTACCTAAATCAGTCAGCATCTAAGCATGAAAGAAGTCAAGAGAAAAAAATATTTTAAAAGATGTCACTTCCCTAAAAGCCAGAGATAAAGAGATTTATTGCTTCTGTCTTCACCACTGACCCGATTCCATCAAAGACTGGATATGATGGTACATCTGTGTACAAGAGAAAAGCAAGTAAGAAAAAAGATCTTATCTTAGGTAAGTATATGTAGAAAATACCATTAGAAATTGTCAGTTGAAATTGCATAAATGCACAGATGTCAATGTATAACTTAGTCTTTTCTAAATTAGTCAGTATAATTCAGTAATTCCTTCCAAATAAAAGCATGTATAGAAGAGAAATAAGAATAATATATAAGATGGCTGAGTTAGAATGAAAAAAGAGAAACCTTTTTTAAAGCATCCTGTAGGATCTCTGCTTGGTAATATGATGTCAAACCGTTAAGGCCACGGACCACGCTTTGCTTGAGGTCTTTGGTATTCTTTCAGATACAAGGAATTTATCAATGCCTACAGAAACTGCATATGCAGCTTGGCACTGAACCCTGTGAGCTGCTGAATATTAAGAGAGATCAGATTTTGTGAAGTTACTTTTGTGATTTTTTTGGAAGAATGTAGAGAAAACAACTAAAATGGTGATTGTTCTATGTACAATTCCATCCTATAAGGAAAACTGTAAATAGAGAGTAATTTTGGACAAACTATAAAATATCAGGATTAACATTTTTAAAAAAAAATGAAGAATTAAAAAGAACAACAAAATAATATCTATGAATTTCATGAAGTAGGCTAATATATTCAGGGAACTGGTAGACTGTAGTCTCATAGGGAGGAGGTACGACTAAAGAAATTCCAAAGGGTGAACAATTCCTTAAATTATAACAAAGGCTCAAAAGCAAACTAACCTAATGTAAAGAAGGGACAGAAAATTTAATTACCTAAATCACAAGCTCTTCATTGACCTCATTTTTAAAAGAATCCATACTAAATTACTAAGGATGGGAATAAAAGAATAGCATTAGCATATAGCCACAAGATGAGACAGAGCTTGCTAGTAAAATAATGTGAAAGTTAACAAGAAATCATCCTAAAGTACACTAACTTAAGTGAGACCAAGCAAAATGCTGACCTCCAATCCTAGAAGAAAAACTAGTGACAGAGGATGACCAGAAAGTTGAGGTATTGAATACCTTCTTTGGCTTCAGTCTTCAGCAGAGGAATGATTAACAGCTGATATCAGTGGCAGTAGGCCGGAGTAGAGAATGAACAGCTTAGAGAGACTTATAATATGTTTTCAAAGTGCAAGGGCCTGATTAACTTCATTTCAGGGAAATTAAAATGTCTGAAAGTTCCTTCATATTCATGGTTACTTCTGAATACTTCTGGAAAATGAGTGAAACTCCAGAAAACTAGGAAAAAATCCCATATAATATGTCTTTCTGAGAGAGAAAAGGGAAGTAGTAGAAACATATCAGTCAGCTTTACCTAGTATCTAAAAAGTATTAGCACAACCAAACAACTTATAAGGACTAGCAAAAAAATAAGCACACGGAAATTCTGAAGAACCGATTATATGAAATCTCTTTTCTTTTTATGGTGGGACAACAGGCCTTCCAGCCTTCTGACATTAACCTTTCCAATAAGGGAAGGTAGCAAATATCACATGCTGACTTTGTGCAGCTTATGAGAAAGTCATATGCAGCAATAAAGGGAAACAAAGTCTCAATCAATGATGAGTATAACTTTACTGGAGAACTGTTTTCAAAGTACTTGGAAGTTGTTCACTCTCAATATCAAGGCAAGTATCAAGATTAGTCCAAAGACAGCAGATATCGATATATTTGTGACACCAGCGTAGGAGAGCAACAAGCACAATGTAAGGGAGTATAATTCAAAATAGCTGGCATATTGGAGGATTTAGTTTTTTAAGAAACAACATTCCACAAAGTCAGGTACAGTTAGGTAGAAAAAAAAAATCAGTTGCACAAATACAGGGTGGGAACAACGTGCTAAAAAGCTTCTTTGCTGACAGGGATGAGATATCATAGCAGATCCCAGAAAGAACATAAGTCAACACTGTCATTCTCCGGAAAAAATGGGTGGACACTACAGAAATTACAGAGAGTGGCATAAACTGTAGTTTTTTAGCTTTTCCAAGTATTCCTCTATTTTGTTGTGGTAATAGATCCAGCTTTGGGTACTGCCCACCAGAACTACGTGATCTGCTTGCAGAGAGCCCTGAGGATCAGATGCTTGAGAAACAGGACTTACAGTGAAAGACTCAACAAATTGGGATTGCTAACTGTAAAAGTCTTAAAAGTGTATTAAAAACTTTTGCAGAGAGAGAGAAGGATTAATTTATTCTCCACATCCATGAAGGAAAGAACACGAAATAATGGGCTAAAATTGCAACAAGGGAAATTCAGTTTCCATCACCAGAAGTTTTTAAGAACAAGCAAGATAAACATTTTCCAGGAAAGGCAGACAAAGTTTGTCTTGTCATTTTGTTCTTTCTCTTCCCTCAAGGCATCCTGAAATCCCTTTCAACTCTATATTCTATGATTTAAAGTTGATTCCCTACACATCCAAAATATTTAATAACTCACTGTATTTGTATTTCTAACCTGAAGGAAAATGGTGGGAATATTTTTGAAAAGGTTATACTCTTTGATTGTTACAATTCTAATTAGTATGATTGGTGGATATAAGTGAGACAGTATTTGCAGGAAGCCTAATTTCAGTGTATGGTCTGTTCATCATCAGAGTTTCCATTTCTACTGTGACATTTTCTAGTTGAAAAAAAAAACAGAAACTTCATAGAAAGGAAAAAAGAGAAAACCTCTTTCATGCAGTGAATTCATCAGCCTCAGAATAACATTTTACTCCTTGCAAAGACAAAAGCATCTCCTCATGGCACTCTCATCTCATGTAACCAAACATCTGTTCTCTGTTGCAGCAGAGTTTATAATCAACAACATTTATTATTGTTCTTGTTCTTTAAATAAATTCCCTTGTGCTCCATCCCGTGACATTCTTCACACAATCCTGAATATTTCATGTAGACGCAGAAGCATTGTCCAAATGGGAGGCTATTCTCTACTTTTACTATCATTTTGATTTGAAACTACACCTAATCATAGAATCATAGAACGGTAAGGCTGGAAGGGACCTCTGGAGATCTAGTCCAACCCTCAGCATAGCCTGTATGGGGATTGAACCCGCGACCTTGGCATTAGCAACACCATGCTCTAACCAACAGAGCTAAACCTGCCCCCAATTGTTCATCTTTTTTTCCTTCAGTCACTCATATAGAGAAAGATAAAAGAAGTCCACCCTGAACACACCGCACCTAACTATCTAAACCTAATAAACAGAGGAAAATAAATTTACAAGGAATGGAGAAAAAGAATTCACATTGTGCAAAATAGTCTATTAAAATACCTACACTGCGTTCTCCCCTCTGCTTGTCTCAAAGGCCTAAATAAACAAAAAGAAAAAGCCCCTCAAAACCCTGATCAAGTTCAGAAAGGCTTTCTTAACAAAATAAATATCAAGCTAGAGTAACAGCACTCTGAAATCTACCCTACTGGATTTATTTCTACTTATTTGAGAAAGAACCTCTGCATCTTTTAGATAACAGATTAACTTTTTTCTTTTTTCTTTTTTTTTTTAAAGTTTGACTATATGGCAGACATCATCTGGCTTATAAATGGGGATATTTTAAACATTATTTCAGTCTTATGTTTGCCTGCTAAATCCATGGACTACATACAGACCCCCAAAAAACAACAAAAGGAGCAGGGAGAGAGTGGAGAGATGTAGAAGAGGTGCCAGAATAATACAAAAATCTTTCAGGCATCTGCAATTTTTCTGAATCAGTAAATGCTCCTCCTGCATTGAAAGGAAAACTAGAAGCTTGTCTGAAGCAGTGATGTCTTCTTATTATGCCAGATTTCCAGGCATTGTTCTTGCAGGAAAAAAAAAAAAAAAGAACTGGAAGAGGCAGTGACTGATCACTTGTCACCATCACTGTCCACTTGTTGCCAGCTGCCGCTGTGGCTCAGCTCTGTCCCTGTGGGTAGCAGCTCTCACTGGCTGGGATCATGGTGTATAGTCTCTCACCTTTGCATATAGACTGTGTAAGCAACTAAAAAAGCCCAATAACCTTGGAACAGCCAATCTGACAAGTAAAGAAAACAAGCCAAAATCTCTCTCACTTCTAACAACACAAGCTGTTTACAAGGCTAGAAACCTTCCTTTGAATTTTATTTCAAAAAGTTCAGAGCAAGACTCAGAAAGGAACAAACATCGCTTTCCCTTACTGTCATATTTGCTTTCCTTCAGTGTGTAGTCAGACTATCTATAAATATTTTAAAAAGTTAATTCACATTTAGGCTTTTTTAATTGGTTTTAAATTTGCATTTGCAACTTCTGAATATTAATATTGTTCCTTATTACTATCATGTATCATTTTCTTCCCCCACCCTAGGTTGTCTCAGCACACATAGGTAAATATCTCAGGAGAGTTTATCTGATCCAAAATATTTCTCATGTAAAAGGAGAAAAACTGAAGAGTTCTGAGAGGAACTGAGTTAGCTCTCTGCACAAGAATGAATGTCTTTCATATAAAAGCAGGTACTGTATACATATGTTTATAAAGAATTCTTGAATTTAAATGTTCCAGAGAAATTTTCACATTAAATGCTCCTTTTAGAAGCAGAAGAAAATATATATGCAGCAACATCAACATGAAACACTTTTCAGTCCTCTGCTTTGAATGTCCTGTTTTACAAGATGACCTCTTTTACCACCATTTACTTATGAATATGTGCCATTCTTAATAGAAATGTCATTTTATGTACACCTAAAGTTTCCTTTAAACTATACTATTGTAGAAAACTTGAAAAGCATGTGCTTTAAAAACATGATCATTCCCTTTCATTGTAACCAAATATATTCTTCAACCCAAAACAAATTTGATATGATGAAACTGTCAGTTAATTAAAAGCTTCAGGATGAGCTGGAATGTGTGCAAAAGTAATGAAAAGAGAACTGTAGCTGTGAATATGAGCAGTACATACATATGCAGTAGGTGAATTTGCAAATTTGACAAACCTATCGGTATCAAGCAGCTTCAAGGCAAGTAGAGCAGCTGTCTTGAGCCATATGGAATGACTCTGGGATAGGGATGACTATTGGAACACTCTTTTCCATGCCTATCATTGAAGGACAGGTATTGGGGAAAACTGCTGTGCGCTCCTACATTAAGAAGTTCCTGCTCCTAGTAGTTAACTGGTAGGAAATCTGAACGGTTCTTCAGCTCGTCATTCCAGCCCCTGCAAAAGGGCCATCAGGACCCAGGGACTGTACCTCCTGCTTTCATATCCCACAGCGGTATTGCACTGAGGATGTCTCAATCAGAAAGGACAATCCACTTCTTTTGATCTTACAGCATGTTGTTGCATCTCACCACACATAAAGGTTGCCGGAATGTGAAGACATGGAAAATAAACAGGATAGCAAAGGTGCTGACAATTGGACTGGGATGAGATAAAGTGAAATTTTGTGAAACCAGTGAGAAGTGGTAGAACACTGGCAAAAGGCTGACAGAAGAATATATTTGCTGAAAGGATATGCTTGCTGAAACAGTGAGCGACAGGATTGCTAAGGAGAATTAGATGGCTGGGTCACACCAAACAACAGGAAAGTTTCATGGTATAAGATTACCCATGACTAATGCTGAGATGGGAATGGAATTTGTTCAAGAGGAACAGTGTTAAACTAGCAGGAAATTAGGGAAGACAGCAACAGCACACACCTGTTTGAGTTGCAAGCTCAGAAAAATATCAACTAACAATTTATTACTTGTTTATAAAAAGATGAAGCCAAATAATATCCCAGATGTACTCAGATTAAAATCATTGCAGTTTCTAGTCTCGAGAAACTCTGTAGACAAGAAGAAAGAGATGAAAATTAATCTGATGGCTTTAAAACCATAAAATTATTGAACAGGAAAGGGAGATCCAGAAATATCAAATATCCAGAAATAGCCTATATCCATATTTGGTATAAACCCAGTATTAGCTCTGTTAATGTCAATGTACACTAGTTGTGGTGCCCCCATTGACTCTTATTGCCCTAGAAAGAGCCCATCAATCAGCTTCTTCTGGTGGTAGTTGGATGCAAGAAAGAATCAGAGGTGCTGATTTAGTCTACTGCAAAAATTAGGCATAGCAGAGATAGTAAACATATAAAGAAACTGTTTTCAGTCCAAGAAAGAGCAAACAAGAGAAAAGCTTTGAGCTGGGGGCTGTGCTAGTGCTAGAGGTTGTCTGCTTCATTAACCTCCCAATGATGGCGACGGTGGGCAATAGCAGAAAAAACGTAAGTTGAAGCAGCTCAAGGAAAGATGACGAGAAATTAGAAGTAGTAAGATAAAATGTGACAGGGAAGATCACAGTGAAAGGGAAAAACTAGGGAAAGAGACGATGCAAATAGGAACTGACAGCGAGAAACTGCTTGGGATCGTAAATGAGCTCAGTGGAAAGAGAAGCGTGGCACTCGTTGGGCTGGAACCACTGAATTATGGGATTATGCCCCCAGAACTCAGCACAGCAGTGTCTCTCAGCCACCAGAGCAGCTCTAGATTTACTACACCATAGAGCTCCCTGCCTTTCTCAGCCTGTCCTTGTAAAGGCATTTAAGTCAATGATGAATAGAAAATTAACCAACCCCTTTCTTTTCTCTTCTCTTCTTTTCTCATTAAAGTAGTGAAAAAATATAAATGTTATTTTCTTCTTTCTGTCTCTCCCTTCACCAGTTGTTGACATATTAGGAGCTAAAAGTGAGAAGACACAATTCAGAGCTTTATTGCTCTATCTTTAGAGACCAGTGGCCTTCAAAGGTGCCAATGACAACTGTTGAAACTGCAGCACTTTCAGCTAGCATTGTGACCAATGTTCGTAAAACACAGTGTGGAAGGCCTTAAAATGAAAGGTGACACAGTGCTTATGAAAACACTTCTTTTCAGGGTTCAATAGTATTCTATCCTTTTAAAGTTTATATTAGGCTAAATCCTTCCCAGGATAATTTCATAAAGTTCCAGTGCAGAAACTCTGAGATGAAGAAGAAAGATCCAGAAGGGCAGAAGTGGAGTTTGCTCCACATTTTTCAATAAAAACTTGGAATGTTTGCTTTTTCAGGTGATGGGAAGAAGGTGAGGGAGTTTGGTCCACAGCCTTGGGGATGGGGGCATGTTTTGTGGTTTGCTTGTTTTGCTGAGTATGATTCTTGAAATGCTGCAACTGTCTTAATATAGAAAACAATGCTTTTTTTAAGGCCCAGATACTGAATAGAACAGATGCAAGAGGGATTTTGCATTTTGCAATATTTTATGGAAGACATGTATTGTGCTCATCTTTTCTTCATCTTGATTGTCCAGCAATTTTTCTCATGGAGAAATAAAAAGCATGGACACCTTCTGGCTGGTTCTTCAGTTTTTATACGTTTTATGACCAGGAAAAAAAGACATTTGGAAAACAGGAGGTTTTTATTCAGCTATCTACTTCCATTTTCACCCAGATGGGACCATCAATTTATGCACATAACTTGGGACCAAGCTTTCTCATCCATTTATCCTTTTAAGGAATCTGGGATTTATTCAGTGATATTACTCTATGCCTCGGGACTGAGGCTTATTGTACTAATTACCCTGTACTATTGCCCTGACTCTTCCTTCACCTTCCCCCAAAGAACCACACTCTACAAGACGTAATAAAGCAGAAGTAAAGATCTCGTCCTTCGCAAAGCAAAAGTCAACTCTTACAAAACAGTGCCAGATTTGATTTATTGGTGTGTGGACTGAGACAACCATAGGGCACAGATTTTCCACAGCAACCTGGCTTTTAGCAAATACACTACTTGGCTCTGCTCTTCTCTTTCTCTACACATAGTGCTTGAAGTAATGCCCTATATGCTACAGCAAATTACATTCTTTGTTTCAAAGCCTTTCAACATGAAGCAGCTCCACTCACAATTCAGTAAGAGCCACTCTGTCCACCAAGCCCCTGCAGACACAGTGGCTCAGAGCCATCGCCACTTTGGAGGCAGAGGCTCCCCACTACTGCAAGTCAAGACTTATTGCTAAGGACAGATGCCAAGCTCCCTGCTTTTACTTCACAACTCATCAGCCCCTCAGAAAGCAAAATGTTGCCAAGGTTTTGGGAGAACTGAGAGTTCTCCTCCTGCCTGAAGCAAAGCTGTGGCTCTTGGCTCCTAAAGCAACACTGCTATATGATGCTTGGCAGAGGCTAAAAGTTCTTGATCTGGCTCCCAGAGAAGTTTGAGGTGTTGGAGCTGGAAATGTCTGGGCACCACTCCTCTTCCTCCGCTGCAGGCACTGACCATACATGGGTTCCAGTGCTTGCCTAGAAACACTATAATCTGTCATATTTTCCTCTAAACCTACAGAAGTTGCTTTTCCTCTGGACTTCGTTCTTCCCCAGAGTTTTTGAAGATCTGCTTCTGCGCTGAGGTACATGGGATGAAATTCTAGTGGCATGAAAGTCAAGAGCAAAACTCGATATCTCATTAGAATTAGCATTTAGTTTATCTTTTACTCTGGTAATTCCCTTCCTTTTGGGGGGAATATTTTTCCCCCTAATACAGATACCTACACTACCTACATATAGTACAGTTTGGCAACCAGGAGAATGTAATTTCTACTTCCTTTTTGTTTCCACTCCCTCCAGATTTATTTAATCTTTTGTTTTTCAGATTGCAAAACTTTCTTAAGTAATCATAAAAGCTCTTGAAGAGTGTGGTCCTTTATTTTTCCACAGAATATTTATAGCACGGGTTGCTTTCTTGTGAAGCTGGAGGCATCCACTCATGGGTAAAAGAGTGGCTTATTCTCATCAGCCAGTCAGTTTTTAGCCAAGAATCTAACAAAGAGAAACAAATTTTTTATTTGAGAAGTTATTCCCCACGTTGCACCACATATTCTTGATGCTGTACAGAAACAATAGATGACAAACTCTGCCCTAGGGAAGTTTAAAGTAATTCATTCACAATTCTCCTCCCTCTCCCCAACAGCTACACACTAGTTGCTCAGAAAAATATATTAAGAGCAAAACATTGGAAGTGGGAGGGCAGACTGAGGATCAACACTCTCTTCTGTCCACATGCCTTTTTCTGCTTTGGGGGCAAAAATACCTGCTCCTATATTTTGCTGTCTGTGAAAAGAAAAGAAAGGATACAGGAGGGAAATAGTCTGGAATTAACTGAGCCAGTGTTTCTTCCCATCCAAGGTACTGAGAGCTGTTAAGCTCAAGAGTCAGGAGGCAGCTGAAGTGACAGCCCTTGCCAGCCTGCCTCTGCTTCACCCCTGCTGCTCCTCTGCCTCCCTCTCTGAGTCCTTGCACACTAGGCTTGGGGGGCTGCACTTTGCTTTTCTCCCCACAGAAAGAAGCATAAGAGGCCATTACCCATTCAGGTACAGGGACAAAAAATCATCAAGGAGCAGGACAACAATAGAAGAAATCTTGAGGGTTATAAAAGACAGTGAAGAGACTAAGGGGAGGGATAGGACTATAAGTGAAAAGACTATGGGAAGATAAAAAGAGAAGGATGGAGAGAAGATACAACGGAGTGAGAAAAAGGTGAAACTTAGATGAGAATAAGGCTCTTGAAGATAAAGAGTGAGATTTGGGAGAAGAAAATGAGACACCAACAGATCATGGGAAAGCCAAAAAACATTTAAAAAAAATGTATGTCAAGAAGGTAAAAATGACACTTAGGAGATTGAGCAGGAAGAATCTACAGCATTAGAAAAGTAGCAGAAAGGGCCAAGAATACAGCTTTCTTAAAGAGAATAATGAAAAATAAAATTGTTATGGAGTACTCCAGTGGTGCAGTACTCTTTATCTGCTCACTGTATATGACACGTCCTATTCTATCTATAAGCATTTTGGCCAAACTCACTCTGTTGAGGCACAGTGGTTTGTGTGACAGTAAATGTTATATGCACTAAGGCCAGACAACATTTCGGCACTAACTAGCCAGCTGCAACCACCCAATGGATAGGAGTTCACATGGTTGAAGCAGTGACTTTAAATTGCTATAAGAATTATGATGGATATCTCGGTGCTTCTCTACAGACTGAGCAGTTGTATATAGCTGCAGAAGGGGATTTTCTTTCTAATTGAAAAAAAAACCCATAAAATCTTTGGGAAAAAAAAAATCCACTCTGAATTTCTTCTTTTTGAATGAAGAGGTAACAAAAGGCAGTAAATAATTTATGTTCTTACAAACAGCTTCTAGTCAGGCCTAGATTCAGTTTCAGTCACAAGAGGGAAATCATTCTCAAGCTACCTCGAGTTGGTTATTAGCATGTTCAGGAAGCATGCACTGTCTCCTTGTCTTCACCTCTTGAACTCATTGATGAAAACAATGGAACCCTCAGGACCTGGAAAAAGGTGGGGATGTATCTTTGCCTTATTTTGAAAACTATAAGCAAATTTTTAAAGTGAAATTCCACAAATCAACAGCCAACTACAATTAGAAATTTTAAGTAGAAACAAGGTAATGAGTCTTCACAGCCAGTTAATGTATGCAGTAATGACTTATTCACATTACTTTTTAGTATGCAGCATAATAGTTCACTAATGCTGCACAACACTTTTAAGATATGAAAATATATATCTAGATGACAAATAAGAGTATTCCATGGCATTCGTCCTTGGATAAAAAGTTCCTTGTTTTTTTGCAATGACATGAGAAATGATAATGGCTCCTGAAGAACTGATATTGTTTGTCATGTCACAGGTCCATTGAGATTCTCCTCTCTTCTGCTAGTTTTAAGTACACAGGGAAACATAAAATTGCATTAAAGCAAACATTAGAGGTTTAGCTTAAACCTTAAAATCGGAATAGTTGACATAACTCTTGATAAGCCTTTAGATGTGACAAACAAATGCATATTAAGCAATAGGTTTGGAACTTGTATTCAATTCAAAGATAACTTCAAGGCAGAGTCCAATATAGAGTATATCAACATTTAACTTTCAAGTAATAAAGACATGAAGGCTCATGATACAAAATCAGCTTGGAGACCAAAGGCAGCAATCGTCATCTTGCAAGATTTATCACTAAAAGAAAGAAGCAATGTCAACATCACGCTCTCATTCAATGTCTCCTCCTTAATTTTTCTACCAGTATATACGTAGCTAGCAAGAAAGATGTTTTCCCCTGTAATGCCTTGAGAGAAGATTTTTAGGTGGGAAGGCAAAAAGAAAACATTGTTCACAACCACTTTTGTTCTCTCTCAGGAAGATAAGAATATAAGGTAAGTGCTATTAGAAAGCCATTTCTCCAACCCAGCTAATACAAGACCTGAAGTAGCATTTACACATACACATGGAAGGGGAGTAAAAAAAAAGAAGGCATCTGCAAACTGTCCACAAATCTAAGGAATTAGTAAAACATTCTAGTTTTGTCCCATATCTGCAAAGTTAACAAAACATGTCATTCTCCACTAGATCTTTCTGTATGTTTTTATGAGCAAGGAAATAAAAGTAACACAAAAGATGCCATCTTTGTCCAGGCAAAATCTTCCCAGTGATCTTCTACACAAAAAGAAGAGATATGACAGAGGGTAATTGTGCACCAGATTATCAGCATTGAGGTCTGAACCTCATAACAGTTTTTTAAAGAGCTATTGGTGTACAGTACTCAGCAAGGAAAAATACCACTTACCTATTTCCATGGAAGTGTCTATTTCAGTCCCTATCTCAGCAATTCTGTCTTCAAAGTAACAAGCAAAACCCAACCAAGTAGCCAAGTTAACGATTGCAAGAATTTTTCGATCACCCTCTAGGAACAGATGTTAGGGTAAAGGCATAAAAACATTTTTGGTTTTCACACAGCCATGGCATATAATCTTTAAAAACAATCTATATGTCACAGTTGATTGGAGTCAACATGAGGCTCCCATCACAGGCACTCTAAATTTTGCCTGAAGTCAATGAGACCACGGATGTGTTGAAAGACCAACCACTGTTTATTAGCATCTCTGCTATGATTATATATACATATATATATATATATATATATATATATATATATATATATAAAGTGGACAATTTGTTTCACACTCATTAAAGTCAAGTTATTTGACTTTTAATAGTATAAATATCAATAATCAAAAAGTCCTTTCTGAACTAGGAAAAAGAGGGAAAAGCATGTAATGGCAGTATCAGTTATCTGCATTGTTTTCTACAATATTTGTAAGGCAATCAGGCATAGAACTCCACAAGCAAAATCCCACACATTTCTGCCATACACATCTGCTCAGAAAACAGTCTGAACTTTGTATAAAATGTGTGCTCACATTAATCTGAAAAGATTCAACACAACTAGAAAAGCTGTTCAATAAAGGCCCATCTGGAAGTCAATTATGGCTAAAATAATCCATGCTGCAAGAAAAATGACAACATTGTACCTGGTTATTGATTGTGCCTGGATGGTAAAAATTAAAAATAAACTTGTTGCAATATTTTTCCATATTATATATATTATTAAGATAGCTTGTTATCATTATTATTATTTGCACATTATAATGTGCAAAGAAATCCCCTGCAGTGTGAAATTTATTCTTGATTAAACAGTTATACTGGAAGTTCACCAATCTGTAATTAGAGGTTTGTAGTCCAAGTTCTTCCTAAAGACATTTGTGGAATTAAATGTATTCTTATGATTCCAAAAAGATACATTTTTACATTTAAAAGATATGAAATTGAGTGATACAGTCAGGAAAGATCAAAAAACAAACAAACACAAAACCTTGCATTCAATGCTTAGCTTTACTCTTGCCTAAAGTTGGGTAAGAATTGTATTATATTCATCTTCACCACTAAAACAAAACAATACTATGACAGTTACATGATACTTAATAAAACAGAACAAAAACTAAAAGGGGAGTGGGAAAAAAGTGGGGTTAAAAACCTCTATTTATCAGCCTAGGATAATATTGCTTTCATTTTGTCTTCTTCCCTATTGAGAGTTGTTAGGAATGGCCCTAGTTAGTGCCCAAATGTCAATGACCCCTAATGGATATTTTAGTAACTGAGAACAGCAAGAGCACATTAACAAAGTAACCCAGTCATCTTTCCTGCTGAGGACACTGATGAACGGTGATATAAAACTACTTCAGTCCCACTTCACCCGAGCAGCGCAGAACAACAATATTCTAAAGACCGACTTCACTCTTGTGCTTTTAGAGCTCCTAGTATCGTTGCTATGTATTTCTATGGTTTTGAAGGTACAGACATCTAAACCAGTAAAAGGATTTTTTTAAAAAAAAAAATAAATAAATAAATAAAGGAAGAGGGAGAGGAGAAATTAGATCCAGGACAGTCAGCCAGGACTTAGGGTTTGATTGCTGTGGGTTTTAAAGTCGTGCTAGTCAGCAGAAGGCACACAAAGTTCCCTTTCAAGTTACTGTACTAAACTCAAGCAACAGGAGAGAATTGCTCTGCTTAAATATTATAACGGTGTTTTGCCAGAAAGCCTGTGGCAAAGCTGGGGCTGACACTGCCTCCATGGGTTGCCAGCAGGGCTTGGGCCTCAGAGGTCAGTGGGCACAGGTGCAAGAACTGCTGGGGACTGGCGGGACAACTGGGGCAAAGCAGGGCAAAACCACCTTGGCCAACAGGTTTTGCCAGTTTGGTGGCTGGGCTGAACAAGGAAATCCTAGTGTGGCTCGGATGCAAAAAGCAAGCACAAGGAAGAGCGACCACCCGGGAGAAACCACTCACCCTCAGAGGTGGAGGTAGGAAGGGCAAAGCTTGGCTGGTGCTGAGGCTGGCGAGAGATGTACAAGGCAGCACAGTGAACGGGGCCTACGGGTACAAAAGCAAGAGCAAGGAAAATGTGATCTTGCTGCTGAGGTAGATGAGCCAGATATGAAAAACATGGAAAAGACCAAGGCATTCAATGTTTTCTCTGTCTCAGTCTTTACCTACAAGGTCTGACTTCAGGTCTTGCAGGTCCCAATGTCAGCTAGCAAAGTTGAGGATAGGGAGGAACTGCCCACACAGAGGGGTATTGAATTACAGGATACTTAAGCTAGACACATGCAGGTTTTCAAAACAGGATAAAAACCCCCAGGTGTACTGGCCAGTATCACCATGAGACCACCCTGTCATTTCTGAAAGGATTTGAGGTGGGGGCTTGGGGGTAGTCCCCAGTGACTGGAAAAGGCAGATATTATTCTCATCTAAAACATTTTTTTTAAAAAAATGGAAGAACTAGGATCCAGGGAACTACAAGCCAGTCTGACACTCTTAAGCCTCTGGGAAAATCGTGTGGCACATCCTCGTGAAAGACATTTCCATGCATTGTGAAGAACAAGGAGGTAACTGGGAACAGCCAGCATGAATTTACAAAATTGTACTTGATCAGTGTGATTGCCTACTATGATAAAATGACTGGCTCTGTGAACCAGGGGAGAGTAGTGAATGTCATTTACTTTCATTTTCTGAAGACTTTCACCAGTATCACCTGGCAGCCAAATTACAGTGACAGAGACTGAATAGGTGGACTATGGGATGAGTGAAAAAAACATCTAGATTTTTAGGGTCAGCAGTCCAAAGTCTAATTGACTTGGGGGGGTTGTTCCCTGCCCCCTCCAAAATGAGTGGCATTTCTTAGGTTTTGGTGCTGATACTTCTTGCCATCTTCATCTGCAGTCTGGGTGATCGGGGGGGGGGGGCACCCCATGGATGGTACCAAAGGCAGGTGAGGGAAGCCATTGACACCGAAGGGCAGAGCTGCCAAGTCAGAGGAATGGGTCAACAGGAATCTCAGCAAGTTCAACAAGGGCGAATGGCAATTTCTGCACCCAAAACAATAACCCCAGACAGCTGCACAGGCTGCGGGATAGCAAACTAAAAAGCAGCTTTGCAGAGGAGGAGCACAGCACCATAGCAACTGCCTCTTCCATCTACTATCAATAAAGAAGACCTACTTCATACACCAGCTTCAACTTTTCATTCAATTTCCCAGCCTAAAAATAAGTCGCAGTAATCTGATAAGGTGGCAGAAGGAAAATGAATATCAGAAAGAAAATCTATCATAATATAGAATAGAAGGAACCAGAGCTATTTCGTAGGTTTTCCTTCTACCCTAAATTCTGAGGCTGGCCATGTGAACTAGCCAGGAAAGGGGAGAGGAAAAAAAGGAAAAAAAAATCTGATGACCCCTGACAGCCAGAGAGATGGAGAACAAGATGTGAAAGAAACATTTATCAGGAGCCTAGTAGTAGATGTGTGACCCATATTCAGACAGGCATTTATCTGATAATAGGATTTTACCCTACATTATACTATTGACACCATTACCTCTATAACTGATCGTTTCTATTGGGCACTGTGAGCATGGTTTTCATTTTTTATCTGAGTGTGTTTAATCATCTTTGTTTTGGGGGAAAAAGAGACAGGGTTGACCAGCTTGCAGTTCATAATCTCTAGTAGTTTTTAATAGAAATATTGTATAAATTCATACCTATATAGCACTGTACTTTGCATGCAAGACAGATTGAATTCATGTTCTGTAAGCTTCTCTAAAAGCTGTACTAGCATCAAAGCAAAATGTGCCCAGCTTACTGTTCACTTTGTAGTAGGTTTGCATTTTCAAAGTATATAATCATATGCGAAAAATGGATGGAGTCAGCCAGATTTTAGGGGTTTTTTTAGTGTGTGTGGGTTTTTTTTTTTTTTTTTTTTTTTTTTTTTTTTTAAAACAGCAAATTATACATAGAATTTTAACAATAGGGGAAAAATGAAAAAAGCAATACAGCCAAAAAAGTTTACAGGCTATCCTTAATTTGAAAAGAGCATACTAAAGGGCTTCTTGGCATTTGGTTCTATAAGATTTTAAAATTCCTATGCCTTTCTTTATGAAAGACATCTAAACATGGAAAGACAACAAAAAAATTGATTTGGAATTGCTGGGAAACTAAGAATGAAACAAATGGCCAGACTGAAAAGCATAGATTCTCCGATGTTGCAATTAAAAATAGCTGTAAAGGTTCCCCACTACAAATACCGATGCCTTCCAACTGTTTACAAAGCTGCTAATTTGAGTATTACACATTCTCCACATTTGGATCAGTTGGTGTGGTCAAACACATCAGCACAGGTCTCAGTAATTCAATAAAGTCAGATGAGTTGACAGCTGGTGGGAACTTTGTCTCAGGCTGTAATAATAAGAAAAAGACAACTTTTCTCCTAATCTTAGGGTGCTTGGCTGTTAAGCCTGCTTTTCCAGAATCACTCTATAACTTCATTTGTTCAATGAATGCAGAAGGATGATATTTCATGGCATTGCACCGCAGCCCGGCCTAGCCCAGCGCAGAGACTTCTCCCGCTCTCGCTAGTGGTCAGTGGTGGGGGGGGAGTGGGGGGAGGGAGCTTTGCCTGTGGGTGTCACAGGTGTCCTCAGCAAGGACAGCAGAGGCCTGACAGCTGCCAGTGCTGCAGCAAATAGACCATGTTGGTTATGAGCAGTCATCGCCACCCTTCCCTCCCTCCCCCAGGGTAGCAGCTGGAAGCAAAGCGCGGTGTTGCACGGCGCACACAGCGCGGCAGGGGATGCGCTGGGGCACAGTGCTGCAGCTGCAGAGGGAAGAGGCAGAAGATGGAAAGAGCAAGTCCCTCTGGGCTCAAAGCACACCACAACCTCACTAATCACACGTGTCTTAAGCAGCCCCTGTGAGAGATCAGCTTTCCCATTTCCTGTTCCCCTGCCACATTTTCTGCCTGCTAATATCCAAGGGTCAGCAAAAGAAGGGCGAGAGGTGCTCAGTTTTGAGTAGGTGACTCTCGGCAGCGCCTGCCCACAGCACAGCCTGGCTTAGCCGCAGCAGCAGTCGACGGCGTACAATCAGCACAGATGCTTCACCTGTGACTTCAGCTCCCAGGTTTCTCCATGCTGCAAGCTGACCGCAAGCTGATCTTTTCTGCACCATCAGCTGCCGAATGAGAATATTCCCCATAAGTACATCAAATGGGTTTTTCCCTTTATCACCTGCACAGCTTCTCAGAATGATGCTCATATTTAACATATCCAGGGAAAAATGTGTTTTTGCTTTTAGGAACAACTAATGTATTTCAGCTGAAACTTTTCAAGGCAAACACACATTCATATATAAATCAGTCTAAAGCAGATGTAGGTCTGGGAAATTTCTAGCATGGCTCCTAGAGTCAGGAGTTACATGCAGGTGAAGACAGGTTTTTATAGCAAGAAGCCGTCCATCCAGATGATGGGCAGCATTACCAGCTCTCCTCAGAAGTCCGATTCCCTTTCAGTCTACTTATATTTCATTTTATGTGTATCGGGCCAAGTCACATTATTTTAAACTTCGATTACTCATGTTAATTCTTATTCTTGTAGCTGAATGGTACTTTTAACAAAAGGAAGGCTTACAGTCCAGGACACATGCTGAATATTTAACAGTCAGATTGGACATGGGCAAATGCCTGAAAATAGCTGAGGAAACACTGCAATCTCCTCATTGCATGTTCAGAGCGGGAGTTAATAGAAAAGCAGTTAGAAATGCTCCCACAGCACCTTGGTTACGAGTGAGCGCACAAGTTAGCAGGGGAATGCCAATGCCGTCAGGCTGCTAATGCAGAAACTTCCCCTGTGTAACATGCTGTTCAGATCACAGGAGGTCAAGCTTTCACTGGGTGACCACATCTTTGTGCCCCCTAGTCCTCAGAGACTCAGCTTCTAAGACCCAGCTCTACACAGCTGAAGTCGTGTTTACTGTATAGCACCTTCATCTCACATGCCTCGGGCATGTTTTCTTCTGTTTTCTTTCTTGCCTAAGGAATCGGTATGAATGCTTTTTCAGTAATAGGACTTCTGAGAGCTTTCTTTCAAACAACTAACACAATTCAGAACAAGTCTTCCTGATTCGTTTCATTGGTATAATATTCCCAGCTCAACTTCTGCCAAAAGTCTCCTCCCAAGACATGCAAAAGTTTCTTCCAAAGTATCTTCCTCCCATGTATTAATAAAGCATTATTCCCAGTTCTATTCTTTCAGCAGGTTTTCTCTTGGTTGACCACAAGTTAATTGTATACAAAACTCCCAACCAGGCACTATTACCAGCTTTATTTTTATTTTCTCCATTTAGGAAGGTGAACTGAAAATTCCCAGAAATTATGCCATGATTACCATACTGCAATATACAGTACATTACACATTATTTGTTAATTCTACAACACCGTGATATTAGGGATTACTTATTTATGCTAATATTGGTTAAGTTTTGGCAGATATTTGTAATCTGGGAAGTTTTTTTTTGTCTGGTTCTTTTCACCCTCTAGGTGTTACAATTAATTACATCAGTTTTTTGTTTTGCAAGTGCTATAGTTAATGATGATTAGTGTAGATAATTTTGTTAGACTCCCATTTTGTAGCTTAGGGGTATCACTTTCATTCTGAAGTGTTGATTGTTTCTTATCTAACTTTGAAAATGAGATTAGATACATTTAAACTGATGTTTGTTATATTGTCTAACTATGTAGATTTATATGGTAATTTAAAATCTGATAAGCTATGAGTGGCATAAGACTGCATAATAAAGCAATCACAGCAGTTGACACTTCAGAGAGAAGTGAATTGAGTCTTGCTTCAAAAGAGAGAGTGCAAGGGGAAAAAAAAATGTACCGCTCTACGCTGGGGACCAGAGTGCTAGGGAAACATTTAGGGCTGGAGAGTCATTACTTAACTTACGTGCAGTGCCCTCAATTTTCTCTGCATGACTGGACAGGTACATCCATTATGTGTTATTTCAGAAAGAAGAATAGAGGAAATGGCCAAATACCAGAAGCAGCCTAGAATAAGACTGAATCACCGAGGATTTCTGTGATGGGACACGAATACAAGCTTCTCCTAACACTGTTCTCTTTATACCCATTTGCACAGGCATGGATGGGAGAATAACAGCTTAGAATTGAACCTGATCTGGTGGATGCAGTTTTTTCTAGAAGTTCAATTTCTCCTTCCAGGTGGAGAAAGCAAAAGAAATTCTCCTGGCTTCAGATTTTAAGGCAGCTTCTAAACCAAAATGAGAAATGGTATTACATACAAAAGCTCTGCATGGAAACGTTCTTTCCAGTGTGCATGAGAGGGAATCAAGAAATAAAATGGATGCTTTTGGGAAAGGGTACTACCCCCGGGGACCATTAGATGACAAACAATTTTGCAGAATGGAAAGCTGCACTACTGATTTTCTTTTTAAAAGAAGTCACTCTAGTACATATTTCTTAGATGCTAACTCAAGGCTTCCATGCTAGACCAGGAAGATGACAGCAGTACAGTTCAGAGCGTAGTAGGAGAAATTTCAGTTTGACCTGTAGTCCTTGCACACTAGAAACACAACCCAGGAGCCTTCGAAGATTATTACTGGGGGCTGTTCTAAAGCAGCCCAAGCCATGCAGTGACACCAGCAAATCACCACTCCCAAACACTCTTTACTCTTCTTCTCTCAGTGAGTGACACACACCCTGCTGCTCCCTATCTCATGGCTTCAGAGAAAACAGGGAAAACTGGCTCCAACTACAACCTATTCTCACAAATTAGCCTATGGAGCAGAGGGAGCATGTCATTAGGAGGGCACGCTGATGGCTGGAGAAGGCTACAGTCTCAGTATACGACCATCTTGAAGTATACATTAGCAGGGGGCTTTGAAATTCTGCATTATTATGCTAGAGCCTCTGATGGGCTGTGCCTTATATAAATGATCTAGTTTTTACTAAGATTAAAAAAAAAAAAAAAAAAGCAGATGCACATGTCAAGCCAATGCCCCTATTAGGGGAGCAGATTCTCAGCCTGAAAAGCAGAGATATCTGTGATCTACTTGTTTTACTTATATAATTCATATTTTATGACCAAATTGTGATCAAACACTATTATAACCATTGTTCTTTCAGTTTTTACATCTGAATAGTAGATACTGCTGTAGCATCAGGCAGCTGAGCCACAATACAAAAAGCATCCCTTTCCAGCTGCACAGCCTGCTTAGCTGTCAGAAATAAAGAGGATAAGTCCTGGGAGAAAGCAGGTGGCTGAGATCTTTTACTTTGAGAGAGGGTCACCCTAAACAAGCAAATAGGACCCACAAGAATCAAGCGTGATTCTCCTTTGCTTTTAGTAGATAATTTTATGCTGTTTCCCACTCTCCTTTTCTCTCTTAAGTCCTAAGCATAGCTGGAATAACTAGAGAAAGGGTCTGGGAAAAAAGGGGGCCTGGAAGAAGGTGCTGAAGTGTAGTAGAATCAATATGCTTTCCATTTGTTTTAACTGAAACAAACAAACAAACAAAAAAATCTAGCCTTTTCAAATGCATCAAGAGACAAGTAACAAAATAATTAACAAAACTAAACAATAATAATAATAAAATCTTCTCTACATCTGAAAGAATTTAAATGCTTTTGCAAGGGGATGCCTGCTTGACCAGAGTTTTGATTTGAACACATCTCTTGTTCCTTAAAAGCAGGTGCTAACATAAGGTTTTATCAGAGCAATTGCTAGCTCTAGCAACATGGATTTATTGGTGAGAAATTGACTTATAACCTTTTTTATTCTCATTTTCTCCTGAACACCAGCACTCTCAGTCCATCCAACACCTTGCTATGGTTTGCAGGCTGCAATAAATCCAAGTCCCAACCCTAGGTTCTCAGGAAAACCTCTGCTGTACTTCTGCTAAGCAACCTCCCGGCCTCTTTCTGCCCTTTTCTTCTGGCCTTCTACTGCTCAGCCCTCTGCAGGGTCCATCGTGCTCCCAGCAGCCACATTTGTGGGAGCCCACAGCCCTTCTCCCTGCCCAGGTGTCCATCCTAGTGACACAGGACACCACAGCCAGGCCAGGGCTTCCTCCCTGGCAGCCTCTCTCCTGGCCTCCCCCCAAAACATGAAGTAAAGTGTAAGTAAATAAAAATATCCTCATAGTCCCAAATAGATGACCTGGCTTGCAAGCAGGCAAAGGATAAGAAACTTCAAGCAGAAAACGCCAGAATTAAGAAGTAAAATGTGATCCTTAGAGGATTAAGCCTCACCTTTTAAATCACTGAACACTGTCCCTGAAGCCTACCATGGACTAGGGAAGTCAAACCTGGTCTGTTGCAAGGAATGAAGCCAAGAAGGGGCACTACCGAAAGGACTCACTTTCTGTCTTACCCTTTTAAACAGCCCTTGTTTCACATCTGACGTCCCTGCTATAGACTATAGTGCTTTTAATACCAGATATTCATGCAGGATTTTTCAGCATCAAACCTCCATCAACAAAGGGTCTGACAATTTCTGGGAAATACTTTTCTATATTTTTCCCTTCAAACTGTCTTTAGCAGTATCAGTTAAACAAGGTTGAAAAAAACGATATAAATCAACTATTTTGCTTTAATTTGGCTTGAAATTCTTTAATGTTATTGTGCTTTCATATTACTCAGCCAAGCAGCAAGTAGTGTCTAAATAATGGATGGCCTCTGTGAGTTGCCCATAGCATATAACCAAGAGCAAAAAGAGTTGCATCCCTTCTTTTGGCAAAAGCTCGACTAGTCAAGACACTTAGGCTAACCAAGCAATATATACTAACACCACATGCTCAAGAGTATTCATAACCATGCAGATGTCTTTGGTCCATTGACTGTATTTTGGCAACTGAACAATTAGTTTCTCCTCTATAAATTTTAATAAGCACAGGGCAAACCATCTATGCTGAAGCTGTTAGCTTTCTCGTTATTAGGGGAAAAAAACATTTGGCATTTGTCAGCTTTCTCATATATCTTCAGAAGAAAAATGTTCTCAGTATTCAGCAACTTCCTTTTTTAATACATCGTCATAAACAAAAGAACACATTCATTTCTCCTCAGCTTCCTCCATACCACTTGAGCAGAGAAAGTTTTGCTTGGCAATTGTCATACTTCAGGGTGTTTTTCATAAGCAAATCACTCACCATTCATCATCTTTATGTGGATCTACTAAAAAAGAAAGTGCTTGCTCCAGTTTTCACTGGCATACAGATGCAATCTCATTGTAGGTCCAAGGATGAGCAACTCTAGATGCATAAACTCATAACTAGTTAGCATTATGGGGAGATCTTCTGTACATTGAAAATAAGGTTTGTGCAAATAGTTAGCAGGAATTTCCCTATGACTGGTAATTTTAGTGGGTAATTAAGACTATTAATCTTATTCACTTTTTTACTACTAATTCATCATAATCTACTGAGGAATAAATACCCATGAACTGTTGGACAGTATACAATGCTTCCCCCAGTCTTGAGCAAGACACACCTTCTTAGAAGAATGGTTAGGTGCGGAAAGTATCTTTTCTCTAATCAATGCAAACCATGAGTTAGAAGGAAACAAAACTCCATTCAAGTGTCTGAATCAAAGACATCTGAAGTAATTTAATTGCATCTGTAGCAGGTCAGTAGAAACCTTCTTCACTACTCTGACTCATTGGTCAGTTCTGCTGATTCTGAGGCTCAAGATCTACAGATAAAAGCAACAGGTATTGAGGCATAAGAAAGAATTCCCTGCTTTGGGGAGTGGGAAAGAGAAAAATCTGGTGCATAAACACTCCAATCTTGTGCCTGTAATTCAGGTACTGCTGTACAGACATGAGGCTCCCAGCACTAGGAAACTGACAGTTGCAGAGCCCCAATACCAATTTTCCAGTAGAGGCCCACCACTGATTTGTTCTATATATTTAAGGAATTATTACAAGACTCAGAACCAAAGGTTTTTTTGCCATCTGAATGTAGCAAATGTTTTGCATCTAACTTGTGATTTTTTCATACAAATTTTGTATCTCTGTAATGCTCAGCACTTTCCAGAAGCGCATAAAACACTGACCGCTATCTGTCATAGGCAGCTGTTTCTTTCCTATACCTGCCTGAGAGGGCTCTGAATGGGGATTTTATTAGTTGGCTCAAAATGTAATAGGCCAGGCGTGGCAACAACATGAGAGAAGACACTCACTAATTTAGGGAGACAAAAATAAAATAAAAGTTGCTAATAATGCAAACTCCTGAATAGAAGCTTATTGCTACCGTACAGGTAGGAAAGGTGACAGACAGGAATGCCTAGCTGTAGCTCCATGAATTGCTAGAAGAGGATGAGAAAGCAAGTGTAGGCATTGGACCCAAATCATGCAGACTAGCTAGCTCCTTGTTCTTTCTCTGACTCTGTTTTGACTACTCCAATTGTCACTCTCCATTACAATGCCCAAGCCAGCTAGAGATACAGCGCACTTAAGAGACAGCTTCCAGTAGACAATACTGGTGAGACAGGATTCAAATTCTTTTACCTGCCCAGCTATTTAATACTAACCCAGAATGATCGTGATAGGCTGTGACCACTAGGCTGCAACAAAAAATTTTGGCATTGTATTAGATACTTCAAACTGCAAAAAAACACAAGAAGTATTTCGCAATGACGTGGTCTTAGAATCACAGGAGCAGGACACAGAGGAATCATAGGGTCAAGGATCAGGTAAGCTTGGATAGCGTCAATATACTCTAGTGGGGGCAGCCCTACAGCAGCCTCAATGTGAACTATGCAGCCTCAGCACCATGGACTAGCCCAGATTATTCAGAGCTGTAGATGTAGTAGGTATGTTAATATACCATCAGGATGATGGTGATTACTCACCTGTGGATGTGCTTGGTGCACACATCTGGTATAGATACATACTAAGCCTGAGTCCCATCTCTAAATATTTAGACTCTGAAAAGCATATAAAATTTTGAAACAGAATACAAATGGCCCTTAGGCTATTTAATTTTCCTTTCACGGTGTTACGAATTTGCCTTAGGTCCCTTTTTAAAAACCCATTTTTGACCCAATGGTCCATGATTGCTTCTTCAAAGCAAGCTACTATCTATCAGTCAACTTCTGTTAAGTTCACAGATCACTGATACGATGGAATGTAGCAGCTGCTTGAGAGCTATTAGAGACTTTCAAGTCATTTTGATTGTCAAGGGTGTACAACAAATGTCAGAAGTCTTCAAGAATATTTTTAATTGATATTTACTGACCAAATGCATAGCATAAGCCTTTATAGTCTAGCTTTTTCTCCAAAGGGTAAAGCCAAAATACCCTATAACCTGGGAATTAGAGCTGTCGGAATAAATTGGTCAACACAGTAAATATTAGATATATTCTTAAGCTGTAGGAGCTTAACAGTATGTTTGCTCAATAAATCTATGCTCTTTGTTTCACACCTATATAATAAAACTAGCTAAACTTCAATGAGTTAAAAATGGAATATTTTTATTAAGATTTCCTGTCTCCTGTTTCACCATAGGTCTGTTTTTACTACTATCATTTAAAATGCTTGAAGAATAGTTTTATTCTCAAAGTACAACGAACCTATGAAGAACTAAACAAAAAAAAGCTAGATTATGTAGAGAAAACAGTCTTTATAGGCCGAGAAAATAGTTTGTGAGCCCAGTTATGTCATTCAAAGCATAAAATATAAATACATGCATGAAGTAACTACCAGCAGAGAGAAAACCCATTTAAGACAAAAGAAAACAAAAAGGAAGTCCCAGGAGACTCCAAATTGTAGGCCTGAAAATCAGCACTCAGGCATTCATATTACATAAACATCATGTGTTTTAAACTTCTTGAGTTCTGATTTTGGATGTGAATTAAAAAACATACAAAGCAACTACTCCTTCAAAGGATGCCACTCCACATGTGGCTGAACGAACATCTCTCCTCTAAAGCAAGCAGCCGCGGTCCCATAGGTCCAGAATTATTCTTATTTGATTCAGCCCCTTTTCCCTCCACAAATGGATTTTTTTTTCCTCTGTTCTCTGTCATAGTTTTGCAGACTGACCCTGCTGCCAGTGAAATGATGCTCCCCCTGCTACAGATGCAAAGAAAAAAAAAATCAGGTGCTGGGCCAGCTAAACAGAAGCAGAAGGAAGGGTCATTGCAGAAGAGATGAAGCTGTACAGTCCCAAGAGAGCACCCTAATTTGTAGGCAAAGTCCAGTCTGGAGTTAAGACATCTTACACAACAGAATACATATGACAAAAAGAACAAAATTGGCAAGTTCATGCTCAGCACTAGGAGGTCAGTGGCAGTTCAGGTGGACACGGGGAAGGGCTCCACAGAAAAACAGTGAGACAACTGCATTTTTGTTCTTTTGGAACAGACAACATTCATTTTTATCTAGATTGGAAAAGAAGCCTTGAAAAAAAGTCTACTGCTGATGCAAGGTGCCAGGAAATACATAAAAACCAGAGATAACCTCTTTTTCTTTATTAAACAGAAATACGGAGCAAAAGATGCACAAAAGGTCATGCACTGAACTAGTGGGTACAACACTAAGACCGGAAAGGTTTCAGTGCTCTCTTCTGCTAAAAGACATTCAAGAAAATAAATAAAACAGAATCTTGCTCTTTTTAATATCCTAATAGCTAGGCTTCTGACTAGGAGCAGTCTGAACCTGAGACACCAGATAGAATGTAATACTTGGGATCAGGGAAAGCAAGTTACAAAAACAGTAAGACCGAAACTACACGACAGCACTCTGTCCTCCAGTGCTCTTAAGGGATGTGTTTACATGCGTGTGCATGCATGGGTAAAACCCCATGTGTTCTGTAGTGGAGGGAGAGGAAAGACTGAAACACAGAAATTACCCATTGTCTTCCTCAGAAGTCTTCTGTATGTTTTATACATCAAATGGCAACCATATCATCAGCCCCTGACTAGGTATTTCCACTTTCAAAAAGCACTTTCTCAGTAGCTGTTAGACCACAGACTGAGAGGACTTTTTCTGGCCCGCTGGACGTTAGAGATGCGCAGAAGAGAATCAAAAGATTCTGTGATTAGAGCTGCCTTCAGGTAAGGAGAGACACCAGTTTTCATTCCCTCAGACAGGGGATGACAGTGAATACTAAGTTGCTAGATAGCGAGGGAGTGACACCATCCACCTCCTCCACCTCCTCTTCTGGTAGCTGCATTCTAAAGCAATCTTAGATCTTAGTGAGAGCTGTAAACTAGAGCTTTTAGGAGGTCGGATTTGGTGGTTTGCATACAAATTGTTACCCATGCTCTCTCAGATATGCACACGGCATGGAAAGTATGGTCTATAAGGCTTAATAATGTCCTCCATGTTTTCCGCTTCCTAGTAAAAGGCAGCTTCATGATCAGCATGCCGATTGTAAGTGGCTGCGAGTTGCATAGCTAACTCTGTATGCCCCATTTGGAGGCAGACAACCCAGCCCGTTCACCTATCCAGACACCTAGGCACATTCATATGGCTCTAGACTGTAATTTAGAGCTGAGGAGGGAACAATATGTTTAATTTTCAGGTATAGCAGTTACTTATTTGATTCAGCCTTCAGTTCCTTTTTGAAGGAAAAGATATTGCAAACGCAGGTCATTGTTGGGAGAGAGAGCACCCCTAGAAAAGAGAGTGAAGATCAATTAGCTAGTCGTGCCAATTTATTAGAAGGAAACTTCAAGCTCAGTCAGCATTGCTAAGAGGCGGAGCAAGTCAGAAGAACAACATGAATTTGAGGTGAAGGAAGGGAAAAGAAAAACGGGGAAATTTACACCAAGGCCAGATATGGAATACATGGCCTTAAAGGAGCATTTTAGAATACTCATTACAAAAGGGTAACTAATAAAACCTGAATACACAGAAACTATTAAAGTCAACATTCCTCTCATTTTAAGGTCCGAATAGCCTAGCTTAGCATAGAGGGAAAATTGAGACAAAGCATCTAAAGAGCCATTTAGGACTAGGAAAGAAAATCAATCTTCCCCAAAACATGTCAGTTAAAAATAATAAAATGTCAGATACTAAAACATTCTCAGTGAGCTTATAGAAAAAGTTTCTGAAGTTGTTTTTTTTCCAAGTTGCTAGATTGATACAGTTGCATTATAAAGATATGAACCTATGCCAGCTTCAGAGTTGACCTGTTTTTTTGTTTGGTTGATTTTTTAAATTTTTATTAAGTCAGAAAAGCTGGGAAGTTTTATTGGTAAACTTCCTTCCTTACAATATTTTCCTTTGTGGTGCCATTACATCTGTCTTGATCTAGGAGCTGAGAGTATATACTTGCTTACTTAAAACTTCACATTGTTCTTCACATTTTTTTCTCAGGTAGAGCAATTTCACCTGTATCTAAAACGTCCAGACAGAAAAAGAGAGATTTGGAAATGGAAGAGAAATGGAAGCAGATTGGTCTTTTAGATAACAAATCACAGGTACAAACTAATGAGAAATAATAACTGAAGAATGAGTAAAACACTAGTATTCACATGGCTGTGCACAGGCAGGTTGTCACACCAAGTACCAGGGAGCCATTAGACTGGAGTAACCAGTAAGTCCTGTTAACAGAAATTCCCATAAGAAGGCTGGAAACGTCCATTGCATTCAACTCTACGAAATATAGGGCTTCAAAAAATTTTGATTAACATTTCTTAGTTTGATGTTTATATTTGGAGATGAGCTTTTCTACCCCTGCTAAAATGAATCATTTTCCTATGTTTATATCATCCCATTTTTCCTTGGAGAAATTCTTAAAGGAGGGGAATTTGGGGGAGGGCTTTTGTCCTAGCCCTTTGTTCTGTACTGGCCTGTGAACTTGGCAGACCAGAAACATCTTTGGTCGAGTTATTTGTATTCCTTAGAGGTTTGCTATTGCCCAGGTTCGCTGTGTAGTCCTCTAACCTCAAACAGGAAGAGCTGAACAACCGAAAATAGTTCTAGCTGTTGTATCCCATTAAGACATAACGATTGTCTTACAAGAACAGTGTGGCAGCACATGTTTAACTTGAACAGCAAAGCTTTGGCCTCGCTTTTCATTACATCGGTCTACTAGCAACATCTGAGCGGGTTTAAAGAGCTCTGATGTGCAGACAGAACTCCTCAAAAGGGCATCAAGGCCTAAATGCACGCAGCTGACTTATGTCCGTTGTTTCCTTTTAACTTGCCTTGGCTGTCAGAGATGCCTAGCAATTGAAAACACTTAATTAGATTTTAGGACATGAATCAGTACCCAAATGTATAAAATTTAGGCCTGAAGGAGACAACAACGCAGCAAGAATAAGTTCCTCCCTGAACAAATAGGTCCAGGCATTACGTTCTACACAGATATAATGAATGTTTGTTCTGAAAAGCAGTTTCTAAAACTGGCTTTCTAGAGTTCCACAGCTCCCTTGTAAGGCTTTCATACCAAACTCAGCCAGCGTAGAAATATTTCTAGCTGGCCTGTGTTATTTCTACTTTCTGCATCATCACTAGTAGCCCAGTTAAGGATTATTGTAGGGATAAGTAAGAGTAACTGAGGAAAAGTCTTTAAATAAAGAAGCGAGAGAAGACATGTTTAGTGTTATGTGATACAAGGACATGACAAAAACATCGTTTTCTATCTCATTACTCAGCTTGCAGATCCTGCACCCAGCAGAATTTGAACTTATTTCAATCAGTAAAACAAGCAAATATGGTAATTTAGCAAAGTGGATGAGTAGGCGAGTACCACTTTTATGCAGTATTGTGTTTAACTGGTTTGAAAATACAAATCTGTAATGATGCCCAAAATGCCTTTACTTTTTCTTTATTCCTTTCCCTTTTAAACAAAGAAAACAATGAAGTATTATTTAAACTCCAAATACATTTAGGATGGATGATAGCTTTTCCTGTACAGTAAGCTGTGGGGCAGAGAATAGGACTTGGAAACTGATAAGGTGAAAGATACATTGTTAGATTTCTCTGCAACACTTTGTGAAAGAATTTTCATATACATTGTTAAGCTCATTATTTCCTAAAACTGAGGATATTAGCATCAGCATAAATCCTCTGTTCATACATCATCCTTTTCTCTGCCTATTCTGACTCTGAGCTATTTTCTTTAGAGCAAAGTCCTTACACTTAAAACATCCTTCTCTCTCTTGTCAGCAAAGCGCCCTTATTCTCTTCCTTCAAATCCCTCCATATAACCTACATTTCACTAAGATTGGCAGTCGTGCTCTAAATGCTGTCAGTATCACACCCTATCTTACAATTTTGCACTTATCTTGTGTATCATATTCGTCTAAAATCAAATTCTAAATTGCTTGGGGCTTAAAGTTGCTTTTCCACTTTCCTTTATCTTGGATCATTAAAAGGGCCAACTGCTTCCCGTCCCTACTGGTGGATTTATAGAAGCCACAGGATTGTCTTGTGGCAGCTAGGACAGCCTAGGCTAACCTACCAATGTGCTAGGAATCAGCCAAGTACATAATATTTCAGCTCCATGTTTTTCATGCCAATGGACTATATGACCTCATAGGACTGTTTACATGGCATTCAGAAACTAGACCAAGGTCAGCTTATGGTCTTTTATTATCAGAGAGCTCTCTTGACTAGGTTGTGATTCTGATTTAATTTACTTATATTTTCTTAAGCTAACATTTTTTTTTAATTCAGTGACTTTAAATTATGAATTTTGCATATTCTTTATTTTCCTTTAAATTTGATAATCAGCTTAAAAGGAAAAATGATAACCAGGAAGTCCCAGTAAAAATGGATCCATGTGTGACAAGTGAAGAGGGACTACAGGAAACAAGATGCCTTGTGATAAATGGAAGATGCATATAAACTTTACAACAGGAGACTATGGCAAAGATTAGTCATTCAAGTTTCTAAATATAAAATGGGATGATTTCAGAAAAAAAGGGGACAAAACTTAATCTTGATGTTTAATGCAATAAAAAGAATGTTAAGCTTAAAGGAAAAAAAAATTTTGAGTGCTAATTATAAGAAATTAATGCAGCTTCTACCTGTCAAAATATTAAAACTAACTCTCCCTGGGAGTCCTGACTATCTTAAACATACATCATTCTCTACTGCTTTTGAAGTATCAGTAGAAACCAGTAAGCTCTCTAATTGACAATTTTTTTAAAATATAGAAAATCTTCATAAACATAAAATGAGCCAATTTAAAGCCTTGAAAGTCTTTGCACTGAAGTATTGATGAGATAAAAAGCATACCTAAAATGCAGAAAACAGGTTTTTGAAGAAAGTACTTCTGAAAAGCTCTTTAAATCATTTTTGCTTAGTTATTTTCTATCTCAAGGAAGGGAAAGCCATTTTATGTGGGGTCACTGTTTCCATAAGTCATGATATTGTGAGGGTCTTGGTGTTCCCACATAACAGAACACAGCTAGGCTGAGCTGAGGTGCAGGAGCAAGCCAAAGCAGCTTTCACTCGCACCACAGCTTTCTCACCTTCACGATGTGGAGAGGTGCTCAGGCTTGTGGCAAGTGGCAATAGCTACAGCTGCATGGCTTCTCGTATGTCCTGGGGAAAGTATTACAGAGCCTTGCAGTGCGCAAGCAAAGGTTCTTTTCCTTTGCCATATTCTTAGCTGACCATCTACTGCAAGGACATGTGGAGGGAGGGGGCTGAGTCCCTAATATCAGCACTGCTGGAAGTTTGTCTCTCACACCAGGAGAGCCAAGGGCTGGCTAGCTGTGAGCATTTCCACAGGCTTCCCACAACACTGAAATGGCGCAGATGAAAAAGGAGCCAAAATCTGGTCTAAAGATTTTATAAATTGGAATTCAGAAGAGAAAAGCCAATGTTTTGTATCAAACGAAAACACATACCTAAATACAAATTAGAAAAAAATTAAGAGGTAGAACAAGGGAAATCAGAAAAGAAAAAAAAAAAAAAGGGAATAGAGGTAATTGGGACATGTCATTTGGGGAATAACTGTTGTTCTCTCCACTGCTTTGAAGCCACTGTAACTTTAGAGTCTGAGGAAGCAATACGATGCAAGAAAAAGCTTCCAAGGTCCTTTAGACAACTGTTGGCTCCATACAATGTGACATGTCCAGCCTGCCATACAATGTTCACCATGTCCAGCCTGCCAGGAAACCCATTATTTTCCCATGGGACAGCATAGGTCTGTGTGTCCACATGAGTCTAGTCAAACATATTGCAAAACTTTACACATAGCAGTGAGGATGGCTGCCCCAAAGGTAGCACAATGCATCCGCAGCTCACTGCTGGACAAACAGAAAATATAGACCTCTATGCCCCAGACGGCATTTAGCTCATACTTTGTCTCATATGAGCTGAGATTTAAAGCATCAGTTCTCAGAACTGCAAGCTCTGGATCCCCACTCCATCCACAACCATACTCTAACACCAATCAGCTGCCTGTCATGGCTGAGTATGCACTGATAAACCTCAAGTGAAAAATTCTGTGATTTCTTGGAAGCTGGCCCACAGCCACTGAACTATGTTCTGCAAAATGAACAGACAAACTTGTCCCCAACACTACTAAGGGACTTTCTAAGTGCCTAAAACATAGATCAATATACGCTTGTTCAACATAACCTTAAGATTAACTTGTTTTCATGCACTGGTTTGCCCGTTTTGTCAGGTACTTTAAGCAAAGTTTCATTTCTACAATACGGAGGCTTCAACTTCTCACTGTTTTGGAGAATTATGTTCCTGCAAAGCAATTTTAATAGAAATACTGTAGCGTAACATAGAGGTAAGAACAAGTTAATCAATGTTCTCCATCTGAGATGAAAAGTTACTGATCCTAAAAGAGGAAGAGAGTCAAGTAAGTTATGCTTTAACATTCTCTTTGATCTGTGTATGACTTTGCTGTTTAATTTGCTTAAGTTTGAAAAAGGTGGACAAGGAAGAGAAGGTTTTATGAGAGAAATGATTTCACAGCAATTCATCTCCTTTTGAGACTTCTGGAAAGCATTAACTTGCATACCATAGATCTATTTCTCTTCTAGTATTATTTTTCTCCCACGATTTCAGACAAAGGCAATATAAGATTTTTTTTTTTATTTCAGATGACCCTTGAAGGCCTTATATTATCACATTATACAGGAGAATGTGCATTTATCTAAAGGTGAGGATTTTTTGAATAAGATTAATTAAAAATTAAAATCGCAAAATTTGCATTAAAATTAGCTCTGCATTTAAGGCTTTGGAAATGAATAGCTAAAGGATGCGAGATGGCCTGCTGTGGAACAACAGTAATGCAGACTCCTTGCCACATATTGCAAAAATCGCATAATAGATCTAGATAGTGCAAAATTCTGCCTAGGGAATTGTCAATGCCATATCAAGCAGAAGAACAGACAGCAGCTTTATGTAATGTCCACAAGTTAGAAGGATTTGAATATCTGGCTACAAAGGCACTGAGGTGACCCCATTTATTCCTTACACCCAAACCTATGTTACATGGCTTCAGGACTGGTAGAAGGCCTTGAGATCCAAGCACAAGTGCCCCAGTTTCTGCAGCAGGCCTCCTTCCTGCACACAGACCACAGCAACAACCCTCTTGCTTGCTCTTCTACCACTTGTACCCAAGCACTGACTGGCACAGCAACCAAGGTTGGTCTTCTGCACAAGACACTTTGAGAAGTAACTATTTGCAGCCCTCCTGTCAGGTTTCTCACTTCTCTGAAAGAGTGCACCTGTGCTTTCTCCTGAACAGTTTTCTACAATTATGCTGACTCATTCCTCAAGGTGGTGGGGAAGGTGGGATACAAAAACTGAGCAGCACACCGTTATGACTCAGGCCACTCTCATACTGTCCCAGCATATCAGCAGCCCGCAATATGCTGTGGAAGCTATAACTAAACAACTCTGCAGCTGGGTCACTTTGCTCTCTTTTACTATACAGCTTTACAAAGGAAATAACTGACCTGATATTCTCAACTATTTCTTTGAATATCCTTTCTCAGGACTATAGTCTAAGGTAGCAGAAATGTTAGTATGATCATCAGGGAGGCAAAACTTGATCCATGAAGCAACTTGATCCTTTTTGCTCCTTCAGCCTTCCACATAAAGTGTGCATCGTGAGGTGTATTGTGTGCCGATTTTTCAGAGGAACCAGTAAGAGCCATTCCCACGGCCACATTAAAGGTCCCAGGGTACCTCTTGTTAAAAGAGAATAGGGTTTTTTTGGTGCTTTCTTCAGCCAAATGACCTCCTCCCAGGGCAAAGCACTAAGTACCTGCCAGCTGTCCTCCATCTAGCAGAGGGAACTGAATGCTTTTCTGTAATGAAGGCCACTATACACATCTAAGCTATTAATTCAAAGACAAACAGGCACTTCTTTGATGGAAAGATGCAACTCTGAGATACAAATGGGTTAATAAATGTGAAAATGAATCTTCCAAGGATAATGGGCCAGAGTCAAGGAGCAAAGCAGCTGAAGCACTGTTCTGACATCTCCTCAGGACACAGAATATTCGCATAAATTTCGGGCAGGGGAGAAACATTTGATGTCTGGCCCTAACATTTATATTTTTAGAAGGCTACACAACAATACTCTGCCACCCCCTGAGGTAACTAATGGTTCAACAGTCCTGTAAAGCTAGGTTCTGCCTCCTTTCTAAGGAGCACAGATCCATAAACCTTCACTGACCTGTGGTATCAGTACATTGCTGCCTGCAGCCCTTTTTTTCTGCTGTGTTAGAAAGCCTGATGAGACTGCTTATTGAATTTCTTCCTTTCAACATCAAAGATACTAGCCATGCTCTCCAATTATTTAATAGATTCTGCTACAGTGGAGATCTCTGATTCATTTTCACAAGAGATATCCAGTCATTGTAAAGACCAATTATATATAATAACAGCCTGGCAGTTCTCAAATATTCTTTTATCAAACACACAATCCAGTGATTACCGAGACAGGCAATGATCTGATATTGATAATAAAATGTAATGTCTTTGGTGTTAGTCTTACTAAAATATCAATGATTTTGCTCTGCAGACCAGGACACTCAAAATGTCGAATTGTTTGGATCGCATTTTGCTTTAACTATTGTATCTATTTCATGGTCATTCTTTTAAGCCTCACGGAAAGGTGTCTCTGATTCATTTTTTCCTACTCGGCAGTGCTGTCTGGAGGAATGACACAGGGAAATTGGAGATGCCGAGTTCTAAAACCAGCTCTGTCACTGGGTAGCCTCGAGCAAGACATTTTGTCTACGTCTTCCCATCTGTAAAATGTGGAGCATAAAATTTTCCTACTTAACTGCACACAGGGGCTGATGATCAATTTGTTAACGGCTGTGCGTTAGTACTGTGCCTGGCCCTTTGAACATATAGTATGTCCTAAAAATACGAAACCTCTTTGCCCTTATTCACAGATTACTTTCCAGACCTACAGATTAACATAGTTGTTTCCTAAAACTCTCCCTGAGATAAAAACTCAGTGATAGCCATTTACTAAGCCCTATCTCACAATGGTTCTGAGGTGGCAGGTCCTCTCCCTGAAGAAAAAAACTTCTAACTTCATTTCACAATTCTGATAAAACTAAAAACCAAAAATAGGCTTGTGAGGATCATAGGGCTAGGCTGACCTTGAAGGATAAGTTGTGAAAAGAAAAATGGGAGCACATACCTTCTCCAGACTGCTTGTGAATTCAGATGGCTGAGACAGGCTGCAGTGATGAACATAACGCACAGTCTTAAGCTGCTTTTATATCCCAGCAAGTAGAAGGCAGTGGTATGTGTATAAGTTCCCTGCTCTAGAAATTATGTCCCACAGACAGTTTTCATGTATTTCAGATAATACTTCTTCTAGTTAGACAATACAGTCCTTTATCTTTCATACCCTGGCATTTGTCATTGTTGGGCTACAAAACATACAAGTTCCCCTTGGCACATTCTCTTTTCCAGCCTTGAAATTTTACCCTGGCAGAATTCAGCTATTTGTCTGTGATCTAGGACACAGGATCTAGTCTGGTTCTGCTGAACCCGGGATTCCTGAAGTCACAGATCCTGCCCACAAAGTGTGCAAAGGTGAATCCTAGAGGTCACGTGCCATATGGATGACATGCTTGGGTGTGCTCAGTAAGTTTACCTGGGACACTTTAACTGCAGAGAGCATACACAGTTCATTCACTGAGTCTGGCAAATACTGGGCATCTTTCTCTATGATTTCCTGGGCAGAAGCCTTTCAGTCAGACTATTTCCTAAGTACAAATATCAGCGTAGGATAAAGAGTGAGCTCTTCTAGGAAAACTATGTGCATGTGCACACGTGTATTTATGCTGTCCCATCAGTTCAGCTCACATGGTCTGAATGCCAGGATTCTCTCTGACTTTGCACTGAAAGAGGTCAACTCTTTCAAGAAGCCAGATAATCTTGACATCACATGAGGCCCTGACACGCTTTTTTATGCCTCCAATGGCAGCAAGGCTATAAGGGATTCAAGAATACAATGTGACTATGCAACCTCAACGTAAGTTTCAATCCCAGATACTAAGGAGGCCATAGACAACCACCAGATGTGAAAGCCTGTAGTAGGACACTATGTGAGGCCATGACCTGGGCCTTTGAGAGGTTAGGGACTCTGCACTGCTGCCAGCTGGAGCATCACCAAGAGCCATGCAGACTCCTTACCTCCAGCACTACGACATCCTTTGTTTTGGCAAAGTAGCTAGCATGGTTTAACTATTACTATTGATTGCTCCAGCTCTGCTTTTTAATTGGAATTCATATCCTGCAAAAGCTAGAGCCTGCAGCTAAGAGATACAGCAAATTATTCAGCATTAGCCAGCAAAACCAGTGCTGGTTTTCCTGGTGCCCATTTCCCACCCCTCCCTCGCTCTGTGGGCATCATGGATCCATATGGAGCAGCTAAAGCAGCTGCAAGTGCAGCTGGGGGTAGGAGGGAATTTCACTTGTCCACATGGTCTCTCTATTTCATATTCTAACTCCACATCCCTTCTGTCCATGCCAGGCAGCTGTGAGGCTTTGTTAATATGCCACCTGAAATCTATTTTCATCTAGGATTCAAAACATGACTGTAAGTGGTTTATTGTTGTCATACTTTTAGATTACTTTAACTTTAGGAGCACTGCCTTTCTCCTCTTCATTTTCCTTGGCAATACGCAGTGCTTCTCTTCCCTGTAAGGTGAAAGATGTATAGACTGCTAGTTGTCAGTGCTTGCAAGTAGCCATTTAAAAGCAGATATTTTTTGTCAGCATTTTTATTTGTGAAGGTTCTATGACAGATTTGGAAATTGAAGCCCTTGATTTATCTCCAGGCTGAAAACTAGACAGAGGCAAGGACACTGTGAGCCTCAGGAATGAAATTACAAACATGTCATTACCTCCTTTAATCTGCTCTTGTTTCTGTGAAATTGCTCCAGACAACCCCAAAATCCATGCTCTTTTATAACAAAAAAATCCTCTTTTTAAGCTATTTTCCACCCATATTATTTGAGGCCACTAACTGTTCACTTGTGTAAAAACAAAGGTTAGTAAATATACTGCTTTTTCAAATGTGCACAGGGAGCAAAGCTGACAGACTTGATCAACATACAAAATAGTTGCGTCTAGCCCTCCCCTCCCCTCCTCAAGTCACTCCCCCCCCTTTTATTTTTAATCTTGTTTGGCTCACAGGAGAAAACGGTTTGATAGTGAGTCACCGTAGCACTCAGTTCAGGCCACATTTGGCATAACATAACATAACATCTGGCACATTGAAACCATGACTGACAGACTCTGTTCAAGACTCTCGTGATGGGAGTAGCAGGGGTTGTTGCAAAGCCGAAGCGAGAGGCATCAGAGGAGCTATAGTGATAAAGTGGCAAAGAGCCCAACTCCCCTTTGCCTGCTTGAGCCATTTCTATTAGCTCTTATTTTTCCACTACACTATATTTCTACATAGAAATTAGAAGAATGGCTAAATGAATTAGTTTGCACTTGTTACCCATGAGACAACATCCATGGATGACTGAAAGAAGATCCACTGTGATGTAAAAGGCTTGAATGGGAGTATAAATGGTTATATATAGTATGGTCCGTTTCTTGAGCCAGTCCCTGAGTTGATGCTGGCACTTGTGGCAACTCCTAGGAGAGGGGTGCCAAACTGAAAATTGCAATTGCCTGAGCTCAGTACATAAAACTCTTTTCAGTTGGCTGGTGTGTTTCCTGTGAGAAGAGCACTCCAGTCACCCTTAGGCTAGGCACCATTGAGGCGACCATCTGATGCCAAGAGAATGGGTAGCCTTGTACTGGGTACATTTTGCTGAGGTTCAAAACCAGTGACAGAACTAATTTATTTTCAAAGTCGAATCAAAAGCAGCAGCAATGGTGCCTTCACATCTTACACAGGTGTAAATAGGCAAAGAACTTGCTGTTACGGAGGAGATTTAATTTCATTTCAGATTTGGGAGAAGGCCACTCAAACCCACATCTTCGAACATTTTAGTGCAGCTACCACATAACTAAAACAAAAGCAGGGCTGGGCAGCAGGAAACCTGCACCTTTCCTCTCTTTTTTTCAAGTGGCTGTGCTTTGCAGAAGGGTGCGGCAGGTCCCTAGCTGTTAACTTAGGGTTACTCTCATCTTCATTGACTCAGTAAAGCCATAATCTCATTCCTCTAAGACTTGGCAGTGGTAATAAACAAACTCTGAAGGAAGCATGGGGGTCTGTGCAGCCATGCTGCTTTACAGGTGAGCACTCATGCCAGAACTGAAAGTGCTGACACTGGGGGACCACAAAACTCCATTGCCCTTCCTGGTAAATCTGCAGTTTAACCTGATTTCTGGAAGAGGTTCAGGTAAAAGGTTCCAGTACTGAGCCCAGATGAATAGATTTGATTTATTATAGACTCCACTAGTTTGGCCAAGCTCCAGAGAAGGCTAGAAGTTCAGACATATCCCTTTTGTAAGCATTTTCTGCTATCTAACACTCCACATCGACTTTCTGTGGCTCTGCCCTCAATGGGCTGATGGCAAGGGCCAGAATCCCAGGCACTCAGGTCCACCCACGGAGATGTTACAGGAGGCTAGTGTCCAGCACAGAGCTCTGGTACTGAAGGCTCAATATCAAAACACATAACTTGAAAGCCTAAACCCATTTACCAGTCCATCCTTTTGTGTTCATTTTCATCTCTGTGAAATGAAACCACTACTCACCCTTTATCACAGGGCTCTCATGAAAATAAAAGCAGTAATCTGTGAGAAGATTCAGGTACTGCACCAAATGCAGGTTATTTATACTTACTGCCATGCTGCTCAGCTGCAGTTGTCTGTCTTCAGATGTACTATCACAGAGTGCTGGAAGTGGGGCAAAAGCCCATCAGCCAAGAAGGCAGAGAGCAAAAAGGAACCTGAAAAGGGG
>NW_028186990.1:770883-777837 GCF_003343005.1 Rhea americana | reverse complement strand
AAAAAAAAAAACACCTCATGTAATAACTTGAAAAGGAGGGGGTTGTGAGCGGAAGTTAGAAATAAACAATTGCCTATTCTCCCTTCCCCTTTTTTCCTCGCCTCCTTCTCTGCAAAAGAGGCACTGAGAATGCAGCAGCTGAAGCTAATGACAGCCGAAACCAGCCCACACCACAGCCAAGGCAAAGCTGTGTATCCTCACCGGCTGCACTGAAACCAATCAGCTAAATGAGCAAGTGACAGGCCAAATCTCTCCTCCTGCCTGCATGGGGAGAAAAGGGAGAGAGAAGTACTGATCACTACAGAAAAGGAGAAATTGGGTATAAACTGCGACTGCCCCCCATAGAAAAATGTTCCTATCAGAAGGTTAAACTTCATTGGGGTAGTCGAATCTGTAATGGAATCACCAGGAAAAAAAAATGCTAATTGTCAAGGATTAACAGAAGTCACATTGTCATTAGCCAATTCAGCCTTCTTAATGATGTTTTCCATTATTAGGTACTTAGGCTGGAAGTTGCCTTCCCACACAAGAGCTGTCTTTGTGATGAATGTATCAATTTGCTTTATAACTTGACCATAACAATGCAGAATTCTAGCTGTAAATTACTGTTTTAATCTTTCATTTATGACATAAATACTCTTTATCATACATTATGCATAGTCTTGCATATTAACTATGTAGTTGAATTTCAATACAGGCACATACTTTCGCCTTTTGTAGGGTATTTTATAAAACCTGGCAACAGGTAAATTCAAAACGCACTATTACATAGCCTCCATTTTGGAGATCTTTGGAGATAAAAAAACCTCTGACTATATAAATGTAATTTCTATATCTGCTGCTAAAATTAAATCCCCATCCACTTAAATGTATGGATTATGAGTGGACCAGAATTATTTTCATGTAGGTGAGATATGAATCAAGTCCCCAATACAAAAAGATTACCTAATCCAAAATTTTTTTTGTCCTAGAATTTATGATTGACAGACTACCTTATTACTCTTTTTTTTCTCCTTAACTTCAAGAATATCTAATGAAATTAATCATAGCCTGGAGGAGACAGTTTGAAACCTGCTAAGAATTATATTTGTCAGTGCAAGCTTTACAACTCGCTTGAGCTTGCTACTGGCAAATATATCACTGTCATACGTTTCCGTAGACTTCGCATTTGCAATCTTTTGAACTAACCATACAAACTGAAGCACTAGTTTGAATTCAACCTGATAGAAGTGTTGGGATGTAAGGTTTCTAACTCAGAAGTACCTCCAATAAAGATGTATCATTATACTCCTAAGTTATAGAGTAAAACTTATTGTCTAGTCCACCTCAGGAACACAGACAAAATGGGAAAAAATATTGACTATTTTAAAATAAAGAACAGCTGAAGCGAAAAAAAACAGCAGCTGAAATCTGTACAGGGACTCATCCAGTTTGCAACTAGGATGCACATTAGCATTAGGCAACATCTTACAGCCACTAATATTATTATTTATTAACTCACGCATTAATTCATCTTCCTTGGGTGGACAATGAGGGTTGCATTACGTTAGATCCAGACTATCCAAACCCTTTATAACAGGAAAGCAAAAGTTATGGGAAAATCTTCAGTAGTTCTTGCCACTTCAATACCTGTCACTAATGTCAATTCCCTCTAAGTTATTGATTTCTATTTGAAACTAATACCAGAAACAACATCTATGCCATTAAAACTCCAGCACTAAAGCAAAGCCTTAATTATGATCCCATACTCTCCTGAGTCAAGATATTGACACATCTGACTGTCACACAGCCCATCTGTTTTCAAAGTTATTTTGCCTTTATAATACTGAAAACAGAGTTGATATTGCTGAAGGAGAGAGACTAGGTGACTTTCAGAGCACAGACTTTTTCCAATATCCACATTCAAAGGTATCTCTTTATTTCCTAGGTACTGTAGGTCCAATTCTGTCAGATTATTGAACTGGAATTATAGGTAATTTCAGTAGTTCCTGAGGAATTCCACTTCTTTCTACACCACATTTTCTGTCTCAAACATGGGCCTTCCTGAGGTCACCTTCACACAAGTGTGTGAAGACTTACTCAGACTTACAGAAGAGAGTAAAGGAGTCCTGATCCTGCTTTTCCTCCCATCAAGTAAAAGGTCTTTGGAGGAAAACAAACGAATAAACAAACAAACAAAGAACCCAGGCTGATAACAAAATCTATATACATAGAGACAAAAACAAAAACAAAGAAGCCTCGAGATTCGAGCAAATAAATTTAGAGGTATCAATGTAATATATACATTTTCTAGCCAAGACAAGGAATTTTGTTTAACAGAAGGCATAAGCACCTTAGTAAGTGAGGCAATCCTTGGCCTTGTTTCATCATAGCTCATGTCCCATCTGAGATGCCATTTTCTGATTTATTAACTAGGAAGCTGTAAGAAACTCTAATACTTCCAGATTATAATTTTGTTTAAAATGAAATAAATAAAAGCTTTGCAGACTGCTCCATCTTTATATCACTAGTTTTCTTAGATTTTGGAGTATCATTTTTTTTTCCTACAAAATGTTACCTAGATACATAGAAATTGAGAAAAAAACAGAAAATATCAAGAATCTAAGGGCTAATATCAAGGGTTTTTTCAAGCTTTTATTACCAGCTGATGGGAAAAGGAAAGTCTCCTGATGGGAGATGATGAGAAAAGAGACATTTTGCACAAGAGTCTTATAAAGGCACTTCTGCTTTCAGTTTAAAATCTGATTTTTCACTAGGGAAAAACTGCTGTTATTCTATACCAACAAGATGAAGTTGTTACATTAGAGACAAGACTAGTCCCAGGGCCACCTCTATGTCAGCCAAAGAGTTATTTTTCCACAGCAAACGAACATTAGCAAGGTCGTTTGGACAGCCAGATACAAGGGGAGGTGGGTTAGTCACACTGTGCTAGGCTCTGTGCTCTTGAGAAATCAGACATTTGCATTTCATGAAACTTAGCACGGTTACTGAAAGCAGCTCTGCTCAGGGAGGTTTATGAGGAAATTTAATTCTCAAACCTTTCCCACATTCCCTTAGCTCTCTCACATACCTTCTCTCAGGAATATTTGCTCATGGTTTCCCTCTGTCATGTTTGCCAAATTCTCCTATAGTCTATCACATAAAAGTGTCCATTTTCCCTTGACTTCTGGTGAAGATATAGGGCTTTTAGGTAAAACGAACAAACAAACAGAAAGCCTGATCACCTCACCATAAGGGGAGGGAGTTTCTTCTCAGCTGTAATTGCACATCTTCGGACCTGAAACATGAACAATTCACTGGCAGTAAGTGACTGTGCCAGATATCCATCCATCCCACTATCCTCCCACTCATAATTTCTATGCATTAGCTTAGAAACAAGTTAGCAAGCTATTGCTGCATCTTTGAAAAAGTCAGTGTATTAGCATGCTGCTAGACTTTGTTTTCTTGCAGCTAGATGAGATGAGGGACAGAGTAAACAGGGTTAAAATTCTTCATGCAGTTTTCTCAGGCACCTCTGATGCTGATGAGAACTTCAACATAAGAGGTCGTTCAAATAGAAAAGCAAACCAGAACAAAAAAAGTCTGAACTAAACCATTCTCAAAAGCAATAATTGGGCTCCATACTTACTTTCATCAATCTGAATCAGAAATAATTTTACTAAAGTCCAGGGAGTTAGACTGATTTTAAGCTGAGTTAGCTCTAATATAATTCAGATTTGTTCCTGTGGCTCTCTGTTTCACATTGTTTCATACCTATGTGGTGTCTGACAAATCATTGTTAGTTTGTTATTAGAAAAACTAAATCATATCGTAAATTAGCTCACTCTCTAGCAATATGGAACAGCAAGGGATTTCCATTATCTGCATATGTAGAAGTCCTAGCTTTTACAGAATACTTCATTTCCATCTGCGGGAGAATTTCATGACTTCTACGATGACCTCCGTGGATCATGATATTCTGACACTGATCTTCACTCCTTTCTTTTGGTTAATTGTAACAAATTTCATTGCCTTGTTACAAAGGTGATTGTTTTTGGCAAGGGAACTCCTGCCTGAGGTATTTAAGAAGGTGAGAGATTTCCAAGTTTAGTCTCTGAGCATATTAACATTGCCCCGAGGTTTATCTGCTTTCAGTATGAATTTAAGAGAGAGTTTTTAAAGCTCCTTTTAGCTAATAAGGAAGCGAGAGTGCCTCTGCCAGTGTCAGAGTAGTAGCTGTCTCTCATTCATTTTGGCAAGCTTGCCAGAAAGGGAGTAGCAGCTGGTGGCAAAGGCTGTGACTGCACTTGCCATTTTCTTGTGATAGCTCAGGCAGAGCACTGGCCTGAAGCAATTGCTGCTGAGTACCTTATGTCTCCACTACCGCTGGAGAGAGGAATTATGCAAAAGTAAATATTTATATCAAATACGCTAGTTTCACTTGAGATTGCTGGTATAGTTACACTCCAGAAGAATAAGGAATGCCTTCCATAGAGAATCTCATCATTTTCGAGTTAGTTAGGGGGAGGAGAGTCTCTTCAGGCTGCGGGAACCTCAAAGCTTGAGAACCATTGCCACTGCAAGTTTTATGCTGAAGGCGCTGCCTGTATAAAGGAAATGTGCCAACACAGGCTTTCCTGGCACAATGCATCTAACAGGTAGTTATGGAAAACTGTACCTCCGACATCCAACAGTCAAGTCCCCCGGGATTAATCCTCTCATAGATCCTATTCAGCTTCCACACGCAGACAGGACGCAAGTTGGTCAACTGTGCTGGATTCATGTGCTAGCTGCATGAAGTGGTACCAATCTCAATCTCATCCATGTAAATAACATTTATGGGACAGTCTGTCTCTGTGGAATGCCAAAAACAGGCCCCAAACCAGCACAGGGGTAGTTTATCAGGAGTATAATTACCCTTCTCTACAGCAGCAGCAATGACCATCACTTTTACCACCTTTGGCAACTAAGACATTTGAAGCTGGTAGCAGCAATTCCTCATCTATGTCTCATCTCAGGTGGCCTACAGCAGTGCTATATAGCTGGCTATGAAGAACATGTTATGATAACCTCCAAGGGGTGCAAAACTTGGCCACATTTTCTCAGCAACAAGCAAGCTCAGCCTGCTCCCCACAGTCTACACTTGCTTTCTATAGTTTCTGGAATTTAGTTTGAAGTCCTGCACTTTATTTTAAAGGCCTTCTAAAGCTAGATTTGGGCGTAGCTTAAAGGCTTTATAGAGCTCTTATGTCTGGAGCATTGTCGTAACTTTATTCCTCCGGCATAACGAATGTTTTCCAGGTAGAACTTTCTAATAGTGGAGCGTTAAATCTCACAGGAACCTGGGACCATCACCAACTTTACTAGTTTCTTCTCCAAGTACAAAATGTTTTTTTTTTAACTACAGTTCTAGCATAAAAATAGAGGAAATGTGAAAATAAATAAACTAATGAAACACAAGGCTTCACTGCATACACACTCCCCCATGGAGAGCAGATAAGAAAATAAATATGACAGCTGTGAGTCATGTTGCTTACTGCTATTCAGGGGGCTAACCTTGTATTATGTTAGTGAGTGCAAAATAATGATATAACTATATCACATCGTGGTATACAGATTTTTCTCTCTGACATGGGCATTAGATGCTCCAGAAAGAGTAAAAATGCACTGAAACAATTACAGAATTATATGAAATATTTTCTTTTTCCTCAGACAGAGCTAGCTAATGCTCTGATATGGTGCAAAATGCCCTTAAAATAGGTATACTTTCCATTCTAATTCTTTGTACTTTGTACTCAGTTTAATTTGTCCAGGTCCAAATTCTGATTTGCTTTTTTTAGTTCTTCCTCTCTTTGTATCTTGTATCTTCCCACCTCTCTATAAGTCTAATTAACTGAAAGCACCATGAAACAGGAAGCATTGCCTGTTTGCCAGGTCTTAGCAGCAGTGTTTCGAAAGGCATTTCTTGCTGCTCAGTAGCTTTGTGACTCTCCTGGTTGGCCTCTGGTCTCCATTTCTTTGCATCTCTTGCAGCTGTATTGAAGCTCTGGACTGAAAAGAGGTGCAATAGACTGCAGCATTCCCCTTCAGTCCTACAGCTAGGGAGCCAGAGCTGTCACCCATGTTCCTGGCATGTGCACAGCTTTTCTCCTCTCTGCCCCCTCCCTATTTCACCAAACCAACAAACCAGCTGTTGTAACTTGGAAGGTGTGCACATCTCCCAGCAACACACCAAGCCAGGTTAGTTACTATGCTTACGAGCTGACATTAGTGCTAATTTCCTGTAAGCTGTCACAGAATTCAGTAGAGGGCTCTTTCTTGCTTGCCAGAAAGCACTCTGTGTCTTCTTTTTACCTCCATGCACCTTGCAGAATCAATAAGGTCTTCACCTCTTAGCCCTGAACAGCAGAGAAGCTAGTGCTACAAACTCAGCAGGAGCAAGAGCTGGGGTAAGTAGCGCAGAGCTGATCAAAAGTGCCCTCCTGTGGCTCGGGATGTTGCCAAGTGCTTGAAGCAGAACTAAAAGGCAATGTAGTATGACTCTTTTGTCGAGCAAGGAATCATCTTCATTATCCCCACTTGATGGATATCTCTAAATTTCACTAATTGCACTTACCTTTGCCTTACCCTTACTAGCAGAGCTTGGCCAAGGGCTGCTCTACAACACGACCATTGAAAAACTGTGTATCTTCATATAGGTGCTTGATAACTATTAAGAGAGGTAAGTCATTCACCTCCATGTATAATGCCGTAACTGTGACAGAGTCTGTATCGAGTACTCACTGAAATTACAAGTAGGCTTTACAATTCAACAATTTTTTGTTGTTGTTTTGTTTGCAACTTTCCTATTGCAAATAAGAGTTGAAAAGGAGTTGTTATCTTCTAATATTGCAGAAAGCAAGGGGCTGATGTGGACGGCTGCTGCTGAGAGGGATCTCTTCTAGTAGCCATTTATAGATTTGGGAGGGTTTTTTT
>NW_028186990.1:664248-770847 GCF_003343005.1 Rhea americana | reverse complement strand
TTTTTAAGAAATACATAAGGGCTATACCAGGTTAGGGTAGTCATTGCAAAGGATCTACTTTTAGACAGGGAAAGGCATAAAGCAAGGTGCAGTTACTTTGGGGAAAACATTTGGTTGATGAAGACAAAATTGCTAAAGGAATTACAGCTTGAACACAGGAAATTATAAATCCAGTTGTGATTTCTGTCATTTTCCTTAGGTATGCTGTAGATTTTCAGTGTGTTTTGCCCTAGTGCATGGAAATACGACTTAGAACTTTGCATAGTTCCAATGTTTAAAACCTACATTACAAATTGCCTAAGGAAAAATACTTAGTTTTGGTGAAAAGAAATAATAAAGAGAAGAACTAATTTGCTGAATGCAGCAGGTATGTATGTTTGTTGAATGTGTGCTTCGTTTAGGTCACAGGAAAGCTCTGTCATCAGAGATGCACTGAGATACCCTCTGCAAACAGGTACCAGATTCTGTCAGTGTCTCTCTCTGCATCTGGGACTTGTTTCTTTCTCATAAATATGAACCCTCTCAGAGTTTCCTCTTCCTCATGACATTTCTCTCTCTCTCCTTTTGACCCAGAAGCTTTCTTGCTCTTTATAGCGTCAGCTGAAGCATGATAAATGATACAGAAATCCTTGCACGAATTCTCCAGCTTCTTCATAGAGGGCTAAGCCACGATTTAAGTCCCACAGGTTTAAATGCTTTTTCAGCACTTGACCTCTTCACAAGGATGAATTTCACCTACAGTGAGAATAGTATCCAAAAGTTGTTACTCTCCTTGTCAGTCAAAAGAAAGCAATACAGAGTAAGTAGTCCATAAACATTAAATAAAATAATAAGATTTTTAGTTATTATCTGTAAAATAGCATCTCACAGATTTTTTTTCTTAGATAATTGTTCATAATCTCAGAATTAGAGGAACTTAGAGGAACAGGATATAACAATTCTATTAGGAACATCAAAATGAGCTTAGTGAACAGTCTGCATGTACAGCCACTGGTCTAAATCAACTCCACTGCCAAACTGGCAAGCACCAGGAGATACATTAAATGAATAGACAATTCAGAAATGTCCAACAGATAACTAAAATTGAAATTTTATTTTTTCAATAATATTCATCAGACATTTTTCTGACAAGACTTTTCTGAAAGATGAAGTGCAAATGGGAACCCTGTAAGAATGTCTAGAAGAATTGTACATGACATTTTTTAAGCGCCACTAAGTACACATTGAATACTTTGTAAGTATATAGGCATAGCAACATGCAAGTGTCATGTACCTAACATTACAATATGCATTTTGTCTGCTTAAAGTTACTAATGAGGAAATTAAATGAAGTAAATGTGTCTCCATTGGCAGTGCAATATGTTTAATTCCCATGGATTTTGTTTACGAGTCAGTGGTTGTACGTCTGAAACATTCAAATATATCCTTTTAAAGGCCATGAATCGCCAGTGTAAGAGGAGAGTACATTGGAGTTCCTAGGAGAATACACTTACACTGTGAATAGATGAAGTTGTTATAGTCCTTTCACAAATTATGCCTTATTATTTGTTCTAGGAAACTTCCTGCTGGACTGAAGGTTTTTTGTAGTTATAAAATATCTAGGCTAAAAGTACAGGATGCACAAGGAAAGCTTTATAATTCTGTTGGAAAAGAACTAAATAGCAACTCAAACGTGCATTAAGGACTTGAGCCTCGTCCTTCTGAAATCAATAGGCGTATTGTATCCAACTTTTATGGAAGCAGGACATATATGAATCCAGTAATCCATGAGTTCACTCTCTTGGCTCACTATTTCGGCAGAAGCAAGATGATTGTAGGTCATATTTGCATATTTCTATGGAAACTCTATAGGGGTATAAGGAAATCTACTTCCACTGAAAAAGGACAGTATGTGCAACTGTGTACTTAGTAATGTTAATCAATATGCACGGAAAAGAGGGAATGGGAAAGTGATAAAGAATTCAGCCCAGCAATTAAAGATTTTTCTTCTCTTCAGAATCAACACAAATAGTCAGTGTTCACTACTTTTATTTGCTTTACAAGTTATTACTTTAAAAACCTCCTTTAGAACCTATTACGAAAACTCTTTAAAGATTTCCTTGTAGAACAAGACTACGAAAATGAATGTGTTTTGATAAAAAAAAAAAAAAAATCAGTGTTTTTCAGCACTATGCATAAGGGCAGGGTAAGGCTATCCATAGTTTGTGCTGAAATGTGAGATCAGAGCTCACACGGGAAACAGTGCTGGCTTGACCCTGAACACAGGGAAAGTGCTAAAGTGCTGACCCCGACAGGCTTAGCTTTGCACCTGAAATCTTAAAAAAAGAAGAAATAAAAAATCTTTTATAATAACACAGTCTGCTCCTTTTGGAGGACTGACTCTTCTTCTACCTCCTATCCAATTGGACTGCTGCTTTTAGCCCAACAGAGAATAACTACCTTCAGACCAAAACATGCAGGGCAGATCTATAGTAAACACAGAAGCCATGAAGATTTTTTTTAGTGAGCTACTGGAAGGCTCCCTGCCACACTTCAGGAATTCCCTACTACTGTAGAGTCATCATATTAGCTCTACACTGCCTTCCGTCTGGCTGTGAGTACATTAAACATTGCTGAGGAAAATGAATATGGTTTGGCAACAAGATGATTCCGAGATGCTGGAAGAATTCCCTTAAAGGCTGCTGGAAGTGCACAAAGCTTAGAGCAGCCCGAGAACGTGGAGTGATACGTGTGCTGTTAAACCATGTTTGTACCCTTATTTCCTCCTGAGTTACAGCAAGTGCAGAGTGCTGCGTTTGATTCATTGACAGCAGGAAGGAACTGTGCTAGCTTCAGTTAATGCTAAGCAGACAACTCTCATTTTCCTTTAGAAATATTAAGTCAAATCCACTCCAAAAAGTCATATATGAAGACCTGCTCTTGAGAGTAGTTTCTACTCTGCTCTGTTGACATGCAAAGCTGCACCATCCATTTTATTTTTTCTTTTCGTTCACAATAGTCCTTCCCTCTCTGCCCATGCATTGAGTTTTTTTAATGTAAACGTGCCCTGGCAATATTATTCTTAAATATGTAAGAGACATGTTAGAATATCTCAACTATATTTGTATTGCATATTTAATTCAAAAGCTTGCATGTGCTTTTAAAAGTTGCTCTTCAAACCTGCATGCCTTTTATTGGAAAGAACTGTGTTGCAGTTGGATTGCATGTCATTATCTAGTACTGACTAAATATTGACATGTTACAGCTGTTTATTTTTCAGTTGTTTGGGATAGATCCCCAGCCAGTGTAAATTGGCCCACATTTAAGGCATTAGAGTGAAGCTGATTTATACCAGCTGAGGCTGTGTCCCCATTATGAGCTCAAACTATCTCAAAGTTAATAAAGAACAGGGAAAGGATTATGAACCCAAGCAGCATTTTTTTCCTATTTTTAACAAAAAAAAAAAGAACCAATTTCAAGACTACATCAAAAACTCAATAGTAATTTAATATGTATATAAACATCTCATAGCTAGTATTTAGACTAAGAGGTAGATGTCATATTGTAGGAATAGTATAGTGTGGAATGATACTAATGCCAACTACTAAATACATCTATTTGGCTGTTACTCATAGGACACAAAGGAAGGTTATAGCAATGGCAACCACAAAAAGGCTTACAATATTCCAGTTAACCATATTCTTTCTCTTCTTTTGCTATTCTACGCTATCTTTCAGTGCATTCCTTCTGGAAGGTTATGATGGGAAAGTAGCAAGAAGTAAAAAGATCAGTAATACAAAACCTTCGCATTTACAAAAAGTTAACTTTATCATTAAAGGCATCCTCTGCACTTTGATGGAAGCATTTTGTACTTACAATTTAAGATTACCTGGCATTATTGTGCAAGTAGCGGAAATTCCAGGTGAGGTGATTCAGCAAAATAAGGGTCAGGAGACTGCAGTTCTCTCGCTTTCTCTGTTGTTCACACTAAAAATATCGGGCATATGGCAGTATATTTCAGCATCTTAACATACTAGGCTCCCTTGAGGACAGAAAAAAGAGGAAACTTGTGCTGTTGAGCCAGAAATAGATTACTGAACAGTGGTGCCAGACGCACAGAATGCTGGCAGCAAAGCCATTAGCAGAGCCAGTGTCTTACTTTGCCTAAAGGTGCTTCAGCGGGATTTAATGGGCCCCAAAGAGAGGGAAAGCAAAGATAGCAAGAGTGAGGAGTGGTATAAGCATTTTTATAAATTAGTTATCACTGCAAGTAGAGGAATTACACATATTGCATTAGGATACCCACTGCATGTAAATGTACCTTCCAGTTATTTCTTGTGACTGTCAGGGGTCATTCCCCTTCTTGAAAAAATCAAAATGCATATTATAATTACATGGTTTTCCAATATCCATACACAGCAAGTACAAGATACTTACATGTAAGTACACTGTATTTACCTATATTTTTGCATAGTTTTTAGTGTGTACTTTGTGCCACTTAATAAAAAGCATTACTCATATATTTTTGTTTTGTTTTTCTCCATTAGATAGCTTATTCAATTTGAGTTGAAGCAGCTGGGTTTTTGGTATGTTCATCACGAATTACCAGTTCCTAGGAGTGCAGAGATTGGACACTTGGAGGAGTCTGGATAAGTGGTGGGGAAAGCTGCAGTGTTAACATGATGCTTTACATCACCTCCTTAATCAAGAAACAGAGTATCAGATTTACGGTGCTAATTTAATAAACTTACCTTTAATTTGAATGAAATTGTAAAGGTAAGAACTCCATTATCCTTTTGGTAACACTTTACAATAAGTGGCACTAAATTACACTATAACTGCTATGTTACAGGGAAGTACATGTAACTACACTGTAACTGTTGAAATAGCTACTGTACATACGTGTACATGTCAACTTCAGTGCTGTTACAATCATGAATTACATAATTACAGATGATTCTGTCCTTTCTTTTCATTGAAATAGTTATATATATATATATATATAATATACTATAATGAAAATACACAAGATGTTAACTTTCATGTCTAACTTAGAAAAGTTGGGTTTTCTTCATGTATTCCTTTATAGAGGGAGTCTCAGTGCAAGGCAAACCATCCTTAAGTAATGTGGAAACTTTTAAAAGTGTTTTAGCTTAAATTCTGAGCCTCAAATTAAACATCAGGTTCCTTAAAGTGTTTCTTGGTTTGTCTGATGACACTAAAAGAGTGGCAAGATGCCACTCCTTGTCTTCCGATGCACCGCTTTCTTGTTTAAATCATGAGAATGTTCTTGAAGCATAAAAAAATCATTCTACATCTAAAAGTTTAAAAATAATCAGCAATCGACACTGTAAACAGTACACTGGCAGAAATTAGCTACTTTATCTTGAGAAAACTACTCTGCATGTGCATGTGGGAGAGGATGTCACACGCATTTTAACTAATAAGTTCCCACTTGGAGCTTCCATTTTACACATTTGCTGGATTTCTTGAAATGGTGAGGAACTCGGTACTTCAGAACGGGATCTTGGGCAGAGGAAACAGACAACTGTTCTTCAGCCTACTGAGTACCATTAGCTTTGAGTCATGGTCCTGCTTACAAAAAAGACGGATGCCTCTTTACACCTAGTGTAGCAATTTAAACCTGTGAAGACTAGACAGGCCTGTAAAGTGCAACCCAGTTAGAATCTGCCATTCATGAAGGCTTGTTGTGGTGTTTTGACACCTACTTTGCACAAATGTGAGCGACATCACAAGGTGCAAGCTCATGGAAGATCAACTGCATTAGAAATGAGCACACATGAAAAGTTTTGGTTTAACTGAAACCAACAAAATAATCTAGTTTAACAGTCCAACTTACATCTGTTTTTGCAAGTTTCAACGCTGTTCTTATGCCACAGGAGAAAACGGTTTGAAATGGTTACCCCTAAGGGTGATCCTGCTTTTGAAGGTCCTACTTGACCTTGTTGGGCAACAGTTCCAAGTAGCAGCCCTACCATTCAAGCAAGCTGGAGCTAGGAAGAATGAGAAGGAGGCCCCAAAACAACGGGAGAGGAGTTCCACTTGAACAAGGAAGGCCCTGGTCCAGGGAAGCACTTCTTTTTAAGCAGATGAATAGTGCCTTACCAGTCAATGGAACTTCTCCCACACCTGAAGCTAAGCATGTGCTCAAACGCTTAGTTGAACTGGGCCTCGGGTCCTGAAATAAAACCTTGTAGTATCTGGTATCCTACTGTAGTTAATGCAACTTGCTGTTTCGACAAGAACCTATATTTTTGGTACTAAACTGAATGATTTCTTTTGCCAGCCTTTTTATAAGCGTACATTTTGAAACATGAATATCTTGTAAACCTATACTAGTTTTCAATGTGTCTAGTAGCACCTACCTGGTTCTCTCAAACTACCATACTATATTAACATATTATTGCATTTTTCCACAGATGGGTATGGAGTGAACTGTAAAAACAAGCATGCAATCACATCAATGCAGACTTATTTCCTTAAAATGTCGTACTGTATATGATTTATTATGTTAACACTCAACCACATCATATTATTTATTTCTGTATATTTTGAAAAAAAGTGCTGCTTTGACTGACGTCACCCTTTTTTCTTAGAAATTAACATGATAAATGTTTCAACAAAAGCAATTAAAATATTCTAATATTGTCCTTAAAAGGTTTGTACTCTTCTGATAAATAATCTGACACAGCACCTTTATCTTCCATTTTACCATACTACATGATGTCATATTCCAAACTCTCCCTTCCCCACACAAAAATAATATCCCAGGAGAAAGTCCTTTATAGCAGACCATCATGCTTTTAGGGCTCACAAGTACAACAACCAGAGAGAAATACTCTTTTGTCAAAGGTGCAAAACTTAGGAGGAGGCAAACTCCATCTAGACTAATTTGCATCCTCCAGTGTAGAATCATTACCAAGAGCTGAGATGGTAACTTTTTTATTTCATTGGAAGAAGAAGTAAGCCAGTGGGCTTACAGTGTTTTGTTGTCGTATTTAAGCGCATGTGATTTGTCAGCTGTCAATTACACAAAAAATTTCAGAAATAATCCAAACAGAGACTTTCACTGTGGAGCTAAAAGCATGGCAGGAATTCTCTATCGTTCACGGTGACATAAGTTTGTACCTCACAAAATGCATAGACAGGAATTTAATATAAAGAATTAGTCCATTTACTGTATACACAAAACATATATCTTTTGTTTTAACACTTCTATTTTTTTCTCTTTTTTTTTTTTTTTTTTCTTTTTTTTTTTTTTTTTTTTGGCAAACCAACATAAAGAAGCAGCTCTGGAACTGCCAAATTAAAAACTGAGAATTTTAGCAACTTAACAATATTTTTTAAGGATAGTAATCAAATGTGGTTGTAATTTAAAACCTGAGGCTGTGCACTGGTTGTTAGCTTAAAACTACCTTTCCATATAACATTGTGCTTCCATTGTATAACAAAGAAAAAAATTAACAAGAACTAGAAAAGTTTGCTGCTGAACAGTGCTAGGACATACAGACAGAAAAAATACTAATACATGTTGCCTACTGAGAATATTGATTTGAGTCATATCTAAAGGGATATAATGGACATTAGAAAATGCTCACTTGTGACTGACTTAGCTACTGCCAAAAAAGTTAAATATGTATCAAATAATGTTTAATTGAATTTATTATATGCACTATATACAGATACTAAAATGTCTTGCAGTTGTGCCCCATGAACACTTCAAATTTGAGTTGACAGGTGAGTCCATGTGAAGCAAATAAATTATGAAAACAGAAATTACTCAGAAAGACCTCTAATCTTTGTGAACCCAAAAAGCAGTAAAGGGCAGGACAAATTTCTGTCAAATGAAGCACTACTATCTAACTTTGCAGAATCTGGATAGCTATTCAGTACGATTTTACCACTGAAACATGGCACTGTTGTCAAAGTACCATTTAAAACACCAGAACAAAGCAAAACAAATCAAAAAAAACCCCAGCGGATTGATACTTCTTTCCCATCAAACCCAAGCATACAAGAAGCTATACTAAAAAGCTTTCAGTTTGTGTTTCCTAGGGCTTATGTCTCAAAAATTTGCTTTTTGAGTTATAGACATGTATAAAACATTCTTTGTAAACCTCTAATCTTAGACTTATCCTTTAATGTAAGTAAATTAGGTCCTTACCTAATAGTATTTGTTATAAATACTCTATGACATACTGATATGGACCATGATAAAAGAAAGTTGGAAAGGAAGAAAGCTGCATAACATTTAAAAATGTAGAAAACTTGGATTACGATGATGATTAACATTGTTAAGGCTGTATATTCAAGCACTGTATGTTAAGAGAGCAGTGGATATGAATTTAGGCAATAAGAAATGTCCTGCTTTATGTATGATACTGTAATTATAGAATGATATTGTCAACAGCTGATCGTTGGCATAAACTGGCTACTTATAGCAGGTATGCGAGTTAATAAAGATAGCAGAAGATGGCAGAAATGAATTCTGAGAAATGATAGCCAGTTTTCTCCAGCAGTCAGCCTGATAAGTAAAACTCCAAGATTCTAGCTTTGCATCTAAATGAAATACTCCTTTTTCTCCTCTGCATTGACTTGGCTGCCTTCTGCATTGATAATGGCTGTGTCGGCATCAGGTGCATCTTCAGCTCCTTTTGCTTCATTTGTTAAATATGTTCCTATAGAAAGCAGCACAACAGGGAAAAAAAATTAGGATTTTTTTGGCTTTACATTGCATTGTATAAAGTATATTTCCAACAGTGCTCTAATTGCTTCATGAATAGAGTAACATGCAACTTTAAAAAGTTTTAGTATGAATGATATCAGTATACACAACTTTCTAATTTGTTTAAGAAATATTTATGGCATTAAAACTGATAATCCAAACCATCACATCACACAAATTCACATATATGCATGATAAATGAAAGAAATATCATGAGAAAAATCCACTGTACCTAAACGCTGTAACAGGCAATTATAGAATAAGTGATAAAAAGTGTTGGATATTTCATGGTTTAGCTAGCCATAAAAACAAACCAACACTGAAGATTTAGATTTTCATTAAATGTGTATTTAAAAAAAATTACCACTAATTGGTTTTGTATTTCTATTTTTCATGATCTTATCCATACTTTAATTTCACAGAATTGTATCATCATCATTTCCAAGAATTACAAGATAGAGGTAGCTTCATTAACTGAATCCACTCATGATACATTATCACAGACACTTTTTATGCTAAGTTATGTAAGTTCAGGATATGAATAAAAAGAACTGTGTAGAACAGCCAATTTTTACTTTGTGAAAGCATTTTTTATGTTGGCATAAGATGCATGTTATCATTCAGGAAGAAAAGAAAAGCAAGAAAGACACATTTTCATTGGTTCATTAAAAAACTATTTTCTTCCTCATACAGTCCTGTTCAAATTAAAAAGATAGACTTATCAGCTTCTGTCTGCTAGCCATAAGATTATTCTATTGAAAATGAGATTTAATGAGTTAATGCCAACACTAATCCTCCCTTCTCTTTTTCAGGAATGGCAGTGGAGAATCAACCAAGACTTAACAACTGTTCTACAACAGAGATTTAGAGGTTAAATCTCTGGAAATTATTTTGGAATTAACTAGGCCAAATTAGGATCATACAGAGGTTTAGTCAGTCAGAGTTACTCCACCCCTGTTATCGCTAATGGTGGAGAGGATTCAAAATGAAGGGAGCAGAATTCCTCTGCCAAACCTCTGAATAAGGATAAAACTTGACCCATAAATTAAATCCTTATTCCAGCAGAATCATTAGTAAAACTGACACTAATTTGAAAACCCACCATCAGTATTTAATGTTATCTTTTAAATACATATTGAAAGTATTAGCACAATTTATGACAATGAAATGTCTTGTTTAGTCAATTGTGTATTCAATTGTTCTGGCTTGATCTACTAGTTAAAATTATGAGGTCATGTAGTGAAGTAGTTACATAGGAAGCCAAGGGCTAGAACCCTTTCGGCCTCTCTAAATCACTGACTCATTAGATGACCATGGGCATGTAACTAGATATCCTTTGTCTTAGTCCACTGTAAAACTAGGGAAAAATCAGGGACTTCACTGACGAGCAGATTGTGAACAGGGCTGTGCTTTGCATATTTAGCAGATGAGGAAAGGCGAAAGGGAAATGCACTCCAACATGAAATTATGCCTTGCTTCCAAAAGTGATTGAACTTCCACTAAATCCATCCTACCTTTATGTCTTGCCAGGTATCGACCAAGCAGAATTATAGAACATAGCGTTACAAAGACAACTACCGCCACTATTCCTCCTATAAGAGCATGGTCAGGTCCGGTCTTTCCAGCCAAAGCATTAGGATCTAGAGGGAGAAACAAACAAACAAACAAAAAAAACAAAAGTGGTCCTACACAGACAAAAATTGTCAACAAAACTCACAATACCAAGTTTTATACTGATCATCCTGAAAATAGGGCATTTTCATCTTTAAAATTCAGCATGGCTATTCCCATTTTTGCTACTGCTATCTTATCAACAACATAACACTGCTTGTATTCCCAGATTGTTAAAGCCCTGAGGACATCACAGTTATGAAAAATATTACCTTATTCTTCCTTGGCAGAGGTTATTAAATGGGAAAGGTTTCTGGTTTTGTCCTCGTCATTTTACAACTGAAAACCTGGCCATAGCTATTTATAGAAGCAAAAACAAGGAACTGAGAATTGGGGATCAGATAGCATCAGCAGAATAGTGTCTGCATAATACATAATTTATAGAACTGATTCTCAGTAGGGAACCCTTATACATTCTCTTCCTCTCTTTCCTATCCTATTGCACCAGAAATAAAAAGGCAGATAAAGTGCAGCCTTGCCAAATTCCTCTGCAGATGGCTGAGTCTGCATGAATTTGGTCAAATAAAGGTATCAAGCATCCTAAAAGATCATCACTCAGTCTCAGGGGTTAGTTTGTGAATTTACTACAGATATCTGATTAATCCAAAGTGATCAAGCTGTAATAGATGTAACAATGTTTTACTTGTCATTTTACTAACTCTGCACTGAGTGTTACGGCAACTGTCAGATTTAAGCTTTCTGTGCTGGTCATTTGTCTTTTCTGTTGTCTGCTGCTTTACAAAAGTTCCCAAGAGGCAATCATGGGAAATGACACTACTTAGAGGTGAGTAATTCCTTGGAGCTTTTGAACAATGAACCAGCCACCACTGACTGTTGACTCATCTGAAGTATGCAAAAGGGGAAAAAATCAATCTAACGATCACGGTAAAATTTCTCATCTTTTTTGATGAAAATACCTCTGCTACAAAGTAATAGTAATTCTTTCAAGATGCTATTAGCATGTTCCCTATGTAGCAATCAGTCTACACGTACTGCTTCAAGGGCATTTCCCTTGTAGGAATTGTTTATATTATACAAATAGGCTGCAAATAACTTCTCTGCTTTGCAAAGACAGGAAAAATATTTACACAGAAAAGAGGCTAAGTCCAAAGAGATGCCTAAAGGGCTTCTAATAATGGCTAGAAAGTGAGGAAGCGTGATCCTATGATCCCATGATTACACTCTTCTATGCTGACCAGATCACTATACTATTTAGGTAAGTTATGTATCTACATACACAAATACATACATAAAAGAAAATCATTTATAGAACTATTATATAGATTAAATAAAAGATTCTTGTTTTCCTCATCCTTTTGCAAACTGTTAAGCATATTGAAATAGTTTTTCAGATTTGCTGGAGTAGGGAGCCATATGGCCCACTGTTACAGACACAGGCCTGCTCTTAACAGCAACCAAATCCACGAGGGCTTTCAGCACTCCCAGCTGTTTCTCTTCTGGCTGCTAAAAGGATGCTGGGGAAACTGGCCACAGCACTTCTGAGGACATGATGGCAGCCTCAAAAGAGCCTGAAACACCTTATGAAGTCAGCTGTGCCCGCCTCGTCCTCTGCCTCCATGAACCTCCTGGCATAGTGCCCCCATCAGTGGCACTAAGCTGCAGATGGAGAAGTGGTCCAAGAGTGTATCGGTTCCTTTTTGGTGACTAAAAATAACCTCGAGCTCTGTGCACTGGCAGCCTTGTGGGGAAAAGAAAGAGGGCTGAAATCTCATCCTCCCAAAGCAGCACGGAGCCCGCAGCCATTTTTCCCCGAGTCTTGCAGAGGCTCTGGTTTCCAAGGGGAGTAACAAGGAGGTGACAGCTCACTTGAGAAAATGGAAGGTGACAGCTGCTGTAGGGTTTATGAAAGGTTTGTCAGCCTGCTTGAGGCATCTAGCAAATTCCTCCTTCTGCAGTGCCTGTAACAAAGTTGCTGTGAACTTGCTCCCTGCAGCAAAAAGGCAGCACCAATTTGGGCACTAGAGCAGGAAGGTCCCCAGGGCTGTGTGACCTGCAGGAGATGCTCTGCCCCAACACCAGGCCAGGAGCAGCATGAAGACGTTTTCTCACTAAAAAGTAATTCCTGCTAAAATACTGCAAGTAAAATAAAAGAATGAAAGGGGATATTATACAGATCAATATCCTTCTTCACAGAGAGTATAATTCAGAGCCTAACTTCTAAGGGTTAGCAGAGCTCTTTGTCAAGAGGCATTTTTTTGGAAAGCTGATTGCAGTGTACGTTCGTAGCTCAATACCCAGATTTACACATACCTCCTCTGTGAGCTTTAATAAACATTACAGATAAAAATCCTCACAATACTCTGAGATGAATATGTCTCTATGCTTTTATCTTCAGCTTCTTCCCTACGCATAGCTCCTCACTCCTCCTCTGAAATACCTGATGCAACAGACTACACAAAGTGACCTAAATATATGGTTCCTGCTACCTAGTGTGGATTAATGAGATTTTACTGTTTCTCTAGGTTGAAATTCTTGATTAATTTTAACCATTCATTGAACACCGAAATATTACCGTATTGATGGCAAAATCTCTTAACCTTGTAGATTAATGAGATTTTACTGTTTCTCTAGGTTGAAATTCTTGATTAATTTTAACCATTCATTGAACACTGAAATATTACCGTATTGATGGCAAAATCTCTTAACCTTGACTATGCCAAGATATAACCAAGATTATATTGATAATCTTAATAGGCAAATTTGTCCAAGAATAAACTTGTATATGACACATTACCACTATATCACCACCTAACTACTTATCTGTTAAGAGAGAAAGGAAAGGAAGGAAGGAAGGGGAGGAAATAAAGATTCTCAAAAAAGCCAACATTTTCTTAGGAAACATGAATACTTTCATCTTAAAATGACAATCTGCACAGCATAAACACTATTATGGAAAAGTGCTCATTCTTCTCATATAAAAATAATGTTGACATTAAATATAAATAAGCTCTACATTATACATACAGAGTAATGCAATGTATTTTTGCCATTCATGAAATGACCTGAGCCCCAAGAGTGAATTACGGATCTGGGGCTATCTATCATCTTGTAAGTAATTACTGTGTCAAAATGTGCCTCAACAGCATCTGAAAGATAGAAATAAAAGGTTTGGTGATCATAATATTTTGTATTTAGACTATCCATTGTCCACTATAGAGTAGTGGACATACATACATATTTATTCAAGTGTTCTTGGCATCTGTATTACCAACTCCCATTAAAGTTTGTAAAACTGTTAAGTGTATATTTGGCTAAATGACCCACAATTTGCTTTCCAAATAATGCAACAGTATTCAGATTATTTTTAGATTCCCATTATAAGCTTCAGGAGATTTCCCAGATAAATCTCATCCACACACACATATACATGCAGTGAATGAAATTTTAATTATTCGATTGTACCGTAAGTACTCATACACCAGCTGTTTCCAGAAAGATTTTAATTAGACTGTTCTCTTTTTAAATATAGATTGCTTTTAATGCATGAATACAAGCAGCTACAGTAATCATGGTCTGAGACACTGAAATTCAAATTTTGTTATCAGATCTTCAAAGATCAGTTCCTTTTGTTTGTTTTATTTTACTCTTTGATGGGACTAAGGAAATCTTATAGCAAGATAATGATACAAAAGCTCAAAAATATTTTTTTGTGTGTTTTTGTCCTAAATTTAGGAAGTCTCTTTAGAATACTAATTGCTGATGCTGTGAAGTTGTGTCCATTTTCAGCTTCTGGGATTTGCCCTGATTATTGTTTGTTCACATACTTAAAAAGATAACATGCATAAAATGACTAAGAGGAGAAAACTGCATCATTCATTAAGAAGGAAAATACATCAAACAAACCTTAGATCTATTAAATAAGTGCATATGTGCAATTTCTGACCTGATGACAAACTTTTAGAATGCAGAATATTTTTATGAGAATTCACACATTAATTGAGCAGAGAAATTTCTATACAGTTTTTCCATTCGTTTGCATAAAGCATATGTTAATTATGCATCTACTTTCTTTTTTTTCTGCATAAGTTTCCTTCTTATTCAAGCATAGCTGACTTCACTAACCAGGCTGTGTGAAAGGGTCAGATAACCCAAAAGATGAGCAATGGTAGAACAAGCACATTTGTGACCGCTGAAATGGTGGCATAATTTAGGGAATATAGTCAGGTAGTCCCTTTTTATTAAGGTAGAAATTGTAAAACTTTCTTAATGTGTATTTTTGGCTCAGGTGCTAAAGCAGAAAAGTTTAAAAAAATATCACTTTGAATATAAGATGTACCCAGATTTAAGGAATTCAAAGTAACGTGAACATTTTTTCTGGAAGAAAAAATTGAAATAAAGGCCCTAATTTGCAAATGGGTTTAAACAACACAAAATACATGAAGCAAAACTATTATTCATAAATGACTGTTCTTTAAGACTGTGAAGAGAATAGGGATGTCCCATCCCTCAGACAAGCGCTGAAACCATCAGCTGAGAGTCACTTTTGCTGACTTCAGGAATAATCCGTTGCTTTAGCAAAGTGGAACTGTTCCAGCAAGAAATCCTGGGGAATGGCTCCACATTACAATCCAGGTGGCAGTAAAAACTCTTCAAGTGATTCCTGCCTTTTCCCCCTTCTTCAGGGGCTGGTTATCACTCCCCAGTGCAGTTTGCCCCCGCATGGCAGTTTTGCTAAGGCAACTGTTCAAAGGTCTAGCTCAAAACAACCTCAGTGAAGTAATGTGTATTCGCAGATAGGGGAACCCAAACAGCATGGAAAAAAAAAAAAGTTCCTCCATCATATCTGAGGAGCTGTTAAGTTTTTGCAGGTAAGGCCAGGGCAAGAATGAGTGGATTCAGTCAGTGAAGGTTTCTGGGGAAAATCTAGCAAGGAATCATAAATCACAAGATATCTGAACCTGCATTACATTTAAGTGCCTTAGCTAGAGGACTTATAAAATACAATATAATTATAAAAATACAATCTTAAATTAGAAGGATTCCCCATTGAAATCCCTGCGTACTTCAGCTTGGTGTCCTAAGGAGAGACGACCTGTGTGATCATGTTCTTTTGCTCTGTTCTAATTACTTCAGACCCGCTGACCAATTTCAGCTAATTTTAAGGGATAGTAAAAATCTCAAGATCATTGCTTTCCTGTAACTACTCCGAAGGACAGGCTGCTGCAAGAGCTAACTCATTTTTTAGGCAGCAGAGAACCCACAGGAAGGAACACCTTCAAGAAAACCCCTAAAGGAGACAAAAGCGCGAGTCAAAATCTGTGCCCAAGAATCAATTTTTCAATAAAGGTTTCTTTCCGCTGAGTTCTTTGGTGTCTAATAAGGAACAGATCCCTTTTGAAGCTCTTCACATGGTTGGGGGCATTTATAACCCTTCTCCCCACCCCCCAGCTTCCCTTCCTCGCGCCACCTACTCTCCCTGCTCTCTCCTAATGGGTCAGTGCACACTGCAGCATTTGTGTAATTCAGTTAAAAAGTCAGTCAACCATGAGGCACAATTTCATTGGAAAGCAGGGAAGGGTTTTTTTCATTTGTTTGTTTTTTTTCCTGCAGCTCATGGAGTAAACTTGTTATTTTAAGAGGCATCCAGGCTAAAATCATTTACCAGATTCAGCCATATGTTCCATATAATTTTTGATGGTCCCAAAAATACAAGCTTTGGAAAAAGAAAAAGAAAGGTGTGGTGGGGGGGGGGGACAAAGGAAAGAAAGCAAAACCAAAACCACTCGACGATTTCTCCAGCTTCAGTAGAAAGAAGACTAAAGTAGGAACTTACTTCAGAAATATGGATAGGAGATAGGACTGGACTAATAGCTGTGATAGCTGACGAGGTATTTGATGCAGGATAAGCAGCAGCAGTGTTTTCTGTGATAAATGCAGGTAAGCAGAATTTGCCCACATTAGCATCCTAATTTAGGCACTCTAAACTTTGATTCCTCTTGCCTAGCCTTGAGTGCTGGAACAGGTACTTTTCATCTCTTTTTGTAATATACCACTATACCACCTATATAGATGTACTTGAAACTTGTAAAAGTATTGTGAAGGGGGGAAAGAAAGTTTTTGCACCTTCATTTAAATTGCAAAGAGTAGCTGCCCAAAGGGGCTGGTTGTGAAGTTCACTGAAAATGTGTTTTGTTATTAACCAGTTTTGAACTTAAAATATGTAACAGGCTTCTTTTTCCTTCAGTGCCTGAAGCAAAGAAGAACAAAACAGTGAACTAATATGCAGCATATATATACTTCTATTTTAATAGCAGAACATCATTAACCATAGAGAAGACAGGCAGAAGAAAAGTTTACTTGTAAACCTTCAAAAGAATTGATAGCCTTTTCACCTCATATTACTGCAGTGGCACTTTTGGCACATTTTGCTTCTCAGTGTTTTTTTTTTTTTTTCATAGAACTGAATTATATTATACATTCCTACTAATAAAAGCCCACATCACAGGAGAATAAAAGTCTCACACTAATGTTTCAGGAGCCGAATCTACAGCTCCTTTTGAGAGTTCAAGTTGTGCCTGTGAATCAGAGATTTCTTTCACTGAAGGAAAAAAACAAATGTATTCTGTAGTGTATTCTTAAGTAGCCCTTATCAAAGGTAAGTAAAAATATTATCTATATCTATTTATTTTGAAAATGTATTTTTGCAAACATAATACGAGGGTGAGATATCTACAATGGTTATACATGAAGAGGGTCCTTAGAGCCTCGTTCCAGATTTTGTCCTGTGTCTTATTTCATTGACACAGTTTTTTAAAGATTTTTTTCCCTTAGTACTTTTTAAAAAGATCCAGTTTTCTGAAGGGAGCAGTTTCTCTGATTAGAACACATAGCAGACTTATTGACAACATTGTATTTTTGTCTTTCAGTAATGTCATTGATTGCTCCAGACTTTTCCTGAGAGAGAGAGAAAAAAAAAAGAGCTAAAATCTATAAATTTTTGCCTTCATTCTGCTTTCTGTAGAGCATAAGAAAGTCAATGCAGAGCCTGAGGAAATATTTGCAGCCTGTCCAACTATAACTAATGGCTACTGAAATAGGAGAAGGTGGAGAAACAGACAACTGGCACAGATGATGGGAGAATATCCCTGTTAAAAGCTACGGCTCCGAGTGAGTTGACTGTGGTCTGCAACACAAGAGGCAGATGATGTCTTAACTCTGCTTCTAGCATTTTAATTTTTGTTCTTCTAAAGATCCAGAACTCTCAATGCCTCCACAGCAGAAAACAAAGCAACACAGACTGAAGCTTGCAAACTTCAGTTTACTAGACATAAAAACCCTACATGAAAATCAAGATGTATGACTTCTCAGTTTGTGAGATAAACTACATTTCTTAAGCGTCATCTTTCCTCCTCATAAAACATAGGAGGATCCCTGCTCTTCCTGGTTCTCTTCATCACAAAAAGGACAGACTCCAGCTGGAGTAGGTGTGTGCTGGTGTACACCTCCTCTCGCTGTTGTCAGCAATCAACTGCCCATACAAATAATGAACTGATCTCTAGTTAACACAGGGAGTGGAGATACCAATGATTTGTGCTATTCCCTTCCTTGAAGTACCTTGTACTTGTGGTTTTTGATAATTTCCTATGGATTTAGGTTTATTAGAGGGAATATGGAACTGATTTGTGACTCCTTTTGGGAAGGGGAGTGTGGAGTCCACGCTCGGGACTTTTCTGTGTTAGGCATCCATTGCTGCCTGCTGTCACAGGGGGTTGGATCCAGGCAATCAGATGGTCTCTTCCAGCCTTATTTTTCACATACCATGAAAAAGCAACACGTTATCATCACATTTATACATCATAAAATACGGTGCGATTGTTAAGAGAATAATCAAAACATTTTAAAAAGTCATTCTGCTAACCTAGAGAAAGTCCCAATAGCTCAAGACTACTAGAAAGCAGTATAAATGTTTCTAGTATGACTTAGCTTTTATGGTATCTTTTATACAAGCTCCCTCAAGATTGCTTCTCAGAGTTAACTAGTACAACTGCAGAGCTCAAATAATAAATATTACCTCAGGTACCTCAGCACAAGGAGGTAGCTGTGCTTTCAATTGAGAAATGGCATTAAACAAATGGGGAAGTTCAGTAACATGTAGAGATACAGACAATGTGTTCTGATGGCACAAAATAGAGAGCAGAAGGCTTTCTCACTAGTAAAGTAGAGACACGGAGGTAAGGTTAGCAGAGAATATGTATGGTTGTATACGAGTAAATTAACATCTCTAAAGAGTATATTACACTGACTGTGTGCATAAGAGCTTTATAAACAAGAAGGGCAACTTCAATTTAATTGAAGAACAATCCTAATGAGAACTTACTCTGGTGGAAGAAAAAACTATTGTTCAGATGAATTCTTTACAGTTGTCATACTACTTTTTTACTCAATTAGATTAGGATAATTACAAACCTATAAGGACATCAAAACACCCCAGTAAAACCAGCTACTTAAAGCCAAAATCTGACACCTTATTCATACTGAATAGCAATTTAATCTGCCATGGGACTACTCAGCATGAATAACTGTAACAGAATTTCCTCTTTGGCAGTTAATAGCGTATTTTATCTGTCAATATATCTCTAAAAGATTAGTCAGGCATACTTGTGGTTAGGGTAACTGATCCAGAAGAGGCTAATGACTGATCCACCCCATCTCAGAAACAGAGAAGTGAGAGATACTACCTGAGACAGTCTGCTGTAATATACAGAATAACAGAAAAGAATAGTACATTATTGATAGATAGGAAGGCGAGTATATCCCTATTAACTTTTTTTAAGTCATCTTTTATCATTTTAATTAGGGCATAAAATCCTAAGTAAACTCTTTGGGACAACAGCAGTATCCATTAGCGAAGTTTCTGTCCAAGCAGAAACCACACTCAAATTGTTTAAATTTTTGCCTGTGGTTTAATTTAACGCTAGCCATTCTTTATGCCATCTCTGTCCTAATGGAAACAGCAATATTTTCCTTATTTAATAATGACATGCTTGATGGAATTCAGTATCTTAACCAAATTCTCCCTTGGGAACATTAAGACTTTGTTGTTTTCAGATGTCTTAAAGTTAAATACCTTCCAGCTCTTAGTAGCAGACTGTGTTTGCTCTTAACACCATTGATTCGTAATGGATTTGCTAAGAATGAAGTTGGTCTTTGCTTTCTTTAAGGCTTCTTGCTTCCATAAAAATGTAAAACTACATAGCTTTTGGTTTATGGGACTTTTATTTTTTTTAACTCAGCTGAGTGCATTCATTTTTTAGCAGCTCTCATGATCCCTATTGTCAACACTGCTAGCTGCAATATATCCAAACTCTACCAAGGGGGTCACATCTACACTAGTTTGCAATTGACAGATTCATTTCCTACCTTCTCTTGAGACAGCAATGAGGACTGAAAAAATCAGAGGTCCAGTGTAATTACTATGTATATTTCAGATTAAATAAATGTGATAAAAGCTTCCATCTGGCTGTTGATCAAATGTGCAAAGGCAGGCTGATTTTCTGTGACATATTACAATATGTCTCTTGTAACAGTCCCTAATGCCATCCTGTAAATTACTTACATTTGGGATTACTTGACTACGGCAGACAGAAATATTACTCACTGCTTAAGTGCTGTCTAGTGGGAGTATGGGAGACGTGGTCTAATATTAAAGTTGTTAAGCAAGACATTAAGAAATAATGGGGCCATGTTTATTTTACTAAATGGTGGTTGTGCTCACACTATTTGAAGATGGTAGACTCAATTTAATAGTAGCCTCAGCTATATTCCTGATGCTGAAAAGCTGTACACAGCCTACAGCTGCGGAAAGAAGCGTAAGCAGTGTGCTGGCACAGTACTACAGGAGAACTTTGAAAATGAGAAAATTCCTGCTGGTTAAAATATGTCAGTAGTTTCAAATGCTGTTCAAATGCTGAAAAAAATGCAGGCCTCTTTCTGGACAGCAACTCTGAGATTTAGGACCTGTAATAAAAAAATCCCCCAACCAGCTACCCTAAAAAGAGACAACAGAAAAGTCAAGGGAAAATTAGAAAATGATGCTGGCATTTCTTCATTTAGTGTACACCTCTTCTTGCAGGGGTGGTTGGAATTGGTGGAGAATCATATCTTACTACATTAGTAAAGGTCTTTTAAACAGCTTATGCTAAGAAAAGGCGGCTAAGGAAAAGAAAAGGAGATATTCATCAAAGAGCAACTACTTGAGATGAGAAAGGTTGTTCTTTCCTATGATTTATAGCTCCTAGAGGTTTACAGAAGACTCACAGAAGAACAACAAAATTAATTCAGGATTGAAAATATCAATGCTTATTTTAAAAGAAAGAAAATTCTCCTGCTGTAGCCACACCAGAGAGATCTCTAGTCTGCAGTATCAAGTTTTTTCCTTCTTGTTGAGCATTCATTCTGCACATGTGTACAGGTACCGTGTACTAGGACACTCTGCGTAAATCAGAGGTGCTGACCAGCAAGGGGAGTTTTGGCCCTTTGAGTTCTTGTTGCAAAGCTCAGCAAAAATCCCTTGTTGCTCTACAACTCTTAAAAGGAGAGCACTTTCACACTGCAGTGGTTAAAACTGGTGTCCTTCTAGTCACTGGTCTGGAAAAAATGCTTGGAAGCATTTATGAGTCTAGTAAACATCATGATATTTTTGGCTCTAGCAATTTTCTGCTCCTCTCCTATTTGCTCACTCTACCAAGTCACTTTCCTTTCCTTTCTCTATTCAGTTCTCACTCTGTTTTAACTGCCTGAGATTTTCCATATAATTCCTTTGCCCTAAGTTGTCTCATTAGCCTGCATTTCTTGGCATCGCATCCAATCTTACTTAAACAAAATGGTTCATTAAATGACATTTCTTTTTAAAAGGAAAAAAATAGTTTAAAAAAGAAGTCCTCTCTTTAGGACATCATGAACCCAAAATGAGAAAGAAAAAAGAATGTTCTAAACAAGCTGGAATTAACAAGACTTTTCCTATAGGCACTGTTGAGCAGCTTTTCATTATCTCTTCCCCTCTTCCCTTCCTTCCCTCCTGTTTTCATAGTCTGCTCCCATTACATTACAGCCACGTAAGGCTGTAATGATGACAGTATGTTCACAACCTTTAGCCTAGACACTAGTGAGCTGTCCCTCCAGAGCACCACACTGGCGACGAGCCTCAAGAGCAAGGTTAGTTTTCCAGTGATTTGCCTAAAGCATGGAAAACACAGATTTAAATTCTTTCCATGCAACAAATACTTTGTGTAAGCTTAGGCAAAGTGTTTTGTCTATCTGTGCCTCAGTTTCTTCAACTAAACTGTCAAAACAAGAGATGTCTCAACTGTCACTGTCAGTGAGATCCTGCAGATACTTAACCTATCATTTTGAGCAATATTCTATTTAAGATTTGTTTTAAAAGATTTGGAATTGAGTTCAGTGGATTTAAGTTTTCCTATGTTTTTGTTGGCTACATCTGGATAAAAAGAAACTGGACATTTATTATTATGTGCTTGCAAAATGAAGTTATTAGCTGGATGCCCATGTTTCTGAGAGATGAGACTGAACAAGGTAGCCAAATGCAGCTACATTACCAAAAGTCATTCACCTCCAGGAATCGATGAAGATAAAAATATATATAAGTTTGGGAAAAAGCTAGAAATAGGATGAATTGACTTCCAGACTATGGTAAAAACAGAAAGGTATTCCAAATGTTGTTATATGTTGTTCGACAGATAGATAAAGGGTTCCTAAATAAATAACACTGAATTTAACAGGAAGAATAATTCAATTTTAGTAGGAGAATCACTGAAGATGTAGGTCAGATGATACAAAAAGGCAAGGAAGTTAATCTTTGAAAAAATGAAACGCTATAGTCTCCTAGCTTCAGTTTTCTTTCTCATTCCAGTAATGTCTACTATCTCATAAGTGCTAATAAATTATGTATTACAGTTAAACTTGAAAAATTATGATTAAAACTACTTTATATTTAGTAACACCAACTTCCGAAAATCTCTGGGGAGGATTTAAAGGTTAGTTCCTCTACCTTTATATTAATCAAATGCGGCAATACACTTTGGAACTTTAAAATTACATGGAGCAAGCAATCCTGAATCTAGCTGTCAAGGTTGCAATGAATGATATTACAAGCAAAACATACATTTTTCTGACAACTGAGCAACAACAGCAATCACCATAATCACAATAAAAAAGCTATCCAATGTTACCATTTTAAAATTGTGCATGTACAGGTATGGTGATTTCTGTTAATTCCGTATACAACTTTAGTAACATATAAAGCATGCCAATACATTAAGATATTTCAAAGGATGTTTGTGCCTGTCACAGAATCATAGAATTGGTAACGATGGAAGGGACTTCTGGAGATCATCTAGTCCAACCTCCCTGCTCAAGTAGGGTCACCTACAGCATGTTAGATAGGGTTGCATCCAGGTGGGCTCCAGAGAAGGAGACTCCACAGCCTCTCTGGGCAACCTGGTCCAGTGCTCTGTCACTCGCACAGTGATGAAATTCCCCCTCCCATTCAGACGGAACTTCCTGTGCTTCAAATTCTGCCCATTGCCTCTTGTCCTGTCACACAGGACAACTGAAAAGAGTTTGTCCCCGTCCCCTTGACACCCTCCCTTCAGGTACTTCTACACATTGATAAGATCCCTCCTCAGTCTTCTCTTCCCAAGGCTCAACAGGCCCAGCTCTCGCAGCTGTTCCTCATAGGGCAGATGCTCCAGACCTCTGATCATCTTCGTGGCCCTACGCTGGGCTCTCTCCAGTACCTCCATGTCTCTCTTGCACTGGGGAGCCCAGAACTGGACACAGTACTCGAGATGAGGCCTCCCCAGGGCTGAGTAGAGGGGCAAGATCACCTCCCTCCACCTGCTGCACCCCAGGAGACCATCGGCCTTCTTGGCCACAAGGGCACATTGCTGGCTCATGGTCAACTTGTTATCCACCTGCACTCCCAGGTCCTTCTCTGCAGTGCTGCTCTCCAGCAGATCAGCCCCTCTACTAGACTCTACTAGCCACAGGACTCCAACTAGACTCCACGTCACTGACAACAACCCTCTGAGCTCTGCCTTTCAGCCAGTTCTCAATCCACCTCACTGTCCTCTTGTCTAACCCACACTTCCTGAGCTTCTCTAGAGGATGTTCTGGGAGACAGTGTCAAAAGCCTTGCTCAAGTCAAGGTACACAACGTCCACTGCTCTCCCCTCATCTACCCAGCCACTTATTCCACCATAGAAGGCTATTTGTTGCTATGTCATTCATTGCTATGTCATTGCTGCCATAGCATACAAGTGGTTAAACCTTTATCATGCTGTAAACTAGTATTGTTCCAAAAGCTACCACGGCTCTGCAAATATAAGCCATAGTATAATATATTTCACATATATTAGGCATGACATTCCTGGTGAATGAGATACAAAAATAAAAGAGAACACCAAATTCAGACCTTGCAGAGCTTAACTCCTTAGTAACTGCCAACACTCAAACTTAGTAAGGGTCACTAAAGTGGCTGGAGGCTGAAGCACATAATGTATGAGGAGATGCCAAGAGAATTATGTTTATTTGGTCTCAAGAAGAGAAAATTACGAGAGGAGTTATTATTGCTGTGTTCAGCTGCTGCATGGGAAGGGTAGGAGAACATGGAGCCAGATTGTCATTGGAGGTGCACAGAGGTAGCATGAGAGGCAATGGGCACAAGCTGGAACACAGGAAATGACTAGATATTAAGAAATTCTTTTTCAACATAAGAGTAGCCTAACACTGGGACAGGTTATCCAGAAAAGTGGTGGGATCTCCATCTTTGGAGATACATAAAAGTCATAAAAGTGCTCTGAGCTGGGCTTGGAACAAATGATCTCCGGAAGTCCCTTCAAACCACTATTATTCTATGATTACATGAAACAAGTGATAAGCTACCAAAACTAAGAATGCATAAAAGGGATAAAGAGGTTTTCCAGATTTCTGCATCTTAGATGAATTAATATTAAACCAGGGATCTGCAGCTGCATTAAGATCCTTTTATTGCTTTAAGATGCTCTATTCTCTCTCTGTTTTTTTTAGTGCAGCCATCACTATTATATTCGTACTGTCAGAAATTCAATAGGATGTCCAGTTGCTTTTCTACTACTTCCAGGTAATGACACACTTGAACCAGGAACCAAGGGTTCACAAAAAACACTGGAAGTGATACCACAGAAAGCAGCTGTATGTTAGCAGGGAAAAACTGTTTGTGATATAATGAGCCTTTTCTCCATCTAATAATTTATTTTTCTTGGATTTTTTTTTTCAAAAACAGGGTCAGAGCAGCCATCCTGAAAAAATTATTCCATACTAGATTATTTCAGGTAAGGTTTTACAAAGCATTATATATAATAAGAATGTCAAAGATCGCCAAGTTGTTCCAATGGACTTTCAATCAAATTACGTTTACAATTACTGAGAGGTTACATTTGCAAAGATATGAGCTGACATTTCAGCATTCTGTGGCAACTGCAGTACTTTCAGTTTGAGGATTTCAGTTTTAAGGCTGGCTTGACAAAACTAGTGTAATTCTGTTTTTCTCAGGTATAGCTAGGTTTATTTATAGTAAGGTCAACTCATTTGAAATCTCTTGTATCTCTTTACTCACTAGAGAAATTGTCATGTAAGTAAAAGTCTGTATGGTGTTGTTTCTTTGTAATAGCAGGAGGTAAGAACCAGCAACCAAAGAAATTGCTTTTCTGCCTGTCAAACTTGATAGTCAATGCACAAAACATTTCACAGATAAAAAATATACTGAAGCTTATCTCCATGGAATAATAGTTGAGCATGTATCTTTCAAAGTACTCTATAGGCCCCAAACACAGCAGGGATTCTGATGGACTACCCCATGGAAGCCAACTAGCCATCTCACAACTAGATATATGGCCCAAATCTTCTCCTTGAACCTGGGGAGATAAAATCCCATTGCAAAAACTCTCCTCTGAAATTTCCTTCCATCAGGTTCTGTGGCAAAACTTTCTGGAGTGCATCACGCATCTCTTTTCCTTCTGCTCCACCTAGCCCTTTCTTCTTTAGCAATCTGACTCCATGGAGGTGAAAATTTCTCCAGAGGTCTGCTAATCACATAATGTTCCAACTCTATTTAGGAGTGTGCTTCCACACTGTTTCCTGGGTCTCCTGCCTTCCTCAGCTCTAGGATGATCTTCTCCATTGTTACTTTTTCATGACAAATGCTCATACAGCTTCCTTCAAATTGTCATTTAAAAAGATTTCCTTAGTGCAGCACGTATCTGCATAAATCCTGTTATTGCCTTGCTATTGTGTTGTTATTTCCTGCTATTGCTTTGAAAACTAGGCAGAATTTTTTCTTGTCCTTATAGCACTCTTTCCAGTTTCATGATACTTGTATTTATTCCATTCAGTGTTACAATGCACTTAGGATGAGATCCAAACATTTATTTAAGCATCTTAAATTCATTTTAGGTCAAATCCCAGCAACAAAGTCTTGAAGTGTACTACTTAATGGCTTAAGCCATTCAAAAGACAGAGAGACAAATGTGCCTCTGACAGACACATCCTTGGCTGACTAACATGCTGTACCAGGCATGTCTAGAGGCACCACCTTTTTAGCTGAGCTGATAATCTGGGTAGCTGCCTCTCACGTAAAGTTGTTTTAAATGTACAAAGTAGGTGTTTCTCGGCCTCGATTGCCTGCCTGAGAGCCCAATTGATTTGTTGTACTTTAAGCATGCCAAATACATGCTTGACAATACTGAACTCATATCAGAGCACGTATTCATAGCCAGTTCCATTCCAGATGCAACATGAAGAAGAGAAGACTCATAATGTCTCACTGGGGCTGTTGAGACTAATAAGAAACATAAAAATAAATCTTTGAACTACGAGATAGAAACGAATTCAAGTTCTCAAAAGACTACAGTTCTATCATCTGGTAGGTATGACTTGCGACCTTAAGTAAATACCACTTTTGACTGGAACTGGCTCTTTCAGCCTTGATATATCTAATTCAACAGTGTCATTCTTCTAGAGCTGACTGCCTGACATCGCTGATTTGGAGCACTGAAGTTTCTCTTCTAAGCACTGCTTCCTTGCAGAATTTATTTTCTAGTTGTTAAAAAAAATCGGTAGAAGCTATAACACAGTTAAATGTATAAAATATTGTCCAGTCGCATTTAAATCTGTCCCAGCTGTAACATAGCTATCCTTTGAAACATTCACTTTTCAAACTTTATTTACCTGCCTGGTGATAGTCAAATAAGCTACAGTACGACATTTTTGCTGGAAGAGATGTCTATCATTTTACAGAACAGATGCACACAAAAGAAGTTCACTCACCCACCTTTTCCTGAAACATACAGGAAAAAGCTTGCCAAAACAAATCACTTTGGTTTCTTCCATTGTGTTCAGGAAGAGATACACCAGTCAACCCTTTGAGTAAATGCTACCATCACTGAACTCCTCATCAGAGGCTTAACCATGAACTATTTAACACCGTGAATGCTTCATGCTTGTTTTACTTCAGTATCTGAGGATACACTCTTTTTCCTATCTGCCTCCATGCACATTTCAAGCTTTTACATATTTTAAACCAACTTAAAGCTAGTACTAAGGTTTTTGGCAAGCAGAGATTTTTCTCAGCCAATAAAACGACTTCTGGGAATTTTTTGCACAGCAGAGTCCACAGGATGTGACTAAAACTGTGTGCCCCCTTAATACACAGAATACAGAAACTGTTCTAAAAAGCACTGAACGGGTATTTTTCTCAAGTACATGTTTACCTCCTGGCCTTCTGTGTATTTAAATGCAGCACGAACAGGAAGACTTCTTGAATCAGGTCCCTAACCTTTCGCGGACGTCTGTCACTATCACAGAGCAGAGAACAGACTTGAGGCAGTATGTGCAGCCTGGCTGGGAAGAACAACCCTTGCGCTGGTACATCCCTACCTATGGTGCCCAGGCACTGGGATTTCAGGAAGGATCATTTTTATCATTTTCAAATTGCATACTTTAGCATGTTTTTTAAGGACTAGTGATCATTTAGTCAATTTTTATGATCAGCTGTTACAGAAATCCTTGTTTAAAATGCTAACACGTGAAAGAAAATACTCAAAACCAAAATGTGATTAGCCGGTAGACATGCACAAAGAAAAAAGTAGTGAGGGAAATGAAATGGAGAAGTCTCTCCTTCTAACTCACATTTCTCAGAATCTGACTTTGAATTACTTTACCTTTCCTTATGCCAACATTAAAATGGATAGGATTACTTGGGGAGTAAACTATTAGTGTAAGAACTTCAGACTATGGTCCTTTAAAGGGGCAGTAATGTGTAAGGACACAGCTCAAGTACGTATTCAGAGGGTTGCCTAAAAAGAACAAAATCAGTTCTGTGCAGCACTCCAGTATAACACTTTGAAATGTCTCATATGCTTCTTCTGAGGGTTTTGAAGAAGCATAAAAAATGGTGGTTTTGAGTGCTTTTCATAGCTGACAAGAGCATTTTGATATCAAATCTTCCTTTTTGAGGTAGAACCTGTGTGAAACAAGCAGCTGTGCATCAAAAACAAAATACTCTTCCAAAGAGCTACAAGAAAGATCTAAGACATGAAAGGACTGATAATTACAACAGCACAAACATAAGGAGCTTTGAATGTATTTCATGATGAGTTGAACTGTTCTTTTAAATCAAAAAAAATCAAACTTCATTTTCAACATGTTTAGGGAGAGTTATTTTAGTGCTAACATTTTTAATAGTGTTTTTACATCTACATTGTACAGGAACGCTTTATTTTCAGAACACCCTGAAAACAAGATAACTCATTTCAATAGGTTATGCCTTGTGAAACACTTTAAACAAACTTGAAAATCAATTATAATGAAAGAGATGATATATTGGTTGTAGAAATTTTGGAAATAGTGAAGGCACACGCTTCTTTACAACATTATGTGCTTGTGACCATCTTTGAAACAAGAACATAAATATTTTCAGAAATTTAAAAAGAAGCAAAACGAATTGGAAAGAGGGGCAAAGGGAGAAAAGAATCTGTCCTATGCACACAGATCTCTTCCTTTTTTTCTCATTTCATTCACTGTTGTTCAGAAACAATGTCAAGTCATAGAAATACATCCATGCTCTCTGATTTTTGATAATTCCTGCATGAGAAAATTCACAGAAAAAGTTACTGCGCCTGTGGATGAAACCAACCAGGACCAAGAAAAATACTGGATACATTTCTTATCTACCTGTAGTAGGGATAGGGAAAGGCAAGGAAGATTTTCAGAGGTTTCTTAAAAACATAATGAATAAAAATGAATATTCTTTTCTCTATTGTAATTAGCAGTAGTAAAATCTTACATATATATTTCTCACCATCACTCAGGGAAGTTAGAATTAGTGTTAAACCTGTCCTTGTGCTTGCTTTCTCCAAATGCTGTCTTGCTACATATCATTTAAAAGAAACCATCCAGGATTCTTCACACAGTGCTAAAAAATAAGACACACGTTTCTTTGGAATGCACTATTGCCCATTTCTATTGTTATGATACTAAGAATAGACACCTAGAAATAAAATAAACACTTGTGCGCACAACTGGTTTTTCACATGCCCTGGTGTGCTTAAGGGGAGAGACTGGGCTATGCTCCAGTCTCCCTGGTGTGCACCCCACAGCCCACTGCTGCTGTGGGCCTGCTGGGTCCCTTCACCACACTTCAGGCACTGCCTCTTCCCACTCAGGAGCCAGGAAGCAGCACTGAGCAATGCCTCATTCATCAGTAAGAACAGCGCAACAGCATGGGAGTTGGGTCTGCTTCCCAACTCTGTTTCGTGTATTTTCTCAAGTATTTAACGTTTATGAAAAGAGGGACTTGGAGATGTGAAACAATGCCCTCTTGGAGAGGACTAAGGCTGGGAATAGCTACAACAGTGAAACTTGGCCCCTATTAAGTCAGCAGAAACCCTCAACTGACTTCAGCAAAATCTGATACCGAGCCAGAATACGAGCCTCTATTCACTGTTGTATGATTAGCAAAAACCAGATGGGCAAACAATACATACTCTAGGATCTCTCTCTCTTTTTTTTCCTTTTCTTTCTCCAATTAGTTGGTTCTTTGTTGGTGTTGAATTCTTTTTGTTTTCAAAGAATCTCATTTTCTGTCCATTGAAGCAAAACTGAAGGAAAGAAGTGAGAAAATGATGGACCAACTAGGCAGGTAAAATCCTTGTAAATCCTACTCCGAACTGCTTAATATTCTGAATCTCTACTTCAGGGAGATGAAAACCCTGTTGGCATAGTCTGAGTTGCACTGATGTCTGAGCAGGAAGAGTTTACTGTAGATTTGGATGCTTGACTTGTTAAAAAAAAAAGAGAGAGAAAGAAAGAGAAAGAAATTAAGATTCCTCTGTTATGCTGTCGTTTTCTACAACACAAGTCTCACTGATAAACAAAATATAAACAAATAGAAATTAGAAGCATTAGAAGTGGTCATAAGCTGTTGAAGGTCTCCATTTAATTAGTATTCAGACTACTAGTGAACCATCTAGCTCATTCTGATTCATTATGAATCATTACTGGAGAAAGAGAAAAATAACAAAATTCCTAATGATTAAGACTGCCATTACGTACATTTGTGTAGGCATCAGATTCTTTTCAAGTTGCTGGGACCAAGCCAGGGTTTCAGTTTCTGCCTGAAGCAAGCAAGAGACTGCACTGAAAGGAAAGTTTAACATCTCTACTGCCAAGAAAAGTGTGCCTTGAGACTGTATCTCCAGTTCAACTGGCTGAATATACACATGGAGGCAGAGTCTTCTCTGCATTATCTAGTGGAGTAGAAGCCTTGTCCTAGATATTACTCTAGTCATAGCATTGTAATAAGCTAGGGTATCACTTTTTTATTTCTTTAGCAAAAGAAGATACAGTTATGACAATCTTAATGGATTGATTCTGCTGCCCTCACCCCTCACTTCCCTCCATGCACAACTCCCCGCAAAGAACCCAATCCTGAATATTCCCCCATCTACTCAATGGAAGATGCACAATATTTCATACGTGGAGTTACTAGGTTACACTCACAGGGTTCACACACCGTAAGCTAATGTTATTCTATATCCTTCACTAACATGTAGTAGCAAGGACTCTACTTGGAGCATATATATAAAAAAAAATGATTACTCTGACAAAAATGCCTACACAGATCAATAAGTTCTATCTGTTGGTACTCCCCTAGCTGCTTCTAGTTCACTCATGGACAAGTGAGTATTGACAAAGGACAGTAAAATCCAGCTGCTTACAGCTGCTTACAAACTTCCAGGGCTAAGAGTTATTGTTTCTGATTCACAGCTGCACGTGAATTAACTGTGCTCGTTCTTGACTATGTATCAGAGGGAGTAGAAAGGATCAGGATATGTACCTTTTTAGCAGATAGAGTTTAGTACCCAGCATTTCAATATCAACTGAAATAGAAAATGATATGCTAATAAGTGAGAAGGACTGCAGCAGCTTCCTTGCTGCTCTACAGCGGGGAGTAGAGCCTGCAGCCTAGAGAGGAATGTGCCTCTCTTTGCTCTCTACAGAGAGCACCAGACCACAGCTTGAGCTGGGTGCACATTTCCCGTGCTCAGTCTTTAGAGGCAATAAATTATAAAGGCTCTGTTGATACACCTCAAGGCTGAACAATAACACCTTTGCCATATGACTTCTGCAACTTTCAGTAGGCAGCAGTCGCGTGTAATACAGCAGTTTTGCAACAAGGTCTTTTTAGGACTGCTCCCTCCTCCTGAATATGAAATCAACCTGAATTTTTGGCAAAAGTCAGCAAAAAAGTTGCTAACTACATAACTCTGTTTTCCCAAAGGAGGAACACCCTGCTCCCCTCCTCCCCCAGATCATAACTTTCTTTTATTTTCTATTTAAGATCCCTATTTTTATGGCTAGATTCACAGATTTTATAGCTTTTGAATATAGAAACATGTGGGGATTTTTGGTGGGAGAGGCAGGAAGAAGGATGCATGTATAAATGACTTCATGTTTCATATAAATCAGATGTCATTTGTACTGCACTCTGAGATTGCAGTACATCTACCATTGCTATAACATACGGTCTTCAGGTTTCCCTTTTTCATTGCAGGACCATCACTGCTACTACAGTCTTGAGCCATCCACAACATACCTCTTTTTTCCACAGGTATCTATTTGATAGCAGTATGCTTGACAATTAGTTCAACAGCTATTTTGCCACTGAAGTCATACAGTAGCTGGCATGGGAAAGCATTATTCTTCCTTTATAGCAGCAAGAGTCAAATCTGATGAGCATTCTCTGTGTTACAGTATCTTTTTTTTGACTAAAGTAAATTATATAGTAGGATGAGTAAATGTCTTTTTCATTTTAATCACTGTATTATCAGGAAGAAAGAGAAAACATTTTTTATGATTTTATAATTTCATTGAAACTGTGGGAGTGAGTTGGCAATAAAGAGTGAGTCTAAGTTTGTAGTTCATTTTGTTAAGATGTGTTACATCAATATTATTTACAGCCATAATTAGGGAATTAAGCTGCACTCTTAAGCATCTCTGTCTCTTTCATGCTTATTAGAGTTTTATTTGGTTTACTTACAAATAAACCATTCAATTTAGGGAGAAAACAGGCAAAATCTGTAAAAGCAAAAGAAAACAGAAAACATACTTTATTCAAAAGTATCCTTCAGTAAAGCACTAAGTACTTCACTGTTATATGATTACATGCATGATAAGTTGCCCATTTACTTTTACGCTATCAGGGTTGAGACCTAATTAAAATAGACCATGACTTAAAAAAAAATTCATTTTAAATGACAGAGTTTGCTGTTTTACACAAGCCTTCTTCTATACATACACATAAATGTAAATATGTAAAAATAATATTTCAATATATAGACTCCTTAAATTTGTTCCCTTTTACTAATTTATAGCCAGGCAGGCTGTAATTGAAACTCTAACTGCCTTCTTTTTAATATTCTTTAAGACCATAAGACAGCAATAGCTATGGTTTAGAGATGCAATGTAGTAAAATCAAATATACTTATCCAGGTATAGCTAGACCCACTGACAGCAAGGAGACAAAAGTCTTTTCATTTTGCACGAAGACATTTCTCTAGCAGGCTTTGTTTCCTCCTGTTGAATCTCACTTTGCCAAAAAATGATAGTGACTCTCTTCTAAAACTATCATAAACCAGTGAAAAATTTCTGAATGGTCAGTATATGAGAAAAAAAGAGGGACACATAGTCATCTTGAAATTTTTAGTATTTTTATCTGTGGTTGTCAAGTTAATATATTCCAATTTACTTTTCTTCACACTGTAACAATACAAGTCTTGTAATTTAAGACTATCTTAGCAAATGACTTAATGGTTATAAAGACCAATTTTGATCTAAAACGTATTTCAGAAATGATTAAAGCCATGGTACAAGATTCATAGGATCACAGAATCATAGAATCAGTAAGGTTGGAAGGGACCTCTGGAGATCATCTAGTCCAACCTCCCTGCTCAAGTAGGGTCACCTACAGCATGTTAGATAGGGTTGCATCCAGGCGGGCCTTGAAGATCTCCAGAGAAGGAGACTCCACAACCTCTCTGGGCAACCTGGTCCAGTGCTCTATCACTCGCACAGTGAAGAAATTCCCCCTCACGGTCAGGCGGAACTTCCTGTGCTTCAAATTCTGCCCATTGCCTCTTGTCCTGTCACACAGGACAACTGAAAAGAGTTTGTCCCCGTCCCCTTGACACCCTCCCTTCAGGTACTTCTACACATTGATAAGATYCCCCCTCAGTCTTCTCTTCCCAAGGCTCAGCAGGCCCAGCTCTCACAGCCGTTCCTCAGAGGGCAGATGCTCCAGMCCTCTGATCATCTTYGTRGCCCWACKCTGGRCTCTCTCCAGTASCTCCATGTCTCTCTTGCACTGGGGAGCCCAGAACTGGACACAGTACTCGAGATGAGGCCTCCCCAGGGCTGAGTAGAGGGGCAGGATCACCTCCCTCGACCTGCTGGCAACACTCTTCCTAATGCACCCCAGGAGACCATTGGCCTTCTTGGCCACAAGGGCACATTGCTGGCTCATGGTCAACTTGTTATCCACCTGCACTCCCAGGTCCTTCTCTGCACAGCTGCTCTGCAGAAGGTCAGCCCCCACCTTGTACTGGTGCCTAGGGTTATTTTTCCCTAGGCGCAGACTCTGCACTTGTCCTTGTTGAATTAATACATTTTTATTCATTTACAATGAGCAATATGATGCTTGCAAATTTCCTCCTCTGCAAAAAATCTTAGAACACAGCAATGGTTGCATTGGATCAGAGCACAACTCCATCTATCACCACAATGACCTTTTTATCCAAATGAAAAACAATACAGGAAGTTCCCCTTTTTTTACCTACCCATCATCTGACTCTCTGTCATTAGAAAGTTTCTGCACTAAAGACTGCATTCATATCATTCACCTTTTTTCATGATGTTTCTAATCTATGAACTTCTATCATTTCCCTTTCCAGCTACCTTTTTTTCTATCCGAAGAGTTCTAGTTTATTTAATCTCTTGTAATACAAAAACCATTTTTAAATATCAGCCAGCCATCTCACAGGCTCTTTCATTTCTATCACATCTTTTCACTGCTGGATGCCAAGAACTTTATGCAATATTTAAGATGCTGAGGTGCAGTATTAACAACATATGGTTGTACAACATATGGTGTAGTATTTAAGGTGCACAATAGATTTATGAAATAACAAGGTGATTTTTCCTATCTGGGTTTCTACTCCTCTCCCACTAAGGCCAATGCTCTACCTGCCTTTTTAAATCATCACTGAAGCCAAGATGATCCAACATCTCCCTATTCAGTATTGGCAGGTAATTTAGACCTCACATTCACTGTACAGGTGTGTACAGTTGCATTGGTTTTCTGCAACATGCATTAACTACATTTATTGATGCATCTGCCATTAGCTCATTTTGGTCACTGTGTGCTATGATGTCTCTCCAAATTTTCAAAGTTACTCAAATGTCATTTACCCATAACGATCATGTCTTTTTGTTTGGTGGCCTCTCCCTATAGGGTCCAGCCTAGCTTTCCTCCTCCTCTCTCTCTCTCTGCCTGCGAGTCCTCCTTTCTCTCCCAGCAAAGTGCAAGAGTACAACAGGGTCAAAGGACTGTGTCCATGACACAACAGGGCCCCCTACTTTTTTTTTTTTTTTTTTTTTTTTAGCACTGAAATAATTAGTATCATCTCAGATAACAAATGAAAGACTTTTGTAATTCATAGTCATGAAATTCTCAAGTATTTTACAGGTAGCTTGTAAAAAGGGCACTAAGTGCAGTGGCAGTTGGGATTATCCCCTTAGTTCGTGGAACAGGAAAAAAATGCATAATCCCTGGTAGAGCTCTATAAATAAAGAGTCCTTCATTGAAAAGAATGAAACTGTCAGTTTCTAAATGTGATTTCAAAGGTTACGTGAATTGCCAGGTAATCATATATTTCTAGTGGATACTCTCAATACATAGCAGCAATAGGACTATTAAGCATACGAGTATGTATTTTTAATTTAATTTCTTTAAAATTTCTGGCATAAAAGCAAAGTTACACAACTGCTGTCTAGAACCAGCAATGTTCCAGCATCATCTACTGTGGTATGGCAGACATTCATATACATACATATATATATGTATATATATACACACACATATATATGTACATATATACACAAAAACAAGTAAAATTGTGACGTCCCCTTAATTTTGCCTACTTTCAAGTGGATTTTGAAGACATTTCATGCATAAACTCAGTCTTATCTTAAAATTCAGATTTTATCAAAGTTGTAAAGTGTTATATAAAATAAGCAACTACAGAGATTAAATGCTTGATAAATGCATAGCAAAATAAATGCTTTAACTATACCATGAGACATTATCTATCTATGGTAACACAAACTGAGTGTGAAGAACAAAAATACTGATTTTTGTTCTATGTGTCTGAGTACGTAGACAGAAATTTAAAAAAATCACGTGATGGATAACTTGGGCATAATCATGTTGCCTGTTACACAACAGTCCAAATCAATTTTCTTATACGAAGCCTAGAGAATAGGGCTTAGCCCTAATGTTAAACATGGTTCTGCCCCCCCCAAGGCTTACAAATATATTTAACTTAACAGACACAGATGTAGCTGCACTAATTTCCATGGGATTGTTCCTAAGGCACAAAGTGTACATTAAGAAATCACAGTTCATAGGAAGACACCCACCCAAGTGTTAGTACTAATGACTTATCGTGTGATGCTGCAGTCACAAACTAACTAATTTAACATGAAACTGTAATGTACGGTAATGTCATGTAAAATTGATGAAAATTTCTTAAGATTTCAGTTTCCTCAGGAGTACAGGTCTGACAAAAAGATTCCTATGAATTTTACACTGAATAACACCCTGCTACTTTTGCACAGCCCATTCTTTCTAATGCTTTTACCCTACTATGTATGTAAGTAATGCTTCCAATGCAGCACAGCTCTACTGCTGATACATCATTTTTGTTTCGATTGCTGAAAGAATAGCTGTGGAATACAGTCAGGACTAGTTCACTTTCTAAAAACCGTTTGTGGTCATCCTGTACCATATAGCAATTACTGCTACAATCTAAAATAAATAAATAAATAAAAAGCTTCTTCTGTGCTATCAACTTTTATTTCTATATTTCTATATTTTTTTACATATTTTTACACACACCCACAGTTAAATATACATATTTCAGTAAGATACAGGCAATGCAAAGATAGCAGTTAGTGCTAATGAAATATCAGAGGCTAAAACTCTGGCCTTAAAATACTAGATGTTGATGAACAGAATCATTCTATTGATAAACATCAGTGAAGTAAAAATGAAATAACAAAGAATAGATTTGTTTGACAGAAAAGCACTCATTCTTATGATAATCATTCCTGAAAAAAAATCCAATTGATTTACCAGATTCCCTAACAGAAGAAATCATCCACAGTTATTTTTGATGAAGATCCGAACTTAGAAGTTAGCATTTGGCTAACCTTCAGAAAGAATAAAGCTGCCTTTTGGAACTCTCTGAACTGACCAACATTAACTCTGAGAACATTTGATTGTCATACTAATTTTTCCCCTTTTTAGAAGAGCCTTTCATTTAGCATACAGGTAATACCGCAGTATGACTAAGATAATTGCACTTATTCAACATTAGCCTTCTGAACACAATAAAAATGAGCATATTCCAACCCTTGCAAAGAGAATGCTCTACATGCCAAAATGTTAAAATAAAACGCAGTTAAAGTAGCTTTCTTGGAAGCATTAGATAGCTATATATTTAAGAAATTCAACAATTGATGAGGAAACCTATGATTTTAATAGTTTTAAATGGGGGAGAGGGGTTTCATCTGCTATATTGTTTCATGACCTTGGAGTATAATTTATTTGGAAGCAAAGATGTTCTGTATTTTCATCTGTGATATCACAGTGTAAAACTTTGATCTTTTCAGGAATCCCTCTCAACCACAGGTTTGTGAGCACTCGTTCAACATTAGGCATTTAAACATTACCCATCTGCTGTGGCTACCACTATACAATTATAAGGATGAGCTAAGGTCAATTCTAAGACTCTGAACTGAAACGGCAATTTAGACATGGGTATAACTGAAGTATTTCCCTGAGTTTATTCTTTTTTAAAATTGGGTGATCTGTGATAAAAGTGATATAAACAAAATGTATACAGAAATCTAAGGCTGAGCCAGACAACTGTAAATAGTCAGTGGGGAACTTGGAGAAGCTACTGTGCACAGAAGATTTTCACAGATATGAAGCCACTCATCTCCTCTCAATTCTCCAGCTATGTTTTTCCTATAGCCTTCCTCAACCATCTGTCTGGCCAAAGACAGACCTGTTCAGTTTTAGACATGAAATTTATACACTTACAACTCTGAGTTCACCACTGAAGTTTGTGAAAGCAGTGAGAATTAGCAGCACCAATATGCAGACAGCAAGTCAAAAGAGAGAGAAAGGTTTATGATACATACAGTCCCATGAAACCCTGATGAGATGATCCCCAAGGAAATTAAGGCTTTATTTTGTATAAAGCATAAGTTCTGATCTCTGTTTAAAGCACATGCTAAGTGTTGAGTATATATTTCATTTTCATTTACACTGAGTTGAACAATGTGATTCAAATATATGCTTGAATGTACGCCTAAACTCAAATGCTGCCATGCATCCACAACAAACTTTTCCCCAGCAAAATGGCTTATACTCTAAGGATTTTGAAAGCCGTTTCAGAGACACCAGAAACCAGGGCACAAAAATAAACAGGGCTAGTAGACCACAGTAAGTCAAATCAGAGAGATTTTCAACAGGACAAAAATTTCCTGAAAGTCAGCAGCACTAACATCTAAATCCTTAGAATCTGCTTACTGTGCTCTCTGTCTTCAGAACAGACAGCTTACTCGTTTGTGACTTTTTTTTTAAAAAAATCATTAAATTAGAAAATGTCTTTTTGACTGACCTGCATGGTGTCTCTGTTTGAACTTCATTTATTCTGTTAATATGCACAAGTGCTGAGCACTGTCTGTAGCAATGTAGTAAAAAGAGAAAGTTCCCTGCCCTTGAACTTTCAAGATGTTCTTTATTTGTCCATGAAACTGGAAATTATACCAATAGCAAGATGTTTCACATTGCATACAACCAATCTATTTTATTATAGTGCTGAAGGCAACCATACACTACTGTGAATTTCCTTTGCGTATGAATTATTTGGTTGAGAAGGATTCAGAATTATGTAAAAATCCTGCAGTTCACTCATATTTCATAAGAAATATACAGAAGTACAGTCTGCATTGAAAATCCAAATTAAAATCTCTTAGTGTCATAGTAGATTCATCAAATCTAACCATAGAAATGATTTGGTCAGATTAGTGGACAAATGCACCAGGAAACAAAATAGGTGGGTATTTCAGTCATACAAAAAGAATTAGTAAACTTCCCCATAGTCATGCTATAATATAGGGACTTAAAATAACAAAGAAAAAGAGTCCCATAGGGACTGCAAGGCTCTAAAATCACTCACAAATTACTTGGCACAGGGTCATGTGGTGGAAAGTCAATTTAATTGCAATAAAAGACTCATTTCTTCTTAGCATTACTAACTCCAGAAATATTGGAAAAAGACACTTCAGAGATGAGCTAAAAGGATAGAGCACTGGAATTAAGCAGTCTTTAGAAGCTTAAATTACCCAGGGTTGCTATTGTTCTGTAAAATATGCAGCTGATCCAAAAAACATATGACAATCTTATGGATATATGTCAACATACAACAGTATCCTAGGACTCACACTAACCAAGTTGCACTGAAATGGATACACAAGGTCAGGACTGATGGTAGCAATTGTGTCAAAGAGTGTAAAAGATGCTCGAGAATGCAGTTCAGCCCAGAAACAGTGAATTCCAGCAGTATTTGCACCAAATTGAAACCTAAATATTAAAAATATTCCTCTTGGTCCATACTGAAAATTACACTTTAAAAGAAATCGTAGAAAGGCTTTACATTTTAACCGTCTGATGTCTCCTTTTAAAATGAATTATTACAGTCCTAAAAGCAGGTTTATGTCCAGTATGTCCATGGACATGGCAAAAAGTCAGTGATAAAGACTGACAAGATATTTTGAATACATTAAAATGAAAGTTGTCTTTTCTCAAAGAGTGTTGAATACAGTTCCTGATCTGATGTGTATACTGTGGAGACTTGCTAGCTACAACAAAAGAAGTATTTAAATAAATAGAATGCCTTCTTTAAATTGTCAGTTTTGGGGATTTGTCACTTTGAGGGTTTCTTTTTTTTTTCTTTTTTTTTTCCACTGTCCATAACATATTCTCATAAAGATTTATATACTGGCCTTTGTTGCCCAGGATCCTTGTCTCTCACCCTTTATGCTGGAAAATGAAATTGTATATTAAGGTAAATTGCCACTCCTGGTACTTTTTTTTCCCCTTGACCGATGGTTTTCTATTACAGGCTTGCAAGAATTCAGGGTAGAACGAAACTCAAGCATCTTGATTGAAAGGATTTGATTCATTCTTTTTGAATTCATGCTATCTAAATCACAGCAGGATGACTTGTAATCAAAGTTTTTCAAAAAGAACATAAATTTGGGGAAAAGGAAAAGGCCATTCAGTCCATTGCAAGTCATCTTGGTTAACACAGTTCCTCCAGAATAGTATCTCACGTCTTCTTTAATGACCCCAGTGCCTTCAATTCCAAACTTGGCTCAGTAGGCTATTGAAAAATTGTATTTCTCTTTGAGTGAAAAAAGTGCTTCCTTGTGTTGGTTCTGAATTTCATTTTTTCAGTCACTTCCATTCGTGCTTTTCTGTTCAGTCTTTTATACCCCGCCAAACAGTGAGTCAAGTGTTATTGAATAAGGTTTGCCACCCTGTCTTTCTCGGAGTAGATGAGTTTGTAATTCTCTTTCTCAATTTTTTATAATGAAAAAAAAAAAGAACTGGGTTGTGATTAGGTATAGCCATTTATGATACTGTACGCTTCAAACCAGACTTCTCTTCTGCTTCTTTCCTCCAAAGTGTGCTTTAAGCTATACTAACTAATCCTTCGAAACACTAGGATTCATTTTTTTCTCTTTTCTTTTCTACTTTAACCTTGTTGACTTTGCTTTTCTGTGCCCAGTGTGACACACACACTGCAGCAAAACATTAGCCCTTAAAGATTTTTGGTTCAGTGTCTTATAGCAACACCCTCTTTGTACTTCCAATACCTCTCTTAATTGTAACAAGGAAATACATTTGAGTCCTACTGTCAGAGGCACAGTACAGATGAGAGACATGCACCAGTTCCAGCACCAACACTTGTCGCAGCAGGCCTTGCACATTCAGCATATTCACATGGTGTGCCAAGACACGCAATACACACTCACTCTAAAACCAGCTTTAAAACACAGCCTTGGCATGCCCTTTCATTATCACACACACTTTGCACTGAACCTCTCCCCCAGTAAAGCATAGTAAACCTCTTGCTGGGGTCCCAGGTGGGGCTTACAGGAGACTCTGGCCACATCCAAGTGAGTACTGCTGCTCCTGCCCATTCAGCAGAAGCCACCCTGGAGCCACATGGATACAAGCCAGTCTCACCAACTCCCACAGTACCATCTTTTCTCCATGGTGCAGTCTCCAAAGACAGCACAGACATAGGCATCCAAAATAGCTAATGAAGCAAGGTGAAGGAATGATTAGGCATTTGATTTTGATACTCTGAAAAATGCTAAAATAATACCTTAAGATCTTCCTCTTCTGTATTCACTATAGTCACAATCCTCATTTTGTTAGGTTTCTAAACTTGGAGAAAACCAAGTTGTAATCTGCACAGAAATGTATCTGGTGATAGTTTAAAAATCAGATAAAACACCAAATGCATTATGGATACATAAATCTGCTTTAGACTAAAAAAAAAAACGAAGCAGACAGATAATCTGACATTACTTTATAAGCAAAAATAAGTAGGCCAGATTAAATCATCTCTAAAGTCACCCGTTGTAGATTTTGCTTTATTTTCCTGTTCTAGTGATACTGTTCTGTAGCTTGAAGTTCTACCAAGGTCATCTTTCATCCAAAAAACTTAATATAATTAGTATCAATTCTGTATTTTGTGAAGCTCACACTGGAAGTTATTAACTGTGTTTCAAGTGAAGTGTCAGAGAAAGCAAGGGTAGGCAGAGTAATCTTTTCAGCTTCAAAGGCACAGTTGATGACTTTAGTTCACCGGTTAGTGAGGAAGACGTGTGCATTTTTTATTAAAGGTGTTATCAATAAATTTGAAACTATGAGCATCTTTCTCTCCTTTTCATTCCCTTTCTCATTTTTAGACCTTGTCTGCATCATTTCAGTCTTTTTTTTCTTAGAATGTGCATGACATTGGCATAGTTACTTTACTATCATTGCCTTAACTGTAATGATACTTAGCTGTATATTTTTGCTTTTAATAATGAGGCACTGCTTCAGTTTTATGAGAGCACAGGACATATCAAAATCTGCCTTAAACAGTAGCTTGAGAAAAAACATCTTAGTTTTTGCTGGTATTATCTTTAAATGCCACAAACATCTCTCCAAAATAATAATAAAAAAAAGATTTAAGAACATATCAGCCTTGTGCTTTGATACAAATTAAATATACCAATAAGGAAACATACTCTACAGAAACTCCTTGCCTAATCTTTCTTCCTAGTAAAGAAATCTACTACACTTCCCTTAAAATTCAGCATTGACGATGTGCTTGGCAATGCACATACCTTTAAAACAAACCAAATAAAATGTCTTAATAAGCTCCTAATGATCGTGGATTCAGTTCTGCCAAAAGAAGTCCAACAATAAACTCTGACACATACTTATGTGGGTCTTCTTTACTATGAAAATGCATCTTCGAGAAGAGATAACATATAGAATGAGAAGTTTCTTTACTGCAGAAAGATTTAACAAGAACCAAGGCACGGTTGTTAAAATTAGAGAAATTTAATTGAGAAGCAAGGCTTCAATTTGCAAAAATGAGGATAGATAACCCCTGAAGAGAAACACCAGGGGAAATGGTGGATTCTCCATTTCTATGAGTCCTCAAATTAAGACTAGATATGTTCTGGTGAATGTTCTTTAAAAAAATAGAAGTTTCTCCTCATTACCAATCTATGTAAGTGAAGTCTTTATAAGAATTTAGATGAACTGATCTAGTAGTTCCCTCTGAATAGCACATTAAACTGCATATAGTCTCACTGCAACTTAATGAGCTTATTGATGTAGAGAGTATTACACACAAGAAAGGGTATTATAGCCTGTTTTCTTGTAGAAGAAATTCTTCACAAATCTGCAGGTGACTGTCAAGTTCAGGGGGGGGAAAAGTCCCTACAGGCAACACTGACAATCTATAAAATTTAGTCTGTATCTCCTTGGATTGGCAAATCTGAATTCATACAAACCTCAGAACTACCTGTCAGCTAGACAGGAAAAACTCATTTAACCAATTTGCAAGCCAAACTGTTGCAGAGCTATAAACACTTGATCCCAGAAGTCTCTTAAAATCAATTTAATTTTGACTCATAAAGTGGCATTTATGAGGTAGAAATATCTAAACTTTTTTTGTTGTTATTTTTGAACGTCATAAGGTTATTAAGCATTCCTGGAAGTAAGTGAATGCTTTATGCAGAGGCTTAACACTGACGGATTTAGCCCTTTCCATATACATTTTTGAAAGCCCTGTGTAATCCAGGTTTCTTTACTGTTAATGAGGAAGCTGGGCAGAAAGAAGGTAATATCCTGCTATCTGTGGCACCTGCGGTAAATTCTCAGGCTGAATTCTGAGTGACAGATATTCAGAAAACAGTTTTTCTTTGCATAAAGCAAGTGTGTTTTACACGGAAGGAACTCGTAATCTGGAAACTCTCTAGTACTGTTAGATTACAATAGGGAGCGTTAGACTGCATAATTCATATGCAGTAGAAAAAAATCGGCATGATCAGTGCTCAGGTTAGGAATGTTTGAATTCCTGACACAGTGCTGATGCCTCTTCAGAGCTGAGCTACATAATGGAATCTTTATCAGACCATCAATCAATCATGATACTTACCTGTATACTGTTGCATTTTGGGTTAAGTGATAATCGATCAAGGCTGGAAATCACTGTGTACTTTTTAAGTTGCATACTTCATTACTGCAGGCAGATTGGAAGGATTTGTCAGAATTAGAAATATTTGTTCCTGATACACAGAGAAGGTTCCTATTATATAATATTATAATATTTCTTTTCCTTCATGTCTTCAATCTGCCAGTGTTGTACTCATGTTCATAATGTTCATTTACATGGTAGCCTCGTTGGGGTGTGGAATCTATCTTCATTTGTGCTCAAATGCAACATGTTTACTCCATGAATTAGATGACCAAGTACAACAACTACAATCTCCATTTTGTATCATGAAAATTGTTAAGTAGAGGAAGCTGCAATTTCCTAAATTGCAGATTGTTTTGCTTTAGCTTGTGTAAGATGAAAATTGAAACATTCAAGTATATTTTACGGCCGTGTTCCCAGAATTTTCATCTGTGGCTGGACAATTTCAGTGCTGTGCATGTTTCTGAAGATTTACTCTTTGACTGATATTATAACTAGAAAGGTACTTTCAACATTATTTGAGAACTGAGAATTTTACTCAGAAACATTTGGTTTTGGTTTTAGTCTGCTCACAACATAAACATAAGGATATTTGCATTTTGCAGAATGTAGTAATAAAGGAGTTTCACATTTAGTTTCATACTGCACGAAAAAGTACCTCCTTTCATAACTGCAATCTGATGCTACTTACTGCCCCATTGCCCTAATTCATGTGAGTCACAGGAATATATCTTTTGTGGCTGCAGCCATACTCAGGAGTGCTAGCCTTAATTCCAAAAAATGCATCAATTATTTTTGTACGGTCTCTTGCCAGAAGCTAGCGCATTTTCAGTTTAACATCACTAAGTACGTGAGTATTTACTGTTTGCCATGATTCTGTTTGTCAATGGACTTACTGAAGTCAATCTTTTTAGAAATCTGTAGGAATCTAGCTATCAAAGTAGGAAATTTCACTTTTTTGTTTTGCTTGCTATGGGGAGATACGGCAGTATCATGAGGCTGAAATATGGCAGGAACACCTGAGGAATCCTTATTTTAATTTTACCATATCTATTAAATCTGTATGTATGATCCACTGAGCTAACATTTGCAAAAGATAGTTCCAAGATATTATAAGAAGGCTTTTTCTGGCTTTGTATCTATGAGACCTTAAAAACAAAGAGCTCTTTGAGCTAGAACAGATGCTCCGATTTCCTTTGTTGATCTTAATTTTGTGAGTTTTGAGAATTCACATCATTAAGTGTACCACTTAATGGCTAGTGGGATGAAATCCCAATAATTATTGCTTAGGCAAGGGAACAAATAGTCTACATCTTCTAAAATGGGCTACTAGCCTCTTGAAAAGGTACTTTATGCACTTAAGAAACTGCAAGCACTTAAGAAACCATACAGCACCTGAGGAGCCACACAAGGCACAGCACACGAGGACTGCACAGTTATACATTAGAAGAATATTTTCTTGAGAAAAAGCTGGCAGAACAGACGTAAAAGTAAACATAATAGAGCCTTTTTTGTAAGTATTTTAGTCCTATTGGGTTTTTTTCTTTCTAAAAACTCCAGAAATTAGTAGCAGTCGTGCAACTTTAACAGCAAGTGAAAAAAAAATGAACTATAATATATTGAAGGAGTCAGGAGAAATATTCAGAGATCTGCAAAGAAACAGGCAAAACTAATAACAATTTGTCTTCTTTGCTCATATTGGAAAAAAGTATCCTGCATTGCCCAGCATGTGGTACACTTCTGGTGCTTCCTGCAAGTACCATAGAAGAGGAGCACAAAACTGCCTGATCTTTTTCTCTTTTTAATTCTTGGTTCTGATTTGCTCAGGTTCCCACAAACTTTGGGTTTGAACCCCATTGCAGCAGGTATGTTTTAATACTTTAAGTCCAGCTGTTTGATCCTGAAACAGCTTCTTTCAAGTCTTTTCATCTTGCTCTCTGCTCTCCAAATATATTGGGATCTCTGCTTCGGGTTTCTACCGAGTTTGCTCTCCCTGTTACCCAGGAGCCTAGGATTTGGGCAAGGAGCTGATGAGATGAGATCACGCACAAACATAGCTGCGGAGTTTTCCTTCCAGTATTGGAGCCCTAGGTGGCAGAGAACACAGGGAAAAGGGGGCAGACAGTGTTACACTCTTGTATCTGAACGCGGATTAGCTGGTAGTGGACTTTGAGGAACCAGGCAGAGGCAGCAGTCATGCCCCACTGCATTCCCAATCACCTCTGTTTCGCCTATACAAGCGCCAAGGTGTGGAAGGGCGCTCGCTCTCTGTTCCTGGGGTCTGCAACACTTGGCTGGTGTGATGGTTAGGGAAGGCTTACTGGCTACTAGTCAGCTGCAGCTTGCTGATGTTTCACCAGAGTAACAGATTTACCTCTGACTAGAGACATCCCTAAGGTTTCATGATTCAGATAAAGAGTCCTGTAAAATATATTTGGGCTTTAATAATAGTCTTAGATTTGCCATGCTTTATTAGCGCATCTTCTAAACAGTTGGCCACCAAGCAGCATGAAAAATGAAGGTAATGAAAGAAGTAATTAAAAAATCAAGAGATATCAGTTCTTGCAGGATGGATGCTAAAGTCTTGTTTGAGTATCTGTTAGGAAAAAATAGCCTGAAGGATTATCCAGATTCTTGTTTTGAAGCTCCAATTGTTTACTGGGAAATCTAGTGGTTGGCAAACCAGCAGGAGATTATTATAAGTGAGGGAAGATAAGAAGGAAGAAATAAAAACTGGAAAGTTGCAATTTCCTTATCTGGTTTGAGTTAAAACAGACACAAATTAATTTTTATGTTACTGCTACAGTAAAGTAGTATATAAAAAATAACTGTTTAGTAAGCTGTCATAAAAAACTGCTTTTCACATTACACAACAGTAATTTTGTTTATTATCAGAGGTGAATGCAAGTAAGCATACACAACTACACTTAAGATATAACTCTGTCCTTATCTCCCTTGTCCCTTACATATTCTCAACCTTCTTTGTTGTTTACTTCTCTGTCAATATCGCAAAGTACCAAACTACATTAATCAGGTTATATGAAAGAAAAATGAAATCACAAGCAAAGAACTGGTAATGATTAATCTTCTTTTGATATGAAAAGAATTGAAGAAGGGAATTACTGCCGAAGTAATTCTTACAGTTTAATTGGCTATAAAGAAACAGGTATTCTGGTCTTTTTTTTTTTTTTTTTTTTCTCATATAGACCACAAAATAAAAAGGGTGAGAAGAAGAAAGTAATGTAATGTTCTAGCTAAGATTGTTGAAATTCATGATATTAAATAGGAATATTCATTTGAATTTAAATCAAATGTGTAATAGTTTATAAAAATGATCACACCCTCAGACCCTTCCTTAATCCACTGTAAACTCTTCTTCTAAATTTACTTTCCCAAGTCTCATTTAAGAAATCTTTCTTTTACATGAGAATAAAAAAAAAAAAAAAAACAACAATAAAAGCAGAGTGCAATATAACAAGAATTTCACTCTGATATTTTTTATTTATACAGATGTGTATATTCATTGACTTTTTGGACACCCTAACTACTAAATAAACCCTTGAACCTCATAGCGCAGCTGCCTGGGAGCAGCCTCATATCTCTGTTATGTGCAATGACTTTTGGAGATGTTTTTAGGCATTGCTATATAAAGCTTCGAACATTCTGGCACAGTCATTATACAAGTGAGTCAGCTGAGACTGAGTCAGCCAGATACGTGCAACAGAACTGAAATCCAATAAATAATGGATTCCTATCTCTTGAATTTAGGAAGCTCTTGCAATGTTACTTTTGTACCTATTTTTGGTTTTGTGTGAGATTTCAATCTTCAACAGTAAGTCAATGTTACCAAGTTTTATAATCTCTTGGACTTTTTTTTTTTGCTAGGAAAGTGATTCACATTTAAAAAATTGCAGAGGAGGAAAAAAAAAAAAAGCACTGACATAAGCTCAGCTGGTGGGCAGGTTCTGCATACACATGTGTGTTTAAAAATAGAAAGCATAAGGTTTTCTCCTTTGTAAGTCCAAAATCATGAAGAGTTGTTCTCATTGGAGGTGGTGCTTCCTAGACTGCTAATCACCCCTCCCTCTTTGCCTACAGGACTATGAAAGACTGGCACAGAACCAGCTAGACTAGCTTTTTGCTAACAAAGAATTTCCCCAAGAAAGGAATCCCTCATTTTACTGCTGGGGGTAAATTCACATTCCTCTTGTGCCTCTTCCTAGTCACAAAAGAGAACATTAGTATGGAGAGTATTTCACAAATAACATATAAAATAAATCTGCTAGAAAGGAAACTATTCATACAGTGAACAATTATTCTTTCCTTAGTCATCCAGACTTGTTTCTTCTCATACATTTTAGTCTCATTTTGTTGTACATTCCTCAACACGGTTATTAGGCTTTAGGACATCCTTGACAAATATATAAAGGACTATACTCTTCTCTGACATGAAATTCTGTTTAGTTTTTTTGAGTTAGCAGGTAATGTACCAGCAAAATAATCAGTAATTCCTGCAGGACTGAGCACAAAAGCAAGCACACGTTTGTCTGAGATGTGAAAGTTTGACTAAGGAGGATATTTATGAAATATCATGCTATCATCCAAACAGATCTGTAGGGTTTTTTTGTACTGTTTACTAAACTCCAGGCAAAAGAAGACAGACTGTGGTCACAGTTCCAGAATTAACTGATGATGTTCAGATTATTTTTTTTCTACGAATTCAGGCTTTTGGTAATGATGAAGTACAATCATTGTAATATAAGATGTCTTAAATTCGCAGACTCACTGAGCTCTTTAAATCTGTACTATATTCCTTTAATTTCCTGTAACTAGGGGTGGAGTAACATACCTTCAAGATGGACCATGTAAAAGTCTCCTAGAGTAGAATGCCTTGTAAAATTTAACTGAGCACAAACTGGTGGTTCAGAAATATCTAGTCATAATTTTAGAACAGAATTAGAAAAATCCACACAGCAAGAATATTATGTCAGTTATTGGAAATCCAGTCCAAAGATATCTTCAGTTGTTACTTCAAAGATATCATTAATTAGTAGCTACTACTCTGTGATCTAGAGCAAACTTCTGTTTCTTTAAAGGATGATCTAATAAGATCAGATAAAATAAGATAAAGAGAAACACTGCTTCCAACCTACCTGGAAGCCAAGTACCCCCTCCACCCTCATCTTTGAAGGCTGAAAATATTTCAATAACGTCTCCACTTTATCTCTGTAGGTACCTCTTCCTTAATAGAATTCTTGCTGAAATAAGAAGCAGAAGTACCAAAGGAAGATACACTGTATTTTTTTGCTTGGCTAGAAAAATATACTACTGAAAATCTGATCCTCTCTAAAGTGGTTCTTATGTATTTTCTGCATAAGCTGCCTTCAGCTTCCTCACAGATTATGTTTTCAGATTTCCTGCAGTTGTTGTTCTTTAGCCTCTCTGTATTTGTGGACATCTTTCAGTGTGACTGAAAAATTATTAGAACCACTATTAGAAGTAGCACTCCAAATACGGCCATCCATCGCTGGCAAAAAACAGGAGCTACTTCAACCTTGTCCTAATCATTCATATATAGGAACACCTTATTTCTTTGTTTTCCTCTTTCATCTAACGTATTTATGCACCCTTTTGTAGTTACATTCCTATGCTTTTCTAGTTGCAATTAATTTTGCATCTTAACATTTCTGATTTATTTGTGGCTTCCTTTGATATTTGTTCATATTGATATACACTATAGTTTATGCCTATAGCAGTCTGCCCTTGTGATTCCTTTTCGATTTCTTAGATTTTAAGATAGACAAGCTCATTAGTCTATTCTGTGCTTCCTATTCTTCCTCTGCTTTGGGATAGACTGTCATTTTATTTTGTTTTCAATACAATCTTTTTTCACAAACAGCTTTCCTATACGCTACTTTATCCCTTAGATTACCTGCCTAAGAGACCCTATCTACTAGCTTCTTTAGTCTAAAGTAGTCTCATCTCACTCATTCTCTTGGAAAAGTGAGTGCTGATCCTTTAGTGATTGATCACCTTCACCCAGATTACTTTTTTTTTTTTTTTACTTTTTCCTAAAATATTATCTCGTTGTTATTGTAGTATTGAACTGCATGCATTCTAATGTGTGTTAGTGTATTAGAGCTGAAGTTTATATGAGGATCCTCTTCTCCTGACTCTTTCCCTTAATGCTAGGCACACAAATGATGAGAATGAACACACTTCAGAACAACAGAAAATGATGCCCTACACTACATTTAGAGGTAACAGCATGCCTCAATACCATTTGTGTACCACGTAACCACAACAGGGATGTAACATTCATTTACGACAATATAATGAAAAGAAGAAAACAACTAATTTAGGACAGCAGATGCCAACATGGAAAACCATCCATTTCATCTTTCCAGTTCCCAAGCCTGCAGGAAGCTGGGATGCTTCTGCTGCTTGACTCAAAACACTGTTTAAAAGTGATTCTCATTGTCCTGTTTCACTTGCTGCTAGTCTGCCCTCTGAGCACTGGGCTGTTTTCTATGTCCTCTCCATATTTTTTCTGCAGGGCAAGGACTCTTACAACATATTTTTCCTTTTGGCCTAAGCCAACATTTTTCACACACTACGTAATATTAAGGCTTAACCATTTATTTTCAGGTTGGATATCAGTTCATTATTACACAGAAGCCATCAATGCACTATGAAGGAAGAAGCTCGGTGATATGTTACCATCACGATCTTCACACAATGCTTTTAGCTCAGGAAAATCTTTCTAATTCTTGCAAATTAGGCAGGTCACCACAACTGTCTCATAACAATGCTTCCAGAGAAAAAGTATTTCTTAACTCAGTCTTAACTTTCCTGGGATAATTATATCTCATCATACGAATATTGCACTGTAATAATTGAATATTACGTCCTCTCTCCTTGCACCATCTGTGCCTCCAACAGACTGCTATGGAACTATCTCCCATTTCACTCACCGTGGAGATTATTAACTACTCCTTAACCAGAAGATAACAATCCGTGAAACCTGCCGCATGTCCTCACTACTGAACAATTTCTGATCAACCACTGAATACGGCAATAAAACTAAGCTCTATATTTTGCTCATAACAAAACAAAGCACTACTACAACCATCAAAAAGGAAACAAAAAGAAAAAAAGGCTACAGATTGCGGGGGGGGGGGGATATTTCACCTCATTTACTATAGTTCAGGTAAGATGATGATACCTTTAAGTTAGGAATAGCTTACATTTTAACAAACTAACAAAGGTGACCGAGTGACCTCTCTTTATTCTCGAGCAGGATGACATCAACAGTAATTCCATATCCAAGACACTTATCTTGCTTTAAACATCAGTACCAAAATAACCAGTCTTAAAAGGTCTTATTTATTTAAAAATAGCTTGCTTGCATTTTGCATTAAAATTAATTTACTAACTTAAAAAAATTAAATGCAAATGTATACAAATAATTTAAGCAACCTGTCAAAGTTCACATGCATACCACTAGAGCAACAAAAACATTTAAGGTCACATGAAATCTTTTTTAACCATCGTTAAGTACCATCATGTGGTACCATTATTCTATTAAATACACACATTGAACTAAAATGTTTGAACTCTCACTTCAGCAAGTTCTATCCTTTTTAAAAGCAAACCTATAATTTCCTATTTATAATGTGTTTTTCAGGCCATAACAAAGAAGCATACTGTACCTCTGGTGTTGATGGCTGTTGCCGATGTGGTTTTGCTGGTTGTTAAGGCTACAGTGGTTGTGACTGTTGCAGTGGTAAGGGAGGGGATGACAGTAGTGGGAAGCAAAGTGTTGAAAACATCTGGTGAGTGGAAAAAAAATATAAAATAAAATCATATCATGCAAACAAAGGAGAACCATAATAGTGGTTTAATTTGTAAATACAAGTATGTCGAAAATGACTAAATTAAAACATGATTAACATAAATTATTACAGGTACAACAGTGTACCTTTAAATTCTTGACATTATATCACTCTCAATTTTTATAGTCAATCTTCTAGCATTCAGAATTTAAAACACTGTTAAAATGACCAAGTTTCCACAGAGTTGGAGAGTGAATGTTTAAGTGACAAGAATCCATTTCTTCACTGAGCCATTTTAAATGTCTCATATACTAGAAACCATATGCAGATGAAACATGCTGTGTCAGAGTGGGAGATGAAAAAAACAACACCATCATGCTAAAATAAACACACATATGTTAACGAGAAATGACTGTATGTTAAAAACACCCACTTTCAGACAGACTCAATGGAAGGAAAAGGGGGGAAAAATGCTACTAACTATATGAGCCGCTTTTTTTCCGGACTGCTTTTCTTCTTCCCACACATTTGTTTAAGATACAGTTGTCTGCTAAGATCCAGAGCAGAGTATATTTCAAAATCTTTACCCTAATTAGCAGGCAAAGTCATCTTTCAACCATCTTTAATACTCAAAATTTATCATTCATACATAGAACAGTATTTCAATCGCCTCCAGAAGGGTTATTTACATTAATATTACAAAATCTGAATATACAAGTCAGGAAAGATGCAAAGCCCTGATGACAACATCCTACAAAATCCTTCAACCCCTGATCAAGTACAGGTATGCTAAGTTTAGGCCAGTGCTGTTTCATTGTAGAGGACCCAAAACTCTGTTGCAAAATGTTCCTGTACAGAGCAGAACATAAGCAGATGTGCAGATGGCAAATCCTCTGATTGCCCTGCCAGAAGCAATAAAGGGCAGTATCATTTTGCTTATAAGGTGATTGTGGGTTTTAAAGAACAAACACACAAATGAAAAAACTGAAGAGTACTGGAGAAAAACACTTTAGTGAAGAAATGAAAAGCATCTGACGTTTTTCAGATCATTTATATCGCAGGTTTAAAAGGAAAGAACTTATTTTTGATCCACCGATTGTGAGTAAACCATTCCATACTGACTTCAGTGAAAATACTTCTGAAAGGTGTTATTGAATGCAATAAAAAGAGTAAAAATCTGACCCATGATGTATCTTCCCTTACTGCAGAAAAAAATGCAACTGGTCTCTGACTACTGACTAAAATCAGTGCAAAAAAAAGCAGCTCAGCACTTTACAGTATCAGGCCCAATACAAGACATACAGGGTCCTTCCGTTCAGCACTGCATAATTACTCTCTTAAGACTTCAACTAAACATGCTTGCCTTCTTTTCATGCTGGATGACGGATTATTTTGCCATTTAAAAACTTTCCCTGTCATTCCCTCAGCTAACATCTATGAGTCACTCACAATTTTCTGTATTCTTCTGCTTTTGATAAACACCACCATTATTTTCTCTAGAATCTCTACTTTACAATCTCTACTTATGGGATTTTCCACTTTGGAACCCATCAGAAAACGGCATGAGATCCCTCGTTCATCTGTTGTACATTGGTATTTACATCTGTTCCTCAGTACTATATATTCCCAAGACAGGAAAATTAAAACAGGCTTTTGAAAAAAATCAGTGTAGCCACATAAATCATCAGGAATAACTGTAACATTACCTGGAGTGTGTACCTGAGTGTGACTAGCACGATAATTAAACAGAACTGAGTTTAACAAGCATTAGAAATAAATGAACATGTTAAAAAGATATGTCATATGTACTGATTTATGCAATTGTTTCTCATAAAGGGAAACTCCTTCTTAGGTAAGTATCTGAAAAAAACAAAGCAAACGGAAGAAAAATGACTACTTTGTAGGAATGACAAACCCTTGTTTATTAGAAAAGCTGTAAGAATCGGTCTTGTACATAAAACCTGATTAATGTGACTTACGGTTCCCTTAATTATCTATCCTAAATATGTCATTTACTTAAGACTATGCAATGGCAAGTTAACTGCAACTGGCAAACACATTTATGGTTTTATGACAGTGTTTTTCACTCTATGAACACACTGTCTACCCAGTTTGCCACACACTAGCTTAAATGAGTCACCAGTAAATTTAAGAGTTCATTGCTTTCTGGTTTCTCTTCTGGCTGAAATACTTCCATTAAGATTTCTCAGTTCAAATGAGAACTACTTAGTAAGCAGACTGGTTAACAAAAACTAGGAGGCAGCAGTGTTTTAATACAGATGGGATAGATCCATCTTTTCTGATCACATCAGGAAAAATAAAAATCTTGGTAGAACTTAGTGTCCTGATCAAAATCACAGACTCTAATGCCAAACATCAAAACAGCAGCTTGCCAGAAGCCTCAAAGTAAAACATGTTCACAAAACAAACATAAATACAAGCAATAGTCTTGACTTGTTTTTCTTCTTAGCAGAGATCCAACATGCAAGTGACTGCTGTTGGTCTGCTTTGCTGATAGCATTGTAATTATTTGCTCTCAATAACTAAAGGACAGATTAGCAATCAGGAACCAGCCTGAAGAGAATTTCTTTGCCCAACCAATGAAATACCCACTTAAGATCAAGGCTTTGCACAGTAGAATCTCTTCTTTAATGACAACATGAGAGTATGTAAAGGCGATGTATGTATTAAGTAACAAAAACTCTACCTGACCTACCTACAGACAACACATTTCAGAACTCTTGGACCATATTGCATCCTTAAATCCCATTTTGTACAGCACAAATCTAGATGTAGACTAATCTTCTGAAAACCACCAAGTCCTACATCCAAAGGGCTTATGTAATGGGACCCTCAGTCCTACTTAGTGAGTGTTTACGACACAAAGCTCCTCGTCAGTTCTTCCAAGATTTATGGATTCTTTCAAACACTTTACTCATCTTCCCTTGAAAATGCTTTTGAATAAGAGAACATAAAATATGGACTTGCTAGTTCTGAAAATCAGACAGGTTGCAAGTATATACTGTTATCAACAATACAGGCTTCTATTTAAGTCATAGGAATCACATTCAGTATTTTTTTGAAGAAGTGCTGTTTCATTTACATGCCAGAAAAGAGATTTATTGTTTGATTGTTTCTAGTCTAGTAGAACCTCATTGTTGTTTTTACTTTGGGGTACACCTATATTACATTACTGTGGAGGCACACATTAGGTCATCCAAAGCTTCCTGTTAATGGCTGCACAAGATCACACTGTCAGAGACTGTGCCTGTCCCCTTCTTTAGATCTCCATCAACAAGTATCTTAATAGAATAGATTCGCAGCTTTCTGTCCATCATATCTGTTTCAGTGAAACTTAATTCCATTTTCTGGCCTTGGAATTTCTGAATCAAGTTGTACAGAACGTGCTTTTCTTCAGACAAAAACAAACCCTTGTTTATAATACCAAGGATCACTATGACCAAGAGACCTTGATGAGTGGCACTTTTTTAAGTCAAGTACCATACCATATCCATCCTTAGTATTCATTTCACCACTCTGGCTACCTCTGAAATACAAACAATTTACAGCTCACAAATTGTTTCCATAAAAGTTCTTGGACATAGAAAAAGGATTAGGCTTCATATGCAGGGTAGTTACTGACTCTAGTCCCTGTTGCTTTGGTTAATGGGTGTTCCTACAGAGCACACATGTAAGACATGAGCTGGATTTTCAATGGATGAGGTGGGCTTCTACCCTCTCTCTAGTGGCACAGAGGGCTTTGAGACAACCTGCATATAGTCAGCAAAGAAACCCCTTTTAAGTTAGGACCTGCAGTAATGTCACACATCAGTGGATGAAGAGGAAAGCTTGGTAAAGGTTTTAGTGAAGTGTTCTCCATGTGCCACTATGGTATGCTAGCATGCCATTAAACTACATTAGCACTGGTAATTTGAAGGCAGAAAGCAAGTAATCTGCTGGTTGATAGGGAGCGTAGAGCAGTAAGAGAAGGAGCATGCAATGCTTGGCTTTGTTCTAGAGGCTGCTCTTTAGGAGAGGCACAGCTGCAGTCTGTATATTCATGGCAGAATAGAGTTGTGCAAGATCAGCCACAATGCTGCAAGGCCCTGTCCAGTCATGATTTTCTGCTTGCCTCTCCTTCTCTCTTGAATTGATACCACATTCTTCCTGCAAAGGCAAAAGTCATTCATCCATTTAGGTATAGAGAGCCCGGCCAAATTACTCTCACTGCAGATTTGGCCCTTAGCATTTGTATGCTCAAGTCCCAAAGAAATGAGAAGTGGTTCTGTTTGGTTTAGCAGGTTTATGTGAAAGATAGATCTGACCTACTGAAAATATTTGACTTGTTTAGTAAAAACACAACAGAGTCTCTGAAATGACTGAGGACAATTCAGGCAACAATGGCTGCAGTTGATAAAAATGTAAAGGCTTTGTTTCAAGCTTGACAAAGGCTGACAGAAAAATTAAAGGACGAAGTGATAATGATGGATGGCCCTTGCTGTATTTTGATTGAGAATGAAAGAAGTTTTAAGCGGTAAACTGAACTGAGTGATGACCTACCTGGGAAACAATCTCACCGCTCTCTGCAAAATTTAATCAGAGTCTGTGATATGTAGTGCTAAATAATTTAGCAAGGTTTTAAATTCAAAGGGAGCTGCATTTAGTGTTGTTCCCAGAAACTGGGATTGAACAAAGAGATCATTCGGCTTCAATATTGTGTGCCAATAGCTCCTTAGCTGTTAGAAGCCTCATGGACACGAAAGCACTTTTTCTTTTTTTTGTTGTTTTTTTTTACTGATTCAGATTTATGAAACTGAAACAGCAATTATTTGCTTGACATTTTTGCTAGAAAAGCAGTTGTCATTAAAAAATATCCAAAATCTTTCAACAGAAACCTCAGGTAGATCTAGAGCCCTCATTAAAACAATTGAAGTAGAGACTAACCATAGATGAATTTGTAACACCAGACATACACTTGGGCTAAAATGGCTAGACAATTTAGAAAGAAAATAAAATAGATTCACAAAGTCCTATGATTCCAAGATGTTTCATGAGCATCTAGGTGATATTAAATTATGGAAGATGTGGCAACTCATTAAGGTTTGATTAAACACAGTTTGGTAGCATGGTTGGGACAGAGGAAAACAATCAAATGCTAGAGATGCTAGGATTTTGCTCTCATTGCTCTTAAGTCAGGAACTGGAAAGAATACTATTTCTCTCTCTTCTATTAGAAAGCTTGATACGACATTTTTCCTAATTTGAAGGCAGGAGATTTCAGTAGCAAATGAAACAGGACAAAAGTATTGTAAAATTAAAACAAAAAATGCAATGCCTCCTTCTTCTGCTTTAAAACCAGCAAACATAAATAATTCGCATCTCTAGCCCAAATATAAGCGTTTAGGACTAGCAGCATATCATCCAAAATCACTCACCATTTAAAGTGAGAATCATTATAGTAAGTTTTGTAACACGTGCTTTGACCAGAAGAGCTTAAAATAAAATTAAAAATATGATGAATAAGAGAAAAGGAGGTGTAATAGGAAGGAAAATATTTCCAATTATGCCGTATCATCTGACATTTAAATATGACAAAGTTAACTGCCCCTGTTTCGAAACAATTCCTATATCGAGTATCTCTTTTATTTTGAATCTCACAGCAATAGGAGGACTCACAAAAAATACAGGCATATGACAGGATGATTTTCCATCTATAAAGCCAGGACAAGCACAGGACAGACACTTAAGCTGTCAGAGAGAAAGGAGCAGTGGCTCTCTAGCAGGTGACAGCAGTGCAGCAATAGGCAGGGAGGACAAGTTGTCAGTGACTGGCTCCAGGACCTCCTTCTGGCCCAGGTTTGGCTACCCGGGCTTTCAGCCCCTGTCACCCCACTGTGCTGCAGCCCTGTCCAGCCCTGGGCCCCACTGAGCCAGACCCCAAGCCTAGGGACTGCCCTCCCGGCTGGGCCCAGGGCCACTGCCGGCATCTGGCGATGGCTGGGCTATGGCTCGTAGGGGACAGCTGCCATAACATCTTCACATAAAAAGAAGATATGGACACCACTGAAGTTTGTTGAAGGATAGCTGTTCTCCCAGGACATCCTTTTCCCCAGTACATTTAGATAAAACCACCTCTACCCTCTTCCACCAGCACTCGAGCGAGCACAGCATGATGAGTGGGGAGCGCTGGCCCCCTTTGCTGCTGAAACTGCTCCACTGCACCCACCAGAGCTAGGGATTTACTGAGCACTGGGTCTGTGCATTTTATAATGCCCAGGGGTACTTGCTGAAAGCCAAACAGGAGCAGGAAACACACAAAAAAGCATTTTTCAGTTGTGTCTGGCTAGAAAAGCATGACCTTTCCCCGCAGCACAGATGTTGCCACAAAGCTGGCTTTGTCACCTGGAGGCTAGAGTACTTCGTTGCACGCACAGCTGGTGCAGCTGCACATGGGGACCACAGGAAAACTGAATCAAGCATTTCACGGGGAAACATCCAACATCAACATTTAAGGATTACACTAGCGCCTGATAACTTTTAAAATGCTAGGTTTGACCTTTGAAGCCCTCAGTGCTTACTTTAGGGATCATTTTGCTCCCCATACCACTCCACTGAATTAGTGATTAGCAAAAACACTCTAGCTGTAGCTTCCCGAAAGAAAAAAAAAAAGAAGAGGGAAATTTGCAATTAAGGCACTTAGGTGCTGGAACACACTCCCGTATTGCTGTCCATCAGACTCATATTTGCCACCACTTTGGTCACTTGAAAAAGTTCTTGCTCTTAGTGAAGCAGAATAGCAGGTGACATAATGCAGAATCTCATAATATATTCAGCTATTGCTGTTCAGTTTTGGTGGGTTGATCATATAAATTACAACATTGTGTCAGAGAAAACTAATGGGTTGTACTTCAGTATTTCTTAATTTCTAATTGTGCATAAAACCAGGTGATATACAAATAGCATAAAAGGATAATTTTGAAAGGATAATAAGTTACTTGATGATTAGATATTGAAGTTTATCTTAATTCAAGGAAAATTCTGAATTCTTGAGTAGATAAATTCTGTAATACTAACGAACTTTTTTCAAATACTCTAAGTTTTACTTTATTAATGGCTATTAGCATAAAATGTACCTTAAGGATAAATCAAGACTGGTATTCTGTGTTTTGGAGCCATGTGAATATAACACTTAGATTACTCCACATTTATACTCTAAGAGTACTTTTTCCCAAAGTTACCATACTTTTTGCTAGTAGTTAAAAAGAAAAAAGCTATTCTATTTAATAGTAGCAATATTAATAATGCCTGTTGCTTTCTTTAAAGGAGTCATTTTACCTTGAATAAAACTTCATTTTTCTAATTGAAGTAGTTACAAATATTGCACTGAGAACATCACTGAAATGTACATGACTGAAGTTAAAATTCACAGAGCATGCAGTAGGTTAAAAAAAAATTTGTGATTCAACATTTTAAATAAAAAGTTCAGTTTAAAAGCATCATTTGAAACCGTGGTCTCAAACAATGAAACAGCTTTATTTATTAAAAAATATTTGTAACTTGAGTTATACATATTTTGATTTTTTTCAGAACTCTGCATTAACCAATCTATATGCAGTAAAGGATAAATCCCTGCCTCGAGGTTCTACTACATCAATATGCAGACTATACAGACCAAATTTTAGGAAAAAAGAAGTAACTTCATTCCCATTTCACAGCTGGGAAAATGAAGCAGAGAAGTATTAACAGAAATGGTTTATATTGTACAGACCTCTGAGCCTGACAGGGGAGTTCAGAACAGATCTCCTGAGTCCCATTTTAATCCTCCACTAAAGAAGAAAAAAAAAAAAAAAAAGAAAAGAAAGAAGCAAAAGAAAACAAAACCTCTTAAAATTGTATTTAAAAAAGCAATTGTCCTTATACCTCTAGTGCCAATTTCACTATATTCAAGACAATGTGTTACCATAAAAGCCACCAAATGTCTTATACGAATAGTCAGTGCCATTTGTACCAGACCACAGCACTCTATCATTATTAATATAGTATTCTAGGCCCATTGCCACTGCTTAGAAATCACATCAAAGCTGTGATGTTCATTTTTGTTCTTTCTAAGTAAACAGACAAGCCATATTTCCTCGTATCTCCAAGTCATAAAATAGAATTATTCAAAATTAAATGAAATAAAGTCCTAGAAGCTGGCCCTTGAAAATCTGTAAGGAAAAGCTAACATACAATACAAATTCAGATATCAACAGCCTTGAACAAAGATGATAGCTTTTTCAGACTGACACTTGACTCTTTCTGTGCAAAAAGTTCAAAAAGTAGACTTGCACTAGGAAGAAGAAAGAGACCAGGGAGAATTTTCTAAAATTTCCCTCTTGGGGAGACAAGTATTGAAACTAAATGGAGGTAAACGGATTGCTGATCTCTATTTTATTGCAGTTGCTGCTTCCATTTCTCAGAGAAATCCAGAACAAACCACAGAAATTACTTAAACAACTCAAAACTCACTACAGTAATTTTGAGGTTAGTAAAAAAAGATTACAGAGAATGTTATTTTGAATTACTTTAATTTGAAATAAAATCAGAGGGGTCCAAAACTAATCTGAAAAGCTTTATCACAGTGGGATAGTTGTATTCCACTGAAAATCACCTTGGACAATTTAATGTCATCTTGGAAACCTAAAATACAGTTTGTTGCACTTCTTCACAGCTTACTCTGTCTTTGACAAATAAGCTTAATTCTCAAAAAATATTCAGCAGAATACATTACCTGAGAAAACAAGGCCTTATCTATTAGCTGTCAATTTTTTATGCTCTGCCTTTTTTTGTTCAAAAGAGTTTTAAATACATAGTTGATCCCACACCACCACTCTGGCTTTGTACAACACACACTTGTGAATGAGGGGACATATGCAATACAGTCAAGGCTGTAACTTTACTAAAATTATCAGCTTTCCTTCAAGCAGGCAGACATTAGGTAATTTTACTACTAAGCAACCAAATATCACAGTTAACCAACAGTACCTGTCAGGAGGAAAGCTTGGCCATATTTGCTAATTTTTTTAAACAACATGGTATACAAAGCACTGCAATGAGATTTCAGCTTCAGCTGGGGAATGATGATAGTCATCCAGAGCACTCAATCAAGTGGCAAACTAGCCCTTCAATATGTCAGCCTCCTTCATCGCCTCCCTGCCTCCTACCGATCAAGGACTTAGGAAACCTGCAGAAAATACAAAAACCAGAAACCACAGGAGGGAAAAACAAATTCACTACTATAATGTTCCACAGTAATACCTGGAAAAAAAATTAAAAAAATAAAACAGTCAACACACTTGTAGAGTTTTCCCTGACAGACTTTTTTGTCCTTCTCCCATTCTTCGGTTCCATTTCTTCTTCACTTGCCGTGAAAATGAATATGGTATTTTCAACTGAAAGTTATACCCTCTTGCAGGCACAAAATTACCAGGCAAGAGCAATTTTTTTCTTCAAGTATGTACTTGGTGAGTAAACAAGCTGTGAAGATGCCAGCAGAAAAAAAGGAAATATGGATAACAACACAAAGCAGATAACAAAAAAAGAAATAAGAACATTAGTTCTTCTGTCTGCAGGCTCCCTAATAAAAATAAGTAATTGTGACTGAAAACTGTTCAGATCATTTATCTCACAAATTACACAACTCCTTACAGAGCAAGACTAAATCCAATAGTATTAGTAGATACCAGAAAACCTGTCCAGAGGCACAAGCGCCTGCCTGGTAAGCTTCCTCAAAGGGTGTTAAAGCTTTCATATGTTAGTGAAGTAGTCACAGTCTTTTGAAAGATGTTAGCATATTGCGGGAGATCTGCATATAGTACTGTGTTATCCAGTCAACATTACCATCCTTGGTTGATTCACATTCATGCTTGCAAGAAATATTTTCTTCTCCTACAACCTGAGGATGGTCTTTGACATACACCCTTACTATTGTCCTCCTGGCTAGCTTTTTCTGTCTCTTCCTCCTCCCATGGGAGTCATACAGAAAGATCAATGCAATGTGCTTTTCTGAAAGCTGTGAAAACTGTTGTGAATCCTTGAGACAAAGTCAAAGCAATTCAGAATAATAGGACGCAGGAAGATCCAGTGCAGAAGGACTATGATATGATTTAGCAATTAAAAAAAAAAGTGACTTTAATTACAAAGGAAAGAGAATTTTATTAGGTCAAAAATTCAAGCAGGAAGAGCTAGAAAAAATAGTTTGTGATTACAAGTTAGAGGGTTTCCTTTTGGGAAAATAAGGTTAAGATGCTTTAGGCTCCACCACAAATTTAGAATGAGTATATGCTGATAAGAAAGATGTTACACAATGAGTTTTAAATTTTATTCAGAGAAACTGAATTTGTCAGTTTTATCAGCTTTTTAGTTGGAAGAATACTGAAAATCAGGAAGACAAAAATTGTTTAAGTCAGAAATATTAACAGAAATTTTTTTGCCTTTATATAATATACAAATGCAAGCTAAGATAAACTTCAGAAAAAGTTTACAAGTCATTAGGTATTAAAATTACTAATGGTAAAAAGAGAAAAACTACAATTAATGATCAAATTATGGATGTTAGAAATAGTAATGTTTTAGGATGAGCAAATTCCAAAGTGTGTATTTGTCTCTCTGAGCCCCTATTCTTTCCGGCATTATCTCCATATGTGGTCAAACACCTCAGATACCAAACTCCTCAAAGCTCTCTAGAAAAGGTGAGTAAGTTTTACAGAAGCTTTCCTCATCCCTTTGGATTCAAGATGTAGTATGCAATCTCCCTAAAACACTATCTATCTCCAATTGCTCATAACCAATGATTTGTGCAGCATTCCCAAATGTCATAATCTCAGTTGGAATAAAACGTCGTACTGATGTATTACCAGGTTAGCATCATAAACCGGTGTTGTAAGTATTATCACTATACAGCGTATCATTTTGCTTTTGTGAATTGAGTCAAAAGCTGAACAACCTATTCTCATAAAAAAGTTAATTTAAAGATGCACTATATGAAAATGTTAGAGACAGGAGATCCTCATCTGCGTTCTAAGTAGCACCTAATGGTGCAGGAAGGGTTTCAATTTAGAAAATTACTAAGTAACTTTATAAAATAATTTTTTTATGTTTTGTTTTTGTGAGTAATAAATGATCTTGATGGAAATAAAAGATCATTAGCAACTGTTTGACTTTAACTTCTTCATCAGTCTCAAGTACAATTATTCTGTAATAGCCATATTTACTTCATGAATCATTATCTTCCTCTCTCCAATAAATTCAATTTTTAACACATACAGATTGCATATGGTATTCCTAGACATGAAATTTTACAGTCTAATCCCTCACCCAGAAAACCTTTATTGAGGTAAAGTTCAAGAATATTAGAGATAAGCAATAAAGAAGCCTGAAGTCCAGAAAATTTAGAGTGCAACCTGTGCTACCACAGCAAATTAGAATGATAATAAACTAAACAGTACTATTTTAGAAATACACCACACTGAGAGTCAACAACTGAGAATAACAGCAATATATCTAGTACATCTAGTTTTAAAAGTACTCTATTGAAGATTCTCTTCCCATATACAAACATCCAAAATATTAATTTTATGTAATTACTGTGTATGGAGAGAAAGCCTCATTATAATTTAAAACCAACATGTAATCTTTTCCTTTTCAGAAATCACATAGGGAGTCCAAATCAAGAACTATCACATTAGTCAATTATACATGTACACAGAAAATTAAATATTTTCAAGTGTTGGGTGTTATTAATGACATTACCCAAAGCTACTGCTTTCTTAGATTAAGTACCTTGCTAACTTATGTTCAAATATAAATGATTTATATACGTTAGAATCCACAGTTAACAGCTGGAGCTGGAGAGAGCTTTTGCTGCCTCCACCAGGAAAAACAATAGATTTTAAAAAGGATAAATTCAGATTCAAGTCAGATCTCATGGGTTATGGCCAAGGAAGAGAGGTCCAGGAGAGCTGGCTAGTATTCAAACATCACTTCCTCCAGGCTCAAAAGCAGTGCATCCCTACGAGTAAGAAGTGCAGCAAAAGGGGCAGGAGACCTGCATGGGTGAGCAAGGAGCTCCTGGCCAAATTCAGACAGAAGAAGAAAGTACACAGAATGTGGAAGAGGGGACGGGCTACTTGGGAGAATTGTAGGAATGCTGTCAGAGTATGTAGAGATGCTGCGAGGAAGGCTAAGGCCCAGCTGGAATTGACTCTGGCAAGAGATGTCAAGGACAACAGGAAGGGCTTCTTCAAATACATCAGCAGCAAGAGGAGGACTAGGGAAAATGTGGGCCCGCTACTGAAGGGGGCGGGGGCCCTGGTGACAAGGGATACAGAGAAGGCAGAATTACCGAATGCCTTCTTTGCTTCAGTCTTCACTGCTAAGGACAGCCCTCAAGAATCCTGGAGCCTGGATGTGAGGGAGAAAGTCCAGAGAAGGGAAGACTTTCCTTTGGTTGAGGAGGATAGGATTAGAGACCTTCCGGGCAGCTTAGACATCCACAAATCCATGGGCTCAGATAGGATTCACCCACGGGGACTGAGGGAGCCAGCGGATGTTGTTGCCAAGCTGCTCTCCATCATCTTGGAAAGGTCCTGGAGAACTGGAGAGGTGCCTGAGGACTGGAAGAAAGCCAGTATCACTCCAGTCTTCAAGAAGGGCAAGAAGGAGGACTCAGGCAACTATAGGCCAGTCAGCCTCACCTACATCCCTGGAAAGGTGATGGAACAGCTCATTCTGCATGTTATCTCCAGACATATGGAGGAGAAGAAGGTGATCAGGAGTAGCCAGCATGGATTCACCAAGGGGAAATCCTGCYWMACCAATCTGATAGCCTTCTAGGATGGAATGACTCGCTGGGTAGATGAGGGGAGAGCGGTGGACGTTGTGTACCCTGACTTGAGCAAGGCTTTTGACACTGTCTCCCATAACATCCTCCTAGAGAAGCTCAGGAAGTGTGGGTTAGACGAGAGGACAGTGAGGTGGATTGAGAACTGGCTGAAAGGCAGAGCTCAGAGGGTCGTCATCAGTGGCRTGGAGTCYAGTTGGAGGCCTGTGGCTAGTGGCGTCCCCCAGGGCTCAGTACTGGGTCCCATCCTGTTCAACTTCTTCATCAATGACCTGGATGAGAGGACAGAGTGCCTTCTCAGCAAGTCTACTGATGATAGCAAGCTGGGAGGAGTGGCTGACACACCTGAGGGCTGTGCTGCCATTCAGAGACCTGGACAGGCTGGAGAGCTGGGTGGAGAGGAACCTCCTGAGGTTCAACAAGGGCAAGTGCAGGGTCCTGCACTGAGGGAGAAATAACCCTAGGCACCAGTACAAGCTGGCGGCTGACCTGCTGGAGAGCAGCTGTGCAGAGAAGGACCTGGGAGTGCAGGTGGATGACAGGTTGACCATGAGCCAGCAATGTGCCCTTGTAGCCAAGAAGGCCAATGGTCTCCTGGGGTGCATTAGGAAGAGTGTTGCTAGCAGGTCGAGGGAAGTGATCTTGCCCCTCTACTCAGCCCTGGGGAGGCCTCATCTCGAGTACTGTGTCCAGTTCTGGGCTGCCCAGGACAAGAGAGACATGGAGCTACTGGAGAGAGTCCAGCGTAGGGCCACGAAGATGATCAGAGGTCTGGAGCATCTGCCCTATGAGGAACGGCTGCGAGAGCTGGGCCTGTTGAGCCTGGGGAAGAGAAGACTGAGGAGGGATCTTATCAATGTGTAGAAGTACCTGAAGGGAGGGTGTCAAGGGGACGGGGACAAACTCTTTTCAGTTGTCCCATGTGACAGGACAAGAGGCAATGGGCAGAAACTGAACCATAGAAAGTTCCGTCTGAATGGGAGGGGGAATTTCTTCACTGTGCGAGTGACGGAGCACTGGACCAGGTTGCCCAGAGAGGTAGTGGAGTCTCCTTCTCTGGAGATCTTCAAGGCCCTCCTGGATGCAACCCTGTCTACTATGCTCTAGGTGACCATGCTTGAGCAGGGAGGTTGGACTAGATGATCTCTGGAGGTCCCTTCCAACCTTACTGATCCTATGATATATTCTGTGAATTAATTAATTTCAGTGAGTACTCCAGTTTGGAAAAACAAAACAAAATAAAACAAAACAAAACAAAATATTTTTCTTTTGGATATTATCTAATAATAGCATTTGTTTTAAAAGCTATCTTTCAATAAATATATATTCTAACATAAAAGCATAGAAGTGTTAAAAAGATCCACCAAAAGGCTTACTGGGGTTTGGAATGTTATTTCCTTGACCTTTAGAAAATAACTTTGAGCTCATCTGAAAAAAAAAATGTATTTTGTTTTTCTAAAGTTGCTCTAAATAAAGAAATATCAGTTCATACAGCTCAACTGTAGACCTTACTGTGTGAGTATTTATCAACAGAATGTAATTTTAAAGAAGTTGCTTTTGTAGTGTTTGGATATAATAGCTGGACATAAAATTAAGCCAACAATTCCACCAAAGGTATCTCAACAGACTTCTCATATTTAAAAGCACCAACTAAACATTATTCTTCTTTAGTCCAATAATACCAACTGCATTACAGAATGATTTCTTAATTCATCTGATTGTGTAGCATTCACACAAAACTCTATTTTAAGGTTTGGGCTACCTGCTTAGCGTAATCTAGGGTTTTCTGGAGAAGTGCACTTTAATATTGTGATAATGACTTAATATTCTGCTGTCATTTTAGTATGTTGACGTATATGCAAAATCAAGACCTTTAAATGCAATTTCAAGGGTTAGCCTTGCAAAAAATGCATATAAACTTCAGTTTGTGTTAATAAATGCCACCCTTTAATGCAGGGTTTACTGAGTTATTTTCTTTGGCCTGCAGTAGTGAAACCTCGCACTTCAATGGCTCAGCCTTTGCAAGAAAACTGTCCTACTGCTGTGGGTGTCAAAAAATGTGAAGATGAAAAAAAAGTCTTTATTCCTGGTAGAGTTACTACACATCTGTGTGTGTGTGCATGTGCATGCACGGACGAGTGTGCGTTCATATAGGGGAAGGTAGGATCAATCCAGGCTGCAAAGGAATCTTGTCTTCACATTTTGGGGAAGTGGAAATTCTTCAAAAGCATTTATTTATCAGCCGAAAGCTGAAAGCTTAGATTCCTCTGTCAGTGAGTTGTATTCTGTATCTTCTTTTTCTTTATTTTTCACTTTTTATGAGATGGGAATAAGAGACACTTTTCTTTTCACCTCTGTTTTAAGGAGTCGTAACTGAGACCTCTCCTTTAATTCAAATGTAATTTAAAAAATCTCAAAACTAAAAAGGATACATATACACACATATAGAATTTCAAATAAAGACCTACAGAGACTTCCAAGCCTCATATTCATGATGTATTTTGATTGCTGTGGGAGCAAAGTTGGTTTTATACGAAAAATACCCTCTATTGTGGCTTTACAGAGAGGTTATTATTGTTCCATAATGCCACTGATCTGCTCAGTTCTAGCTCTCTTTTCAGAAGCCCAAGCTTTGTTCAGTCAAAGCGTAGCATTTTCCCATAGGCAAGGAAACTCTCATTTCTGATACATGTCTGTAAATGAGGTGTTTCATCTCAGGAACTATAATGTAGGCAACTTTAGAAACTCTCTTAAACTTAAAGATCTTACTGAACACCAAAACAGAGGGCAACTAGATTACTGCAGAGCCTGCTGCTCCATATGGATGTCTCTCATTCCTTTGTTTCCTTCTTGCCTCCTCCTGCTTCATTGCAGTGGTATTTTGTCTGTGGCTTTGAGGAAACGTTCATAAGGAAAAGGTGTCCCAAAAAAGTGCACAGATTTATTAGAGGCCTAAAATGAAAATACCGACAAACCTGGAGGTCTGTTGCCCACCCAATAAGCTCAGTTTCCAAAGAATAGGCAAAAATCACACCTTTTCAGTTTTCTTTCAAATCACGCTTCTTTTTGATGTTTACTGTCATTGTGTGAGAGACATGTGAAACTGAGTTACAGAAATAAGGGAATGAGAGGGGCTCCTATGAAGACCTCACAATATAAATTAAATACAATTAAAAGAATGATAATGGGCAAAAAATGAAATGCAAAAATAAAGGAGCTTACAGCAGATAATGGTAAGGGGGTTTGCTTGATTTTAGATGTATCTTGGATTTCACAGAGTTTCTACTAATTTAAAAAGAAAACAGAACATAAGAGGAAGTACGCGGTGCCAAAATTATGACTGACCACAAGGTGACCCTGTATAAATGTATTTGGAGGTAGGAGTTAAAAAGTTATGACGTCTGATGCAAACTGTGCCTAGAACTGTTTCAGATACTGAGAACAGTCAATTGCAGAGAATTATAAGCAGAACAGTAATGAGGAAAAAGATGAAAAAGAGCTCACAAAAGAAGGAGAGTCAATGGATAGAAGGGATTGGAATCTAGGAAATGCAAAAAGAGTGTAAGATCATGATAATTAGTGAGAAATGTCAGTGTGACGGCAAGGTGGGACTTAAGAATCTAGTGAAGGGGAACAGCACGAAAATACAAGTGACTAACTACAGTGCAGTGGTCAGATGGGAAAATGGCAAAATAAAGGTGGAGATGAGAACATCAGAGTGATAAGACCAGCTCTGGGATGTAGCACAGGATACAGGCCAGTGGCCTAAGTGAGAGAATCTGTAACAGGAGATGTACTGGGATTTGAAAGAAGTGACAGTGAGAGGAATGAAAGAACGCCATCAGAATGTAGAACTGAACCGTCACCACAGTGGGATTTTCAACAGTTACAGCATGAACAGCAGAGAGGCCATATGGATTGGAAAGGTGATAAGTGAAAAGATCAGGCAGTAGGTTTAAACAAGCAAATGAGAATACTTTTTCCTCAGAGCACATAATTCAATTCAGAAACTTGTTGCCACAGGTTACTTTGAAAGCTAAGACGATAAATATTTTTGAAAAGGGACTGCACAAGGACATGGAAGATAGATACATCATGGTCCAAAAGCAAGCCTCAGAAGTCTCAGTGGGACTTTTGCTCTGATACATTGCAGGGGATCTTATATTTAAAATTACATTTCAAAATATTAATGAGGATATAACCAGTCATTCAGTAGCTTTTTTTTTTTTTTTTTTTTTTTTTTTTTTTTTTTTTNTTTTTTTTTGCAAAAAAATAGTCTGGCCAAGGAAAATACAAAATATTTCAGAGGCTGACATAAAGAGAAGTTGTTAAACTATCTTTTATTCTCCAGAGATATTGAATTACTGCCCGAATCTCTTCCTACTGTATAAACAATTCTGGCAGTGAGAACTGCTTTGACCACAAACAGTAGCCAATTCATGTTATTTTCCATATTGTTATAGTAGATAATTGATACATGACACATTATAGCTCTATTTCAATTAATTGAATGCATGGCTTTAAAATGGCAAATATTTCAAAAAATTGAAAAAGGCTTTAAATTACCATGTATTTCACCAAGATTACTTTATTTCAAATAAGTCTGCAAATTATCAAATGCTGCTGCTTCTATTTAGAAGAGGATCTCCCACTCTATGGACTTCTGTCACCCATGGAACATGATGATGAACTAAGTTTTCATTGGTGACAGCCAGAGGTTATGAACTACAGCTACAGAGATAACAGCTGTGTCTTTAGTTTGATTATGATGGACCAGCTTCTTTCTCAACTCCAGCTTAAATCAATGTAGTTATTACCTAAGCTTTGCAAGTAGAATCTATGTTCTCAGGTTGAGCATCATGAATTTGACAGTAAGTTCTGTTTACTGATGATTAATGACTAGTATTTGGACAAAGGTAAACAAAAATTCTTAATAAATTGAAAGAGAGTGAAAATTGCCTGGAGCCCATTACCAAAGAAAGGGTATAATATATCTAGCGGGATGTGCACTTCTAAAGCACTGAGCTCGCCAATTAGAATACAGAAATGACAACAGCTACAAGCATTAAAGCTTGTGTCTTCATTACTGCATGAGACAAATGTTTGAGCAAACTACATATCTTGCCTTTGTACTGCTGCCTATAAACTCTGACTTTGTGCCCACCTTCCTGCTTCATCAAATGTTCTCTTGACATTTATTATTAATAATAAATGCTAAGGAAAATGAAAGTAGCAGCTGTATTCATAGCAGCAAAGCAGCACGAGCACATTTAATAGCCAATGCCTTTTTTTTAATTTAAATATATTCACTTTCTCTGAAGTCAAATTTCTTTAATTACACTACAAATCTAAAAAGACTTTTTATGTTATCAAATACTAATTATATTAGACAGATTGCCATTCATCTGCTTATAGCTATATCTATTTCAACTGCCATCACCTAACATCAAAATACTATTACCTCATCTTCACTTAAAGTGGAAAAAATTACCATTTTTCTGTATAATCTTATGTCTAGGTTGGCCCAGTTAAAGGCACTAGATACTCCTTGCTTTGTTTGTGTAATTAATTTGTATGAATACTTCACTTACTCTTAATCTCTAATTATGATAAACTACATCTTTTCATTTTTAGGCATGCCTCTCTCTATGCTAAAGCTCTCTTAATCTCTTTAGGAAGGTAACTTTGGATATTGAGGAAATTAATAGATTGTGTCCCACTGAGAGGGTTTTCACAGGAAAAAAAAGGGAATAAAAGCGGGGGGGGGGGATCTTGTACAATGGAAAAATCTGCTGAAGGGGGAAGAGAAAAATGTAGAGGAAATCTCGATACGAATAAAAAAAGAAAAGTTGTGAACTGAATTGCACTCCCTTGCCTGTGTAGACAGCAGGTTCCTTCCACTGATATCCCTTGCCTTCCCACATAAGTTTACCTGGAAAAAAGTGGTATAGTCATAGACTCTTTCTAAACCTGGGCATGTGATTACTGTTCTTTCTCTCCATCACTACAGCTTCTTGGTGCACAGGAGCTTTCTGGAAGAATTATTATTTGTTTGACGGTTGTGGAGCTGAACTTCCAGAGACTCAGTTAAGGGCAGTGGCTACTAGCAGTCAGGACACTTATTTCTCACTCCATATAGATTTGTTAGTTCACCTTTCCTAGACCTAATTTCCTTGACCTGCAACTCAAAGGAATCTCTGTAAAGGCTTCCTCATGGACAGTCCTCCCCTCTCTTCTCCCACACCTTTATGAATGTGTCTCCCCTTACGTTAAATCTGGTACACGCCTGTTCTGGAAATCTAAGAGTGAAAGCAAAAAGGTAGGCTTACAGGATATATCAGCTGTTGTAAAGGAGCAGGTCAATAAAATAATCTCAACACATTAGACACAGGGGAAAGGATAAGTCAAGCAATGCTCCCAGATACATTTAGGAAGATACAGAAAAAATGTGTCTTCTATTAAATGAAGGAATGCATCTTCAGGAAATGGTGAAAAGTAGTTTTGCTAGCAAAAAAAAAAAAAAAAAAGAGAGAGAGAAAGAGTGATAATAATGCACTATTTTTGGAGAATTATATTTCACTAGAGATATATGTGAATGCAATGAACTACAGAAGCGATAGGACACTGCCTAAATTGATCTACACAACTAATTGTGTTACACTTGATAAAATAACTTTGTCAATCTTTTCTATACTTAAAAAACTTAACAATTCTGAAATGCAGTTAGTTATTAAGCACTAAACATCATCACATACTTCGTCATGCCTTGCTCATTGTTATGAAAATGTAGGAAGCACCTGACATTTATCTTCTGTAGTTCTAAGACTAGAATTGCAGAAATGCAATTAGGAAAAGCTCCAGTATTCACAACAGAAAAGGTCAGCAATGTTCAAGCTAAACCTGATAACATGCTTAATGTGCTGCCACACAGAGCAGAATGGCTTTTTGATAATGAGTGATTTTACAGACTGCTATGAAGCTGTTGCAAGATAATCAGATCAACAGGGGACACGCTACTAAGTGAAAGACACATAGCAGATCATGAAAAATTCTTTGGTAGGGGCATATTGTAAAGTCACCACTAACGGAAAATTCACCATTATAAAAGGCTAGGTTTTCAAAAATTATCACATAAATAAATTGGGCAGAAGACACAAAACACTGAAATATCAACATTTGGTAAGCATGGAAAACCATTACTCCATCAAGAGAGGTGCCTTTTGTGCACGCAGCCAACAACCAATACAACGCTGTCTCTGGGTTTTAAAAGTATTTTTTTCTTCTTCTCTTTTTTATACTAATCAATGTAAGTAGAGGTTAGGGGGTTTAGCTTTTGTATTTGTCTTAAATATAGAAATACTCACACAGCAGTACAGGCTCCATGTTCCTCCTGCAAAGACCTCCTCATTACTTGTGCCACTAATCCTATGTAAACTAATGGTGAACTTTAAGAGAATGAAAAGTAATCTATAGGGTTCTTTTGATAAATTACAGTTCAACAATAGCACCAAAACACAACTAATTACTGAAAGCTGAAAGTAGCATTTCTTAGATGTTAGCTGCCAAATACTTAAAGGTAGGTTAAATCTTTAGAGAAAAATACTGCCAAGAGCTTGTAAACACCAAAGAAACATATATTTGTTAAACTTCAATTCATTATGAGCAGAATACTATCTACATACTTTCCATTTCTATATACAGACTACAGTTTGTATTAGGTTGTTTCATTTTATTCTGTCAGAGTTATAAAATATTGCATTTGTACAAAAGCTAGAAAGAAACATATTTGGATAGGAGCACAATGAAGTTTTCCTAAATTCTCCCAGGTTCAAATTCAAACTATAGAACTTCAGGGATTATCACATCCACATCTGTGGTAAGAGAAGACTTTATTTTGAGACTACTAGATCCATATTGCAATGCTTCGGTTAAGGCAAAGTCTGATTTTGTATTATGGCTTCTCCTATATCTGAGTTATATCAAACTATTTCATTAACATAAAAGCCCTCACTCTTTTAATGTGACATATCTTGTTAGCTAATTAATTAAGTAGAACAAATCAATTGTAATTCAGTGTGAACCTTCCTGTTTTTCCATTTATGAATTTAGGTCACTACATATTTTTCATGATTGATTGAAGCATTAGACCAGATATTTCAAGGCATCTTTATGATCATCAGCTAACTTATATAAGCTGCAATTACTCAATAGCAAGTTCTAACTCGTTTGAAAAAAAGTACTTAGTATTCTGTCGTTAGCAGTCTATAAAAAACAAAACAAAAAGCCTCAAAAAAAGGTATTTTGCTATTTCCCTTCATGCATCCTTTTGTAACCAGCTATATCTGTGCTGTACCTGCCTAAGGCAATTATTTATAAAACAGTACAGAATATACTGCGAAGGTATATTTTTTCCAGGTGCTTACTTAGCAAGAAGTTCACAACCTAAGAGAATATATTTTGTAAAAAATGTATGAAGATAGGCATGCCAAGAAAAGGAAGTAAACACATTCCCCATAACAAGATGTTTAAGTAGATGATAGCATCAATAAATGCGCAATTATACTTTCAGTTTTTTTCCGGCTATTCTTCCACTTGAACATAAACAATGGCTTATATTTGCTTGAAATGCTACATATGCATATCATGCAACAAAAAATTAAAGAGAAAGTACTCACCATGTACTATCAGGACATATTCTGTGCTGTTTCGGCCAATAGGATTTTTTGCTTCACATCGATACGTGCCATTGTCCGTTTTGTTAAGGAAACTGATGCTTAGAACCCTGCCATTGACAACCATTCTTTCTGGATCTGGCAGCTCGCCACCGTCCTTTGTCCACAGTACTGGTTCTGGCCTGCCGGATGCAAAGCAAAGCACTTAGTCAGATTCACGGGACACGAATGTACTGCAACCTATACATTAGAAGCTGCAACACTGGAAACTTATGAATAATATTCTGCCGTCAAAGAATACTCATTGATCATCTGAGTTACTGGTTATAATGAACTAGTACTATTACAACCTCACCACCCAGTATCAGATGAGAACTGTTAAAGAAAGTAAAGAAACAAGCAGGGAAACGAGGAGAAGCAGAAAAGGAAACAGAATGGTATAGAATGACAGAATAAGCCAAGGTCTTCCGTAAACTAAAAGTAGGTTTTAGTGAGGCTTAAGGGTATGAAGTTTGGCAAGCTGTTTGGCATGACGTTCAGCAAGCTAGGTGGAAACAGCTTTTGTTTGTGTGAGGAGCATCACAATCCTGTGTGGTAGGCAGGCATCAGAAATCATGCAGGTTGAAGTAGATTGCAAATTCTGTACATGGATTCCGAAATTATTAAGGCTATTCATATTCACCAAAGTGCCTGTGCGTGTGCTGTGTGTGCTTCCCAAACCAGGCATATCAATTTCAAAGCAGCACATCTTACATACGGTCTAAATTTGTTTCTGCTGCTGCATTGTGTCACAGCCTATCCCTTTCTCCACCCTTTCTTCCTCCTTCCCCAAATAATTGCTTGTTACATGTGTTACCGCAAGCAATAGAGGATTTGACTCAAAATCCTGGATTTTCATTTTGTGAAACCTTTCCTCTTGTACATCATAAACTAACATCAGACAGACCAAAGGGAAAGCACTGACAGTGATAACCTCCTAGCCAAGTTAAGGACAAGGGAACCCACTGTCTTGTAGATACCCTTGTATTTTCCCACAGGCAACTGATAGTTGACTCTTTCCTAAAGATGCTCAAGAAGCTTCAAAGCTCATGGACTTTGTCTAACAGAGAACAGGAAGCATTTATTACTTGCATGCAACATGTTACAAGATCTACTTTTAAATTCAGATGAGGGAAATCACCAAAAAGATAGGTCCATGGTTACAAATGAAAAGTTGAGTTACTGAATCCTGAATATCGCATGAACAGATTTATGTCACTAATTGCAGTCAACAGCAATTCTAGATTTGTACTTTTTTGGTAGGAGAATATTAGGCAAAGTATGTGGTTGTACGAATAAGTAATTAAACAAAATATAAAAAGCCGTTATGAAATCAGCAGATGCCAAATTAGTCACTAGTCTGACTCAAGAAATATTTAATTTTATCAACTTAAGCAGGTGCTCAAAGACTATTAAATAAAATGAACTTTAGGAATAAGAATTAAATCTAAATATCAGAACAGCAATATTTTGCTAAATTACGGCCTATTGCCCAGAAAAATATAGTCTGAACAACTACAATAACATGATTTTAAGCTCATAGGGTCCATCTAAACAAAGTGATTTTTTTGGAAATTCTCTTATTTATGCTGCTTATTTAGTAAGAGACCATATGTTTCTCTAAAAAGTACCAGAGATTTATGTATGTTTTAGCAATGCTTGGAAGGCACCTTGATAAATCAGTGTTAAAGTTGCTACCTAGATTGGCTTTTCTCTGAGGCAATGATTTTTCAGAATGTCATATACTCAGGAAATTCCCCTAATATTCACACATTTTTAAGTCAATATTAAAAACAGAGTGTATTGGGCCTTATTTACACCTAACAGTGAACATGTCACAATACACTTCCTACGTACACATTCAGGAGCAGGGGCCTAAATATACACACACACGCATACACACACCTACGCACTTCCTTTCTGCCCAATCTAAACAGGGAAAATTGAGATTGTTGTTCTTTCATCTAGATGTCCATATTGCTCCAGTATGTATTAGAAAAAATGCCTTACACAGGTCACAACATCAAGATGTGATTTCCTTTGATTTGTTAAGGTGAATGTGTTCAATTTTCTAGCACACTCCTTCTTGTTTCCAATTTTGCTAGTTTACTGTGAATCCCAGAGCCGAAAGTCTGAAACGCTTCTGCTAGAAGGTAAACCATTACCTTTATAAACGGTACGCTAAAGCAACTTCCATAGAACAATAATTTATGGAACTTATATTTCACTGAAATTAGATGGCATATTCCAGAGGAAAACCCATAGGATAACAAATAACTATGAAATGGAGGCTTTGATATAAATCATTCAGGGAGCTTTACTGCATCTTAGTATATCAACTGAAATCATATGCAGAGTAGTTAGCTATGGCTGCAAACTGATGGTGGCAGAAAAATCATGGTTTAGAGACGAGAGGCACATACTCTGGGTGTCAGAGCAGTGTCAGGGAATCTGCTAATTAACTGCTAATATTAAGCCAGTCTGAGCTGGCTTAGTGGCAGCACAGGAGCAATTCCTGGACTGCTGGCCCACGGTCAACACATCGCGGTGGCTGGGCACAGCTCTCACTCCATCTCACCATTTTCAGGGAGGATGGTGCCTAAAGCAGCAATTCTGTCACAGACAAAATTAAATTTTGCTTGCACTGCTGGGAAGCTTTGAGACAGTCTGGTCTAAACAATTCATTAGTTAGGCAGAAGTGAGTTAAGAACATGAGACATGCTCCAGCATCCAGGCCAGCACGCTGCTGCTGACAGTAACATCTGGAGCAGCTGTTTAGGGAAAGCATGTGAGCACGGCAGTTTTCTGTGGTCCATTCCCCCTGTACTTTGCCCTCAAAAACTGCTCTATTAGGGATTTTAGAGGGTATCTCTCTTGTTCTTTTTAGTGTCTATTTCATATTTAGACTCTTTGCCCATGAATTTCTCTAATTTCTTTTTGAGTCTGCTTATACTCTCTGTCAACTCAGCCCCCTGTGGCAATGAATCCTATAAGGTCACTAGGTACTGTACATATTCATTATATTGTGTCTTACACCGATTTCCTAGTAGATGCAATGAATATTGCAGGATATAGTAAGTAACAGTTCTGCATATTATAACCTTATTATAAATTATGATATCCTTGTACTTAGAAGGTGGCTATATACCTATCTATATATATTTGTTGGTTTGAATATGAAACTTTCTGAGATTATTGACAGAAAACAAATTCTCACAAAAAAAGAGCAGATTAAATTTAGAGCATGTTAGCTACTCCCTGATAATTACTTTTGTATCTTTATTGTGAAAAGTATGGATGCAGCTGGAATGCTGATGGGAAGCTTTTCTTCTCTGACATAAAGCATGTAGACCTATAAATTCCCTATACTTTATCCTGCTGATAATGTTTACGAGTGCATATATAGACAGAGGTTTATTCTCTTACACAACATTTTGAAAGGGCTCTAGCTTAATTTTGGGATATTTAGGTTTGATATTCTAAAATATCAGCCAAACATATACACTTTTAATACTGGATATGTCACAAGATTTGAGCTTTTTCAATATATCAAAGAATTGGCATGACACTGTACCTCACTATGTGCACTGGAATTAACAGGGTATCTCTGTGCCTTGCACCTGTACTTACTCCAAGTTGAATCACACTTACCAGTTTAATTTCTATTTTGTCAGACACTCCTGAAAAACTTATTTCTTGCAGCACAATAGCTATAAAGTTGGAATGAGCACTGTGGCCACTAATGCGATTGTACAATACAACTTCACGCATTTCATGGCACAAACTAGCTCGCTGACTTGCTCTCTCATAGCAGGAGCGTGCTGTGGGCTAGTACCAATTAGGTCTTCCAAAGGGAAATCTGTGCTCCCTTTCTCCCTATCACCATCTTGGGGGAGTGGTGCTTTTCTATAGTTTCAGTTTAATCCCTTCCCTGTGCATGTGCACATGTGGAATTGAGCTGCTCTACCACAGAGGCCTTCTGTGGGGCAGAGGGTGGTAGTGGAGCTGAAGCACCAAGATCCTGTTTTCTTCCCCTAAACAAAGCTCTGCTTCTGGTTCACTTATTCTTAATATGCTCCCAGTGTCACCCCATTTAAACAAACAAAGAAGAAGAGGAAGAAAGGATGCTGCATTGAAGAAATTCTTGCAAAGAGACAGTTCAAATGTATTGTAAATCACAGTCCATGCTATTTCTTTGCCTAGTGAGCACTGCTTTTACCAATTCCGCTTTGCATGCAAATGCCCATAATGGCACTATTAGGATTGCGTTACACTGAAAGAAGCCAAAGATACTAATCACGAGCAAATCAAAAATGGCCTAAACACGACCAACTACTACTCTGCTCCCTGCTCCCTCCCCGCCAAAGGAAGCCTGAACTCTATAATCGCTCTGAAGAACCTCTAAGTGGGCTTGATACAATTCATGTTTAATCTTAATAAAAAGGCCAAGAGGCTTTCAGTAGCTGACCTGATTTTTGGTATAAATCAAAGATTGTGTTAACTGTCTTTAAGTTACTCTCAAAACTTCACATAAAAAGCAAGAGATTCTGCTGTTCTTTTCCAGACAAACTGAACTGGAATAGCAATGAAGATATTAAAACTGATGTCATGTTCCAGGGGTAGTCAGGCTTTATACTGCGGAATGAGAGTTTTCTTGCAAGTGAGCTAACAAGAATTTGTAAATAAAGAGGAATTATTTTATAATCCTAAAGCTAAGAAGCCTTTATCTTCCAAAATAATTCAGACAGAAAGCTGTGGATGAATTGGAATGCATTCAAAAGAATGAGTTTTAAAAAAGACAACAAAAGATCTGATTGGAAAAGAGCCTTAACTTTTAAACAAGTGTTTACGTAACACAGAAGACAACGAGATTTAGTCCATATTAGTATTTTGGGCAAGTTAGTGCTTTAAAAGATAAACAGCAGTATCTTAAAATAAGTTCGTTAACTCTCCATCTCTCTCTCCACCCTTAACCACAGGAATCTGATGCTATAGTCCTTGCTTACAATTCTCCTTCACGGCGATATCTTTATATGTAAGACTGAGTGCATCACATTTTCTTTCTGAACTAAGTAAACTTAAGAATCCATTCACACTTGAAAATTCTTCTTCAGTTTTTTTTCTCTTTTCCAATTTCTGCATACAGAAAGGTCTTGCAGAAGCCATGTTTCACTGAGGCCTTAGTAAACTAAGATAACTTACTGGCCTATAACACTACCATAGGATATCCTCTTAATTTTGATACCAACTCAGTGTAGTAAAAAAAAAGAAAAAAAAAAGGAAAAAAAAAATCAGTGACAGCTGTCCACATAATCAGTCTCACTGAGGATGTTAACACTCATCCATCTGGGTATCTAAGCATCCCGTCAAGATTGCGCAGTCATTGTGGGTAAGAATAAGAAAAATGGAAGAAGGATTTGTGGAACACTAACAGGACAAATAAATGATTTTTCATTATTTTGAGCCTTGTTTTCCTGAACAATGCCTTTTAGTTCTCCAAAGAGGGGCACACTTGTTTTCTCTGAAATCCATATTTTAGTGAAAACACTAAAATGAGTAATGGAAAAGGCTTTACCACATTTATCAAAGCTTTGTTGAAATCTTGGGATAACGTTAAAAGTCATCTAAGGGAATGGTTGTTTCATTGATTTTACCTTATAATGTCTCTCTGTATTGAAAGTGTGGATTTTCAGATTCTTCAGTTAATCATCAAGTTGAAAGTTTAAATCCTGAGGGGACTTCTTGTTTGTATAAAGTCTCAGTCTGATGAGTCATAATGGAATGAGCCAGCTTGGGAGCATTTCATCTATCAAAAAACACCAATACCTGCAGTCTCTAGCTTTTCATAAAAAGCTTGGGAAACTGTTTTTTATATTATGAGACATGAACTCTTCAAGATTTTGGAAGTTTTTCTGAACTAAAGTAGCCTTCATAGGGTGTTTTTCTCCCTGAAAGAATTAGCCAAGAATGTCTTAAGTACCTTTCTTTTAACAAGGAAGTTTTGAACATTAGAATTAACTGTTATATTTGTCTGTACTTTTCTTTCTTAAGCATCTTAGGAGACATAAGGTATTCACACACATTGGTAAGATTCCCCTTTGAGCCTTTTCTTCTCCAGGCTAGACAATCCCAGCTCTCTCAGCTTCTCTTCACATGACAGATACTCAAATCCTGAATCTTTGTGACTCTTCATTGGACTCGCTTCAGCAGGTGCACGTCTCTTTTGTACTGGGGAGCCCAGCACTGGACCCAGCACTTCAGCTTTGGCCTCACTGGTGCTGAGGAGAGGAGGAGGATCACCTCCCTCAGCTACCCGTGATGCTCTGCCTAATGCAGCTGGGATACTATTGACCTTCTTTAGTGCATGGGGGCATTGCTAGCTTATGTTCAACTTGTCCACCAGGACTCTCAGGGCTCTCTCTGGGTCAGTTGCCAGCCTGTACTAGTGCATGGGGTTATTCCTTCCTAGGTGCAGCACTTTTTGCACTTCCCTTTATTGAACTTCTCGAGGTTCCCCCAGTCCGTCAAGGTCCCACTAAATGGCAGAGCTGTATACAAACCAGGGTGTATACCCTCAGCCACTCCTCCTAGTTTTGCATCATCTGCAGACTTGCTGAGGGTGCATTTGGTCCCATTATCCAGCTTATTAATGAAGCAGTTAAACAGTACTGGCCCCAGTATCAACCACTGGCGGACATCATTAGTGACTGATCTCCAGATGGATTTTGTCCTGCTGATGACAACCCTCTGAGCACGGCAGTTCAATCCACTTCACTGTCCACCTACATAGCCTGTATTTCATGGGCTTGTCCGTGAAGATTTCGTGGGAGACAGCATCAAAAGCCTTACTGAAATCAAGGTAAACAAAATCCACTGCTGTCCCCTTTTCCACCAAGCCAGCCATCTCATCAGGTCAGTTAAGCCTGTGTTCCCCTTTGCAAATCTATTCTGATTGCTCCAGATCACCTTTCTGTCCTTCACATGTCTGGAAATGGTATCCAGGACTAGTTGCTCTATTGCCTTCCCAGGGATCAAGACGAGGCTGACTGGTCTGTAGTTCTTCAGGTCCTCCTGCTTTCCCTGGGCCTGGGATTCCTGAAGGCCAGTCTTACCAATACAGACTGAAGCAAAGAATCCACTCAGTACCACTGCCTTTCCTGTGTCCTTTGTCAGTAGGGCCCTTGCCCCATTTGGCAGCAGGTGTTCATTTTCCCTAGCTTTTCTTTTATTGCTTACGTGCTTGTAGAAGCCCTTCTTGTTGCCATTAACATCCCTTCCCAGTTTATGAATATTATTATCAATAGTCAATAGAAGTTTGTTGGAGAAGTGGTTTTTTGTCAGGGTTAGTGTGGTTATGCTAACTGGCTATTCAGCTTTGAAGGAGACGGGAAAATCTGAGAGAGCACAAATGTACAACATGGCTGATAGGTCAACATCAGAAAAAGCTTCATCATGATATTGTGATATGCCTCAAATCCAAGGTCAAGTTAGCAGATTTTCTCAATGCATGTCATATAGCAAAATTCGCAGGAACCACCACTGCAGTATCTGATAATACAGTTACTTACTTAATTGATTTCTTATGCCCCCAGTACTAGAACATGCAAATGGACAACTCAGATTAAATGCAGTGAGATATGAAATCAAACTGTGCACAGTTGGTTGCTAACTCCATTTACCACCCCAAGCACCTCTCAGTAAACCCAGTCAGGCAAACAATTACCTAAAAATGCATTTTCTTAAAAATGTTCTCATATTATAGTATTCCAAAGAAAATACTGTAATCATTCAGGTTATACATTTTATTTTACCTGTTTCAATAGTGCTGCTCCTAATCTCATTCATCTCTTCTAAGATTTTTATCTCAACATCTTGCCAGCTTTCCTTTTCTCCATCGGAAAAATCTCCTCTTTCTCTTAAAGATATTAAATTCACCTTGCAGTAAAATTACCACTGCATGCTGTAAAAATAACATGCTGGCCTCTTATGAATGACATATATCTTTAGAGAATGCAGACTAACTGCTTTTCCTCAGTTTATTAATAAGGCCTGAAGGAGACCTCTATTATGAGTTCCTCTGCATGGTCACAATAAACTAGAAAACAAATTTCATTTAAAGCAAGAATGCCCTCCTGATCTGGAAGAGAAATACAGTCTATCTCATATTTCTCAATTTAATCCATTATTTCTTGTCTGCCCTGCTTCTCTTCCTCTCCTACTAGAAGCTATTCAATATGGGGTTAGGCTTGATGGCCAAATGAGCAAGAGAGAAGGCAGCTCAGAGTAGGCCTACAGAGTGCCTACTTCCCTTGCATCCCCTAATACTGAGGCCAATACCATTACAGAGGTACCAGACGTACCTGATCTTTCTTTCCATTGTGACGGATGACTAAATCTTGTTTTAATAACCCAGAAGTTTGCAGAAACTCTCAAGTCAGTTTTTCTAACTCATATTAACACCATCAAATCCAGATACCAAATTATTTCCTACAATGTATCCTAATAGAGGAAAAATTTTCCTTTTCATTTTTTTTCCTGATTAGCATGGCAATCCCTATTATCTTTAATTTACATAGGAAATAGAAACCTTTTTACAAAGTTCAGAACCTCTACAAATCAAGTGACTCTCCTGTAGAGTGACCAAATTCAGATTTTATTTCTTATGAAGCCTGATTACACTTAGACGGAAATTAACTATAAACCTCTGAACTAGCGACAAAAGGTTTTAACTGTGTGCCAGCATGCAAATACAGATCAGGATTGACAGGCCTCTGTTATCACTTAATGCTTACAGTTCATTCTCATGCTGACTATTTAAATTATGCATCCTGTGTTTTTAGATAATCAGCAGATTTTTGTTTCTTATTATCTGAGATTCTTCAGTGATTATTATTTTTGCAAGAAGCTTTCCTTTGAATATACTGAAATGAGAAACTTCTCCAACAAGAATTACATCAGAGTATTCCATATTCTGTGATTCTAGGGCTTCCACGTCACACCATCTCAGAATACACATTAAGGCATGTAAATGCATTCAAATCTTAGCCCTTCAAACCTAGTATAATCTCTGAAGTAGAGTCCTTTCTGATTCAAATGAACAATGATACATTGCCCATTGTCTAATGAATGGTTCTGTTCATGTCTGAACCAAAAAGTAATCCAGCTCTACCGTAATAACTTGACAGTACTGAAATGAGTAAAAACTGACTGTGCCCATATGAAAATCCTCAAATAAGACCATGCAGTTTTTATTCAGCACATGTTTTGTTAATCTTTAACATCAAACCACACACAGTACTTTCTGCTGTAAAGGTATTACACAGATAGAGTCATATTTAATCCCATTTGAGGCTCAATAAGTTCTCCAGTTTATACGGTAGTTTCCCTCTATAGCTACAATTTTTGCATTAATGAAAAATTTTAATACTTTATATCATTCCAAAATATAATACATATTTTCTATTAGTAGATTTTAAAGAAGGCAAAGCTGTAAAGTATTCCAAATATCAAGTCATCTCAGCCCAGTGCGGGCTCAGACATCTGTGTTTCAGTGTAAGCTGTAGCAAAATATTTTTAACTCTTATGGAAGTGAAGAGTGTATTTCAGTTTTTATAGCTGTTTTAAGCATGTTTAATTGCATACTGCTTGCCAGTCTTATTTTGGTACAAAAAAATCCCCAAATGATTCCAGACTTCATTTCAAAATGAATAAATAAATAAAACCCAGATAATATTCTTTAAAGGAACTTTAGTTTTACAACTTGTATATAAAAACATAATTGAAAAGTATTTTCATTTTTATTCTTTTGGGGAACAATATTCCTATATTTTAATTCTACAATTAAGATGTAGGAATTCTTAATTTCTTCATTTTCATTCTATGTTTAATCTGTTTTTTCTATGATATTGAATATTCTGCCAAGCATACTTCCAGCACTCTTGCAAGCCTGGTATGTTCTCCGTAACTGTACTTTTGTTTCCTAAGCAAAATGATTTTCAAGTTTTGCTTTGTTTTTCAGATCTCATCTCTTCAGATCTCCTGGCTGATTTGCGCAATTTCCTACAGTCTTTAAGTGTTTTATTGTTGTTGTTATTATTGGTATCCAACTAATTTGCTAATTTCTTTAATGGAAATACTCTCTCATCAGATTAAGTAGCAGATCTTGTGGCTAATTTTCTGAAAGGCATTCAGATCTCCATGTCTTCAGTAACAGACCTCTTTCCTTCCTCTTTTTTTTTTTTTTCTCCTGGATATTGAAAAATGACTACAGTTATCCTATACTTACTTCAACCCCAGCAATGTTTTAATGTTTTGATATGACTTGTAGGTGGAACTCTTCAATTCGATTTTTTTTTTTTTTTTCCTGAACAGTCAGACTGATACCTAGAAATGGCTGCACTCCACATTTGGAAGTGTGTATAAGATATGTACCCATATGTACACAAAGCTTAGCAGGAGACTGCCAGCTCTCAGCCTGCAGCAGCTTTCATTCACACATTGATGGGTCACTGCCAGCAGGCTTTTTAGGCAAGTCTAAAAAAAGAAAAAACAGGGAAAAATAGGCGGATGGAGGGGAATGCTGTTGCAAACCTAGCTCCACAGGAGTTCTACACTCCATTTTGCACACACACAAGTGTTCCCAGTTAGAAAGGAAGATATGATTCTTCTGGTTACCTCTTCAACCTTCTTGAAACATTTTAAAATTTAAAACATTGTATGCTTTGTAGGCTGTTGATTTCCTACATATTCTCCCTTGCTAATTCCTTAGTCAGAAACTGGGAATCCTTTGAGCTGCAGGAGCACTGCAGACCTGTTAGTTTTCATGGCTTTTCATAGCAGAGAACAACATCCCTTTGGTTACCTGTTCCATAAAATATCCATCTGATTACCTAACCTTCAGTTTATCCAGTTCTGCCCAACACCCGTCCTAAACTTCTGGCCTCTCATTTCATGCCCACTCCACATTTTTGCTTCCTCTGAATCTGTGACCAACCTCCCAAGCAACAGTCTGAACACTTCTACTCTTCTATATTTTCCCTAAATCTTGAGGCATTCCTGTACCCTCTAGGTAACTACTCCCATGACAGGCAAAACTCACCTAACTACAATTCTGCGTTTAATCAACTATGATTGTGGAAATACAAAATGCAGGAGGGAAAGGGAGGATACCAAATTTCCAAATATTTAGTGCCAGAACATCACTTGGGAGTAAAAGAACAACTGAAAAATAAAAGTACACTGATGCACATCATAAACAAAAAGATAGCTCTTTTTAAATACACCATTAGAAGGTCAGGGAATAAGCCACAACCTCCTTCATTTTCTTTCCAGTTATTCTGAAAGGGACTTGGATATTTTAATGCACTATTAGTACTTTAAATCAAAATGTCTAGTACACTAGAACATCTTTTAGTAGACACCTCTTAATCACACTTTTTTTTTTATAAGAACTCGAATAAAGTCAGAGCCTCAAAACATCTCCAGTTCAGAGAAAACACTATACCCTTTAGAGTTTATGAATAGAGTTCACAAAAAGTGCACTTTAAAATCTTCTGTGTATAGAAAATAACATCTATGGTATGTATGGCTATATTGTTTGATTTGTGTTGCCAGTTTATAAATTATTTATATTCCTTTTAAATTTTTAACCAGGAAAAAAAATTCCTTCACAGAAGTGTAACGTCTCTTTCAAAAAAAATCCTGAGGCTAAAAAGGAAGAAAGAGAAGCGTAAGTCACTAGGAAAAAGAAAAAAGAATTAAATATCCTATGTCCTAAATTTTGCCTTACTTTCTGGGGAATAGCAGACTTGAAGCAGTGGGTAGGTATTACTGCCTGTCAGCTAACTGACACCAGCTCAAGGACAAAACACTAGAAAATACTGTGCAGGAAACAACCTCAGGTTGGATTGGACTTGAGCATAGATTAGATAAGGTGTTTTCCAATTTCTATAAAGTAGCAGAGACGGGGCTTTTGCACGGGAAGTCTTTACCTGCGCAGGCTGCCACGGAGCGGCTGCCTGACGAGCTGTGCCAGTGGACGCACAATTTATCACCTGCCACGCGCTCGTGCAAGAGCTCGCATGAGCAGTGGGTAAGATACCCCTAACGCCAGATCGAGAATTAAGGGCAAGTGGCAGTGTTGCTTCTAGGAAAAAGAAAGAAAAGAAAGCAGAGGGGCAGACACCTTTGCAATCAGGTGTGCCACCCTTCCTTCTGCAGACAGAGGAGGAAACGTCAGCGCTGCGAGGCTGCAGCTGCACCCGGGGGGCAGCAAGGCAGCAGAACCCGAGCTGCAGGAGAACAGCTGGGTGATCTCAGTGGTGCAAAAAGTAAGGTTCACCCAGGGCTACAGTAACGTTACTCCGATTAGGGGAATGGGCAAATGATGCAATAGGAAAATAATGATGTCCGCTAAGCTCCTTTTAAATTTGGGATCTAGAAGTATTCTGGATCGGTACTGGTACACCTCCATAATGAAAGATACTCTCCTCCCCAGTTCTGCCTGGGATTGGTGCCATATATTGATGTGTAAACTAGAAAGACAAATCCCCTTCCTTTCAGCCACATAATGTAAGACCTACACTCTCACATAAAAGGGGAAAAAAGGAGAGAAGGAACTATATACAGATAAAAGACTATAAAGAATAATTGTCACACTTGCTTAAATGTTTTATTGCTGTTCTCAGGGGCTTCTTCTCTGTCAAGGTATAGGTGAGACAATAAATGGCATGTTAGAATTTCATTCACATGAAAAGTCTTTGATTAAATATAAAAATATTAACAACATGGTTTCACTATAATTCTACTTCTATAGGTTTCTAATTATGTAGTCTATATTCAAACAACTAAATCTTTGGGCTTCTTATGCCGCTGTTCACACCTTGTTGATTTCTTCTTAACCTTTAAGAGCTATTGAGAAATTAGTAGATTATTCTTTTTCATCAGCTATAAGTAAAGCACGACTACAGAACAAAGAATGATAGAAACTGCGGTGAATTAAATGGATAATAACAAAAAAATGTATTTCAAAGACATGCAAATGTCAGCAGTATTAAGATAATATGGTGCTCAAGTGAATGCATGAGAATGGCTGCTGAAAATTACTGGGATTAACCAGGAACTATGTTCCTAATGCTAATGAAGTACTGCTGGGGATAGAAAAGCAGCAGTAAAGCATAATAATAGGATGTGCACACGTTAGTTATTATGCATTTCATAAAACAGAAGAAAATAACATCCTCTCATCTAGTATGTCTCAGATCAATTTATAAGATTGTGTTCTTCATAAAAGTTTACAATCTTGCTGCATCACCAGCCAAGGCAACAAAAGCTGGGGAAAATACTGATTTATCAAAAATAACCAAAAAAGATGCACTATGACTTACTTTATATGTTTTCATATTATAGGATTAAAAAAATGCACATTTCCTAAAACCAAACTGGTTTATAGACAGAGAGCAGGATAAGTCATGTTAAAGTGCAACTCTATAAGCAGAGAGAGTGGTGGCGACTGTGAGAAAGAGGGAAGATGTACAATATTTTCAGCTCCTCACCTTTTTTTTTCTTAACACTATGAGTTTTGGTGATACCCGCACTACCAGTTGTGCCAGAACGTAGGCCAGTATCAAGATACTGAGGAGCAATGATTATTATGAGCTTTTTTTGCTTTGAAGAGTCAGGATTTTAGACTGCTGAGATACTTCTGACTGAGACACTATGCAATATTCAACTACCTAACTCCCACCGATTTCAGTAAGAGCTGTGTCCCACACCTGTAAGAAACTGGGCCTCTGTTACTTCAAGTAAGCTGAGAAATCCATCCAAGAAACAACAGCTGCATTTGTGAGCAACGGTCAAATGCTTGCTGGCACAAGAATCAAAAAGGAACATAAGGGTGGCTGATTCACTTCTGCTTTTTCCATTAAGCAAAAAGTTGAAAATCTGATTCAGAGCTACTTGCTCAACCAAATCCTACTTGTTTAAAATCGTTCGTCTATTGATGTAAGACACAGTCAAAGAGAAGCCTCATTAAACTAAACCACTTTCTTTCATTTGAGATGCAGTAGAGCACCCAGACAGCTGATAAAAGTACCAAAGCTGCAACCTGAATGGCAAGCAGGCCTATCCAAAATCTTCAACCCTGATTAGCCAAGGAATGCATTTCTTGAATACCAATGTATGTAGAAACATTGTTCATCACAACATTTGAGGGATGTAGCAGAATATCCTATTTTCATCAAATACAGTATCCTTAACAACTAGCCACAAGGACATTTCTAAAAACAAAAGATTTTAGAAATGCATTATAGATTCTTCTTTACAAGTAATCAGGTGTTTGTTGATATTTCTAACACTTTTAAGAGCATTGAAAAAATGGAAATACACCATAAAATTCTTGTTCCTAGATTAGATTTTGTCACCAGTGTCAAAAAGCCCAGGAAAAATGCTGAAAGTACACTATAGTAGACTGTAACAAATAGGAAAATGCTTCGTGCCTTTCAGAGAATATAATGAAAGCCGGATAACAATAAATTAGGAATTTATAATTATTTGTATTTCAGAGGTAAGTCCTATACTGGGGTCTGTGTCAATTTCTAGCTCTAAAACTAACTTATGACACTGGTATAATAAAAGGAAAAAAAGATAAGTATTATTTACTTATGGGAGTTTGTTTACTTCACCACATGTATCATTATCTCCAGGTAGAGAAAACTGTTTTAATTCACACAAACTTCTCTCACTCAGAAAATTATCCACCAGTACCTTCATTGTAATAATTTTAGCACTGTAAAGGAGACATTCTCAGACTCTCATTGGGATCAAGCTCCATTAACATCAGTCCTAGAAATCTACTATAGTCTATATTAAAAGCTTAACAGTACAGAACCAGCTGCACTTCATCAGTCCAGCTAGCCCAGCACCTTCTCTCCAACAGTAGATATAAGCGGATATCTAGGGAAGAGCAGGTCAAGAACAGATGTTGCCTCCCTAAATTCTTCTCTGGCTTACAATTTTCTTGGGGACTTCTAAAACCAAACAGTTTCAAAACATTCTGTAACTCTTAATGATTTACTCTTCCATTCATTTATGCAGTTTCCTCCTAAACTACTGCGAATTTTTACTATCTGCCACATCCTTTGACAAGCATTTCCAAAAGTCTACCAGTCTTTGCATGAAGAATGACCTCCTCACTTTTCTTACAAAACCAGTTCTTACTAGTTTAATTTACCCTTTAATGCTTCAGTTTGAAGACAGAACTACAAATCCCTACTAACTTTCTCCATGCCATTCGTAATTCTGTAGACCTCTATAACAGTACTTCCTGTATCAAATTGACCACCACAATGGACATTTCTTGTACCCTTTAAAGAACTTCAACATGTTTATAAGGCAGGATTTTCCTTTACAAAAGAGTTTGCTCCCAGAAAGATAATTTTTATTCAGCTGTCTGCTAATTCTAGTCCTTTATAAATTTTACTACTTGTTCAGGCCAGATGTCTGGTCTACAGACTTGCAAGTCTGGGAATCTCCCTGAAGCCCTCTTGTGCTCATTTTCAGCGTGAAGTTTCATACCACTGCTAGCAATGCATCAATCTCAACCATGAATTCCCTTAGAAGGTCAAGGTGAAACCATTTGGTCCCACTGGCTTGTTACTGTTGTTTCTGTCCATTTGTTCCACAACCTCCTCTACAAGTCACTTAAGAAAAACTCACCAATGAGAACCCCAGAAAAGAAGGATGCAGTCTGCTATCTCCCATTTTCCTCCATAATAAACAGTGATATAGTAAACTCATTCAGTTTCTCTTTATACCTTCATCCTCAATTGATTCTACAAAACATAATGGAAAACTTCCTCCTCCTGATGCCCGTCAAGAAAGATTAATTATTACTTTGAATTCTCCTTGCTAGTTGCTCCTCAAACTCTTTTTTTTTTTCCAGTCTGGCATACTGTATTTTTATATTTAATCTGCAAAAATTTAATGATCTTTTCTTTCATTTGGAAACAACTTCAGCCTTTTAAATTCTATCTTCTTAATTTTTAGTACTTTTCTTTCTCTTCCATTTAGACTCACTGGTTTTCCCTTCTGAAATGATTATGCTTTATGGTATGTATCAACCCTGTGTTTCTATTTTTATTTTTTTTTTAACGTAGTCCCCAGGCTGCCTGGAAAGATTTAATTCTCTTAGCTGCCCATTTCAGCTTCTTTTTAACAAGATTCTCATTTTTATGTAATTCTCCTTTTTGATGTTGATTACCATATAATTGTCTGGCCCTCCTTTTTGCCTCTGGTTACAAACTGCAACTAAATACACTTTAAAGAAGTAGCTGAACTTAGACCTGAGGCAATGATGAGAGCTCCCTTGAATTATCATTCCCTGGGACAAACTGACTCAATTTGAAGTGGTCTAGAAACTGTATATATGAAATAAGAAGGCAGGCCAGGGTTATCTGAAAGTAATAGAAAGTAAAAGCAATTAAACAGTAATAATAAGTAGAAATACCTATCTGCCTCCCACTTACCTCTTCCTACCAAACCTCCAGGAGCTATACTTCCCTCTTTCCATGTTAGCTCACCCAATTTTGGAGTTCATTCTCTATCAAGGAAGGGATCTGTATTCTGTTCATTTTATAGATGTGGCTGGCTCTCCCACTCAGATGAGTAGCTCTTACCTTGGGGATATTAGGGTCCATCCCCATTAGCACTTCATAATCTTTGCTATCATCTTTCCTTATAGTCTCCTCTCAAAAGTGACCAATGCAACGTATTAAACATTGTTAAAAATGGCTTTCATACCATTGGTATGAAAACCTGCTGCATGCTGTAAGTTGTTCCATATTGTAAAACTCATTACAGAGTGATGTGCACATGTGTGCCCGAGCAGTAACCCTTAGCAGGGATAGGTGGCTATCCCCAAGCTCACAGAGATGGCCACATAGCAACTCAAGCTAAGGATGAAAGCACTGCACAGGAGAAAGTTACAAGGTCCTTTACTAGGTAATAGCCATTTTTTATTATTTTCCAAACTCTAACAACTGAATACTCTCATCTTGTTAGCATTATATTGATAATGAATAACTAGGATTGTGCTTGCTCTGCATGAGACTTTTCCCTTAAGCCTCTGTTGCTCTGTGCACAAAAATAGATGTGCATGCAGGCATGCACACATCTCAAAATCTTCCGTTGAGATTCCCACGAGCTAAAAAGCATTAATCATCACCACTGTCTCTCAGCTAGATCATCCTCTGACCAAGTTACCCACCTTTAAAGCCCTGGAGTAGCTGCTTAGTCTCTCAGGGGCTTATAGCAGGTTCTTAAAGGAGGGGGAAATCATGTGAGCAGCTATAGTATTTTCTTGGGCAGTTCCATTTTCCTAGTCAATCTGCATCCTTCCAGTCTGCTTCTTCAGCTTTCCTGAGCAAAACTACTGATCGTACATCCAAGTCTCTCCCCAGGCCATTTCATTTACGATTTGGAAACAGTTAACACTGCTATTTTATATACTAAGCTGAGAATCTGGAATTTAGTTTTAAGTAAGGAATTAAATTGTCCAGGCTATGAATTTTGGGAGCTCTGTTTTTGTTGTTGCTGTTGACCTTCAGCTGTTCTCTGCAACTAACTACACTCAGTAGAACTAGCCAAATGGTGATCTGAGAAATCTCTGAGACCTTCCTTGACTGCTTGGGACTGAGTTCACGGGGTCCAGTTTGGAGCAGTCTGTGATTCAGTTACACCATGCAACAGAAAGACAGACTACTTAAAAACAAGCATGAGTAATACATAATTAACTCTAGCAATCAGCGGTGGTCATTTTTTTCTCTCTCTTACCTGTTTACTGCCATGCTTGTCAGAACTGAAATCCCACTTACTTTGTCAACTCAGTTTGTTCTGGGGCTATGTCCCAAACAGTGTAAAGATTTGTGTTAAGCTTATGCTTTCATACCTAAAGAGGCTGGTTGCTTGGGGATTTTTCTATGTTTTCTGAGCCCTTAGGAGATGGATTAATTGGCTGGGCTAATGCCACAAAGTTCTCTGTGTGGGAAGACAGTCATTTCCTACCATCCATACAAACACTGTACAGCTTGTAAATATGCCACCCGTTTGGCACATTTGCCAACATATTTTCCAGAACTGTATTTTCTCAGAGTAACTGAGAAAGTGTTTCAAGTGATTTTACCAGCAATAACTCTGGAAAGGGGAAAGAGGGCAAAGAGCTTTTTCCACGAAACAATGAAAAAAACATCTCAGCATCAGTAACATATGCTTCCAACCAAAAAATTTAACAGGCTTGTGAGCAGGCCCCACAACCTGTTCAGTGATGAGTAGAAATCTCTTTGCTGTGCAATGAACAATCTTGGGTTCCCCTGTAGCAAAGATAACTAATGCCAATGGGAACCACGACTCACATTTAGTGAGGAAAGGAATATTGCCAGTACAGTTTTAGATGATTCTGTTAACAAGAGGTTGCTTTACTGAATCGGTGTCTCTGGTGCAAGTGTAGTAAGAGTACTAGCACAGTATTAGCCAGTAACAGTGCAGGGAGGGGTTCAGCTTTGCTCAGAAAAACAACTCGCTTGTGGCTTTGCCTTTCACATGTAAGGAAACCATAGAAACCATACCAAAACTCTGCCAACAAACCCTACAGTACTGCTAACCTCCCATACTCACTCCACTCATAATCCCCTTAAAAATTTCCACATTGAGTCTTTTATGAGTCCAGAGAGGGCCAATCATACTGAAAGCTGCATTTGAGTTTGCAGATCAAATCTTTTCTTCCACTTTTCATTACCTGCACCTTATTTGCACGTTAATCATATGTCAGTCTCAATGTTGCAATGCCTGGTGAACACCTTCATATTGTTCCAGCGATTTCAGCAAAGGTTTCACTCCTGAGCTGGACTGAAGGGCTGTTCTACACACTAGCAGCTCCAGATCATAGTAAATGTGCAGAATTGATGTATGAAAGACACAAGTCCCCCAAAACTGTTTCTCTCTTCCTTAGATGCTTTACAAATAAGAAGGAAAAAAAAGTAATAGTAATTTAAGGAACACTGTTTGTAATACAGTAACAGACAGGTAGGGAACGGTAAAAATGAAAGTTACCCTTGTATTGAAAATAATGAATGGAAAATGTTGAAGTAAGAGTGGAGACAGGAAGAAAACCTACAAATTATTCCCAATAGGGGAAAAAGCAGCAATTCCAAAATTAGAGTTCAACTTCCAAAAGAGATGTTATGTCTTCAAAATATGACATGAAAGTTTTTGAATGAAAGAACATGAATTAAAAGGAAGAAATAAAAACATATACATTAGGACATCCTAATTTGATTTTAAGCTATCTTTCATGTATTGTTCTTTAAATGCACACTTCCAGCCCTGCAGAAGTACTGAGTTTTACCCTGTCAGCTTACTGCATGCACTTGTTCTGAGGGAGCTGCGCTGCTACAAACACAGGAAGGAAATACAGATATGCAACAGTCTGGTTTTTTCTGTGACCCTGGCTGTTCCCAATCACATTTGCTACTTAGGAAACAAACTTGGCTTCTGTAATGGCCTAACACAGCAAATACTCAGAGTACGATTTGCACTGATAGAGTTACCCTATCACGTTTGCCTGTGTTATATTGCTAATGATTGATTTAAGACTGCTGCAGCTTTGCCTGTAATTGTAGCTAATCTATTATCTATAAAAACTAAAGCAGATAAAAGAAAAGAGATCATTTTCTCTTAGAAAACATTTTTTTTCCATGTATTTTAACTTCCGGTCAAGCACTGAATTAGAATTACACAAACTGTATTTCAATTTTATATAATGTTCTGTTCTAGGGATCTTTTTTATTCTAGAATGTGTTCCCGACTGTACACAGCTCTATCAGCTGCTCTTTGCCATGCATACCACTGAAAGAGCAAGGAAAACAATTATTTCAGAAGGCATACATATGCAAAATGGATTTAGTGAGCACTAAAAAAGCTGCATTTAGTTGTTTTTCACACTGTACTTCCTGCTGCCTTTTATGTGTAAACAGTGCAGAAAAGAGACATTTAGAAGAAAGGAAAGGCGATTATTAAATCAACCCTATTACGCAATACGATCATTTTACAGAACACTAAAGGGGAAGTTCTTAAGCACTGCAGGAGGTTTTACTGTAAAATGTAATTTGTAGACAGGCAACAATGCTCCCACCTGCTTCTTTCTGTGTGTCACACTTTTTATAACATGAATTTCCCTACTCTCAGCAAAATATTAAAAAAAAAAAAAGCATAGAAGGTGCCAGCTGCAAAATGAAGATACAACCTCTGACAGCCAAGATGTTTAATACAAGTTGAAATTTAATCTATTAACTATACGCACTGTATCTCAGTAAAAACGTTACCTGCTTCTTAATATATTTTCTACTACATCACATCGTAATTCCACACAGGAGTTGTAATGTCAATGAGATATTGGTATAGAAGGTTACAAGCTGAATATTTACGTAATTCCTTAAAGTAATTGGCTTTTTGTTGCAAAGACAAACTACCTATCCACAAAGTTTCCCTTGGCATATTTTTCTTTACAATTCATATGAAATTCGTCATAAGATTTTAGAACATTTTACTGAAAATGAACACTCATTTAACACAGCATGCAACAGATGCCTACTAAATCAACGCACACGATATCATTAGGATGAACTTCTTGAAAATGCTAATAATTTAAAAATTGGCCCAATATCCAAAGAAAGTAATTACAGCAGTGATGGCAAAGTGATGGCCAGTGTTGCCAAGTTTGGCTTCAACAGAGATTTGGGCTGGCATCAGTGACTATTACCTACAATTCTTTTAAAAATAAACTCAGTACAAAATTTGGATACTGAAAAATGCATTAAAAATAGTTACATATATTCTGATCTAGAAATGTTCTTACACTGCCTATGTCACATAGCACCTTCCAGCAATGTCTCAAATGGTGTGGTGAGTGTGCATTGCCCATGGTTCACTTTATCTTTCCCATTAGAAGAGCTTTGAATGCAATACTTAACACCAATAAGGTTTCCTTCTATATACTCTGCTGCCTATATGATTGGAGAAACTGGATGCTTAACTGGACCACAAAGTTCTGATATCATATTTCAAAGAATATTCCAATCTTAGTTCACTACATGGAACTTCTGTATGGTTGACAAGAACCATGGGATACAGAATGATTAGTATTAGCTGATATGAATTATCAGATCAAGTCAAGGGTAGGTTGTTTATGTTATGCTACGTTATGTTATTTAGGTTATGTTTACTCAAACACAATCAGTTCCTCTTGAAGAAAATGGAAGTTCATACTTCTCCAAGCAGAAAAATTAAAATTCCTAAACAGGATAAAGAAACAAAGATGAAAAAACACTGATAAAAGAAGAAGAAGAAGAAAAAGAAACTTTTGAAGAAACAAGAACAAGGAAGAAAGACAGAGACAGGATAGAGAGATCTGTATTTGTAGGAGTCAGGTTCTATTTAATTGTGAACAAGCCAAGGTCAGAGAAAGGCAACTTGGAACAGACAGAGAGATATTACAAGTTTCAGCAGAAAATCTCTACGTTGAAGGAGAAAAATAGGAGATTCTGACCTAATCTCAGAGCTGTGCCACAATAACAAGGAATACAAGGAGGAGAAATATGAGAAGGGATTCTTAGCTTTGTACGAGTCTATGTCCAAAGCAGTATTTTGTCCTATATATATAAGCATTTACTTAAGAACGTATTTATAGAATCTTGTCCAAAATTGTGTGTGATTTGTGCCCCTGGAAAGTTAACTGCAAACTCAAAGTGCTTGGAGGGCAGAAATGTGAGAAAAAAATACATATTTCAGTTCCTGAGAGCTATTAGGAGGTTAATGCTAGGGCCGCGATCAAGGCAAAGAGGCAGGGGAGTGTCTCCGTTCGTTACATGGATGGTGGTTATGACAAAATTGAAACTCGCCCACCTTAGTGCTTAAAATAATGATCGTCCAGATCTAAACACAAACAATGCAAGTCCAATATATAACTTCCTTTCTTTCTGTTAACCTGCTTGCTTTCTGTTGTAGGTGGTCCTTTCCAGAGAAACCTGGAAATAGACTTTTATGATTTAGGATGTCCCATGAACAAATACGCATAAAGTTTAAGAGATTAATACTTTCCACATTTAAATTTTACTAGAATAATATTTCATCCTGGGTATGGACAAACTCATTCAATTTTCCAAATCATTAATATTTATTGATACTGTCTGAGCGTCCAGCTTGGGCTGTGGATTCATTCTGTCAGGTGATTTATAAACACAGAAAAATGTATACTTTTCCAGAATCGTTATGATAATTCATATTACAGGTGAAACTGATACTAGCATTTCTTCCTAGGCTACCAGGTTTATTGCACAACCCAGAAACTATTCTGCAGTGAAAAAAAATTATGCAAAAAATGATATATTTTCTTATAGACCTTCCACGTCGCTGGCTAGAGAAGATGGAATCTGCATCATGATGAAGCAGGAAAAGAAACAATTGCACATAGCCACAAAGCTGACCATACACTAATTAATCAGAATCTAATCTTGTCATTACTATGTACTTTCAAAGCAACAATGGCAGACTTCTTAAACCAAAATGTTAACAGCTGAATGTCAAGTGGGTATCCACTTTCTGGGTGTCTGATTTCAGACTCTTGGCATAAATTTGCAGACATGCTACAAACTCAGTGTCATAATTCAAACCAAAGTGGAGCTATCCTCCGAATGTGATGCAATGCTATGACAAATACTCTCTGAAAAGCAGGGACTGTATGTTTCATATTAACCATCAAAAAATCTGTGAGCTTTTTTGTCCATTTTGATATTTGGATTTTTTTCTGGTTCATTTCCCAGGAGTAAATTGGAGGCAATTAAATACCCTAATTGTCCACAGGTGTGATAAAAATAAATGTTTTACCATTTGCCAAGTTCTTGGATACCACAATACACAAACACCTACGAAGAAATTACTTCTCATATTTTAATTCCATGCGCCGAAGGCCTACACCAAACAAGATCTGAGTCATACAGATCACTCATAGCTACTATTCCACTGAAAGAGTCAGGAATCCTCTTCAAAGATTATACTGTGCCCATAATGACAGAACTTTCAGGAAAAAAAAGTGTTATATTTCTTACAGTATAATTTAAGATCAGAAATTCAAATAGGTCACTTCTAGATAGGTCACTTCTAGCAGTTTTGAAAAGTCTTCCTTAGTTTTGGAGGTTTTTCCACTTAGAATCAGCTTGAATTAAAGTAATTATTCTGAGGAAGGAAGAGATTTTCTATTCTTTTCTCTATACTACATTTTATCCTTGGATCCAAGACAAAACTATTCATGAAACAAATGTTTCTATATTTCTCTAACTACCAAACACTTAAAAACTGACTAGATCTGTGAATGAAGGGAGAACAGTGATGTTGTCTACCTTGCCTGAAGCCAAACTTTGGACATTGTTTCCTACTATACCCAAGTATGCACGCTGGGATGTTGCATTTGTTCTGACTGAGTGAACTACTAGATGAATGAAAAATTGGCTGGACCTTTGGGCTCAAAGGGCAGCTGTTAGCAGCTGAAACTCTACCTAGCAGCTGTTACAAGCAGAGTTCTTCAGGAGTCTACCTTGGGACCTGTCCTCTTTAATATCTTTATCAATGACCCATGTGAGAAGGTGGAATGTACCCTCATTAAACTTGTGGATGACACCAAACTGGGTGTTGCAGTCAGCCTGCTGAACAGGAGAGCCACCATGCAGAAGGACCAAGGCAGCCTGGAGGAATGAGCCCACAGGAGCCTCATGAAATTCTGTAAAAACAGATGCAAAGCCCTGCACCTGTGCTGAAAAGGACCTGTGAGTCCTAGTTAACAGTAAACATAAAGCAACATGAGTCCACACTCAGGTGCTTTCAGATAATTAAATCCTAGTTAACTAACTTTACTAAGTTTTCTTTTTTTCAACCTACAGCCCTATCAGGTCCTTCTTAGGTGAAACAGCAACTTTCTGGGGTCACTGACAGAACGTTACGTGTATTTCTTTGTTGTTAGTATTTCTTTCTATGAGCCTTTGCAAAATGTTTGCCTCATTTCAGGGAGTCTTTTTCAAGTGAATACTAGAAAAGACAGATCTTTGTGTTTCATTTGCTATGGTGATACCACACACATAGCTTACAGAAGTTTTACAGTGTTCTAATTTTGATTATTTGGCATGCCTTTGTTATTAAAATGAGTCAATTTTTCTGATATTAAAATATTTATTTGACCACATTTTAGTTGAGCACTTACAATATCAGTGTTTATTACTGATCATGCTTTCCTCTATCACCTTTTTCATAACCCTAAAAATAATGTTAAACTGTTGAAAGATACATATGGGAACCTTCTCCTAAAATAAAAACTTGGTGTTTTTTCAGTATGGTATCCAAAACTGAACTACTTTCACAGTTTTATAAGCCTACTCACTGCTTTAATAATTACCACAATAAGCTGACATTTGGCAGATAAAGCATTCCTTGATATCTTTTCTAGCTACATAGCATTAAGTTTCCTACTACAAGAATCTTTCAGTCATGACCAAATAAATCTTATATAGGCCACACACTACTATCTTCCATTTGCTGAAGTCTGGACACAGGCTACCTTCAACTGCTGCTCACTACTCCAGCTGCTCAGGGAAGTCTGCAAACTGGTTGACAAAGAATGATTGCTAAATATCTCCTGAAACAGCTCCTTATGCTGTTAGCTTTCCAGTTTGTTTCAACAAGGCCAAATTTTCCCTTTCCATTAGTCAACCAACTATATTATGATACCTCTAAGCTGCATGAATAGATATTTCTCAACTGCACACAGGAGTCAGCCAACTCCCTTTTTGTCTCCTGTGCACTAATTATTCAATTCTAGGTTGAAGTACTTCCTGAAAGGACACTGACTTGCTAAAAACATATTTCATACATGCCTGAGATTGCTGACTAAGAATATTAAATAAGGAACTTTTCTTTCATTATGTTTTGCTTTTGAGCTAAGCTTTGAGTCTCTTTTGAGTCCTTACAATATATTGTTCTGTTAAAATGAAATGGTATGTAGAAGCCACAACTTGCAATTAGAAAATATTGGCTCTTAAAATCCTTTGTTAGTATAGGCAACAATATGGACAAAAGTGCTAATGGTCATTTTATTCTTTGTTTTTAAAACAGATGACTTCTGCTTATCAAAAAAAATACCCAATGTATTGTCATGCCATATGACTTTATTTCTAAAGTCATAAGTCCAGACAATGCGAATAAGTTCATTAAAACGATATCTGTCATTTTTGGAGCCTAATCACATCTCCTTGTTTGACAAATGAACATAATTCAGGTAAAACTACACTGACCTAAAAAAAAGAGGGAAAAAAATAAGGAAGAGCTTCTGACACCTCGTAGCCATACTAGACTAGTTTATTTAGAAAAATGTTATAGCCCGATGACTGTCTGGGATCCAGTAAAAAAATCCTGGAAAAGACGAAATAGCTCTAAGGACTGAAAAAACAAGAGATTAGCTTCAACCTGGTTTGAAAATAAACAACAGTCTCATCAAAGGAGAAATGTGATATTGAATAATAGTGTCAAATACAGCCATGTGGTCTTGACCTAAGTTATTTTAAGAATGGCTGAATACTTTTATCTACAACTGAAAAAAATGGAAATCAGTACCATTAAAATTTTCAAGAGGGTGAATAAACCAACAACCAAGTCCATCATAAAAAGAGATGAACCTGACACAAATGCAAGTCCAAAAGAAAACTCTAAATCTGGTCTGCCAATTGGCCATCAATCAATCAAATAACAGTATTAAAAAGATATATATTGAAATGCTGAACATTAAACTTACGTTTGTCAAACACAAACCTATAGTTAGTCATAAGATTTAAATTTAATGACTAGGGTAATATAGAGAGAAGATATTACTGACTTTCAGTAAGAGAATAAAAGAAAGAGAGCAGACAGATGTCTGTGTGATTCCACTGTTTCCTAACACTGTTACATTGATGGAGAAGTCTTCTAAGAAAACACTACAATGCTGATGGACTGACCATCATCCTCTATGTACTTTTCAGCAGCTTACAGGCAAACCAGCTTACCATTTCTTTATCATTCAATATTTCGATGAAGAGTAGAGACTCTCATTTTGACTGTGCACATTTTCAGTTGTAATTACATTTTATTTTGCTTCTAACCAACATAATCCTAGGAATAATTAAGGATAAAGAACAATCTCTGAAGCATCAGCATATGCATTTAAAACATTCTAGGAAATAAGAAACAAAGAAATAAGAAGAAACAAACACATACAAGAACCAAAGAGAAAGAAACAAAAACAATCCTAACACATCTAAGAAACAAAAAAATATGTATATGCTTTTTTCTTTTCCTCCAATGGAAAAAATGATATCAATAAAATTGAAAATGGCATCTCTTTATACATAGAGTATTTCAAACATCAGCTCTTCACATTCGTTTAGAACTGGTGCCCCAGGTTCCACATAAACTAGATTAGAACATCACCAAATCTAGAGGTCTAAATCCTTAAGTGTAACTTGATTTTTTTAAAGAACTTGATGTTAGATCCTCGAGGGACTAAACTTAGCTGAAGTTACATAGGGAAGTAAGAGATTCTGTTGTGAAAGACACTGCATGAGCCTTCCCCTCATCATCTCACCATTCCCATTCTCATTCAACATCATGGTCACTAAGGTCATCCCCACCACATGGGACTCATTTCATGAAACATGTTCAGCTGGAGTCCCAAGGGGCCAGCCCAAGTACTGTCTGCTCTTGCAATAGCCTCCTCAGTACCTTTTGGCTGCCACAGCAACTTACCTCTTCATTGGCCGCAATACGTATTCCAGAGGGAACGGTGGCAGAGCCTGTATCAACGTGCAGCACCTCAGCAACCCCCCACACAGCCTGCCTTTGCAAAAGCATTGCAGGACACACAACAAACCTGGCTCTCTCTTTTTATGGGTCTCACCACACTATTACAGCAGCAACAGAATGTTTACCTGGAAGAACAGCTCCTGCCTCCAAAGTAATTCTCCTGCTAGTAATAAGCGCAGAGCCTGAACGGGAATCAGAGCTATCCTCATTCTCACACTGATGAGTAGAGAGGCAAAAGCAAGGTTACTGAATTTGTGCATCCCTTCTAACTTCCCCTCACACTGCCTCCCTGGATCATCTTCCCATCTCCTTCTCCATCACCTCTGCCTGGCCCCACTTCTCTCCAGCCCCTCAGGCCTTTTGCTGGACTTTTGACACTACACTGCTAACTCCACACCAAGACCAGCAAGATGAGGTGACAAATCCTTTTGTAGTAACTAGAGACCTCAGAGTTTGCGGTAATTCCAACCAAACTTGCCACATTTTAGCAATCAGTGCTGCACACATCCAGCTGCCTGATGTCATTTTTCTCTCTTGTCCAAAGCCATGACCATCGACAGACCAAGCCAAATCTTATACTCTGAATAAAGGCCTTACCTCAAATTTTCACAGTTTAAAGATGGTTGTTTCTCATCTCTCTGAACAATTCTCTAGAGAATGATCCTTAAGGAGGAGATGCAGAGGACAGACATCCTCTCACTCCATGCTAAAAAGCAAGAGTTATGTAGGGCTTTTCCTGAGGGCTATATTGTAGTTTTGAAAGATGATATAAGGGTATCCATTATGCACATGGTTTGAGGTTTGAAAGACAGAATCACTGCAAGGAGAAGCTTGGTGAGATGTGGCAAGTATATTTTAGCCTTAGTCTCATTCTGCTTTCCCCTTTTGGGAAAGAATTACTCTGCAGCAGCTCTCAATATAATGAAAATCACCACAGCCACAATCCTGTTTGACTCTTCCTTCATACTAATCCCTAATGCCATTCTGAAGCTTGAGAACATCACTCTGAGATTTAAGAGGGATGTACCTATAAATAAGTGCTCATTCACTGGTATGAGTGGTGCATACAGGATACCAACTATAAGGTTGACAAAAGTATATAAAAAAGTTAACCCATAGTGTGCAAAGAGCTATAAAGGGCCACGGGCTGATTCTAAGCTCCACAGTTTACCCTCCCCTTTCCTTCTCTTTACTATTTCATTACCTACTCACCTGGTGACACTGACATATTTGGGCTCTGTGGACCACTCCAGTTTTTCTCTCTCTCTCTCTCTAAGCCAGAAAGTAATCACAATCTAGGTTGGGAGCATGACATTAATGTTTCTCATGCTAAGCAAGTGCAAACTGCTCCCAGGAGGATGCCTATTTATTACTGGCTCTATGCCGTAAAAGACTGACCTAATGAAGCAATACAGAGCAGCTGATGTTGGCAGCTTTTTTTGTATGCACAATTAGAGGCGCATTTATTGGCACCAAATATTTGTGCCCCAAAGGCCACCATGTACAGGTGACATGTCTTGATAATTCTGTGGTGTGGAAGTTTTACTTGGCTGCCCTTTCAAAATCATGTGAAAAATCTGAATTTGAATCCACTAAGGTTGCAACTGAGACTTCTTTTGAAAAAAGTTGCTGTTCAGCAAATAACCTCAACTGGATTGCCATTGTATTTATTCATTTATTTATTTATAGCTAGTATCTCCTAATAAAGATATATAAAGAATATCTATAATACTGAATATATTAAATGTAAAATATTGTATATGTCAAGCTAAAACACATCATTTTTCATATTTTTGTTATTAACTTCAAAAATGACTGACTAACACTGGGGGCTACAAGAAAATCTAAAATCTGAGAAGACTGTCTATTGCCCATTTTCAACAAAGATTACAAGAATGTGATTATAAGCCGTACATAAAGTGTGATGCATATGACAAAAAAATACAGATTTGAATTTGAGATAGATATAAATATGAATATTTAGACATCTATATTTGGTCTCTCAAACTGCTGAGGCAGATAACTGAGTTGCCTAGACTCCATGTAGTCAGTAGAGAAAAGTGCCAAAGGAAAGGTCCTGTGCAGCTCTTTCTCCAGTAGGTGCCTAGCATAGATCAGATCAGTCATGTCATAACAGTGCCTATTTCTCTCCCAAAATGAAAACAGAAGCTCAGCTGAGCAGCTCAGAGGTAGACGTAGACTGTGTAGATGATTAAAGATATTGAAATGACTCCCACACCCCTGGATACTGAAGAACACCACACTTCTTTGGTCTGAAATTTAGAGGTAGGTGAAATCACTGCAGGAATGGAACATCCAGCCAGTATTACATCCATACTACCGCCTTATATTCATCTGTCTAAACATCAGCTGTTTGTCTCACAAAATTAAAAAAGCACAAAAACAAGAAGTTAACCCTACAGACTTTCTTATTATTTCAAGGCTCAAAATGTGACGGGCCAAACTGGCCCTGAAGTAAGCAACACGGAAGTGCAATGATCCTGAACAGGAGGTTGCTATATATTGAGGAGACGGTGACCCACGTGAGAGTTGACCTGAGTCAACTCACATGGGCACAGGCCTGCTCGGTGCTGTACGTATGGCCGCAGGACAAACTTAGCCAGCTAATTGTAATGGAGGAGCCTGTAGGCAGCTTCCACATGGCACCTGCAATTATGTCACCTGCATCTCCTTGTCTTTATCTAAAAGGGAGGCAACATATTCTCATGTGAACATCTTTTTGCTTGACAATAGGTCCATCCAATGACATATCACTCGGGGTTCCCAGTATCAGTAGGGATGGAAGACTTAACTGTTAACATTTTCTTTCACTCCTATCTTTGAATATTCTGATTAAATGTCATACTATACTTAAAGATTTGAGTGGGCATTCTTTCTTGCCAAGATCAGAAAGAGCTGGCACCTACCTAAACTAACTAAAAATATGTAATGACCGCCTTGCTTAATTCTTTATGCCTACAGTCCGTGTTAACCGAGTAGGGAAAATTAAGCACCTGGAGTTAGGATCCCCAAAGTCAATACACCAAACAGTATTCTCAGCAGCTGCTGACTGTTAGTCATGTGGAAAACACTGAGATGGAAAAAATCCTAAATTCCACCTAGCCAATTGCTCACTTAGGGCAATCAGGGCTGATCTCTTCCATAAAAATAAGCACTTACACACCTTCTGCCAGATTGGAAAGAAACGAGGAAGGTTACTCTGCTTCCCACCACCTAGGTGAAGGCTCAGAGGGTGTTCTAGAAATGCGTAGTTCTTTCTCCTTCAAGTAAATTATAAAAGCAAGAAGCAGAAGGAACTGAATTTTGTGAACACAGGGAAAATTGATAACATTGAACACCATATAAGATTAACGTGAAGGACCCCCATCATCCTTGTTTCAAATAGAGTAAAAGCATGAGCTAGACTTTGAGTTACTCACCTTAGTCAAGATTTGGACAGAATGAGTTACTTTAAAACTATATAGGCATACAATGTAAGAAAGAAAAACACCTATGGAGTTGAAATGATGCTAGACTATACTAAGAACTTTTCAAAATGGAAACTCTGGACTTCAATTCCCAACACTTTACCTAAATCTGGCATCAAGTTCCTACATTAACAGTTCCATAAAGTTACTGAAATTACACTAAGGAGAAATTCAACCTTAACTGAAACACAATTTTTGACATGTGATTTGCACCATTTCTGGAACCAAAATATGATTCCTTGATTATTTTCAAAATCATTCTATGAAATACTATATATTAATCTTTTGAGTATTAGGTTAATCTTTAAGTAACTTGACTATTTATATTTCCTCATGAATAAATGCATAACAGCTCAACAGAGGAAGTTTCTGTTGTGAAGAGAAAGGTCTAGCATAACTATAGAGAAAGCACTTAAAAAATCTTTCTAAACGTAGATGCAGAGTGAGAGGTAGTTTCTGCAGACTTGCCTTTGAAAATGCTATTGGCAGGGACATTAATTTTCAAGTAAAACAATTTATATTCTTAAAGCAGACTAAATCTTTTGAAATTCTGATATAATCAAGTAGTCAAATTGCATATATCATTAAAGTTCATATTCGCTTGTAAATGACAGCTGAAGCATCCAGAAAGTTCAATATATTTTCTCTAAGGCTAGTTGAGGTGGGAAGCTTTTCATGAGGTGTTTTGTCTCTCCTATCATCAATTCAATGATGTAAACAGTGACTGATTAAACCTGCACTCCTTTCAGGTTGATATACCTGACTGAAAGAAATCTCACAGCTGGAATTCTTCCTGAAAACTAAAATAGATGACAAAGTAAAAGACCAATCTTCTATAGGCACTTAATGAAGACAGGCTTCAAGGGGTTTTCTATACCAGCGATCACTTTACACCCCAGGACAAGACAAAAACAGCAGATTTCTGCAGCTGAAGATTGCAATCACAGCAGAATAAGAAAAATAACAAAAACATATTGCTTGTTAAATCACTTACACTGGTTTTCCTTTGGATTCACAAGTCAAAATTATAGATTGTCCTTCTTCAGGCCATGAATTGGAAGAAATGATTTTAACTAAAGGTGTATCTAGGAAGAAAAAAATAGACATCTTGTTGAAATACATAAAAAGAATTTATTATCGAAGAGTACATTCTTCTCTACTTAGAAAAGACTATGCCCAAGATTTAATTTACACTTGGAGGTGCCTTGTGCAATTTTCATTGTTTTCAAAAAGGCAATAAAAATGACCAGTGCAACTGAAACACTGAATTTTTACTCTCAAGGAAATCCCAATAGAAAGCACATGTATACTCAGAGAAAGTAACTTTTTTTCCCTGTATTCCATGCAAATACTCTTTATGAGTATTTCACAGACTGATACCTAACAACAGAATAAAAAATATTGAGGATGAATAACAAGTACTCTGTGCCATTGTTTCTTTGTCTATTTATAGGTAGATATGATGGAATACTGCTATTAGAGGAATGAATGCAATAATATACATTTGAATAAGAGCGCTTTTATTGTTGCAGAAGCTTGAAACTCATAATAAGAAACCTACAATGGGCTTTTAGATAAAATACCTTGTTACAGCCATTTTACAGGATATTATTTCTGAAATGCAATAATGCTGCCTCTAAAACAGAACTGTTTTTTTCTTTTCATCCCAAAATTTACAAAATAAATAAATAAATACCTGGAAAAGCCCTATACTGAAGTCTATTATCATTCCCAAAAGCTTAAAAATACTATTCCTATATACTGGAATTAACTTTATGCTTATGGCTGTAAAAAGATACACAATATAAATATTGCAAATTCATGTAGAATGAAACAGTTGATAGTAGGTCTTTAATTCTTAAAACAATTTGTCAGCTAGCTTGCAAACATGTAATAATTCTCTTAACCAAAATATGCTACATGAACTAAACAGGTACCTCTTCATACGGAGAAAAAGAAAGATCAAAGAGAAAGAAACATTTCCACACAAAACAGCTTCTTCCTTAGGAATTAAGATTCTTAGAGAGGAGGCCTAATAGGTAAATGTAATGGCTTTACTTTCCTCTATAGTTTCCTAATATAAAAGCAATCTTCATCTATGGCACAAGAAACACTTTGACCTGCAAAACTAGAGTTATCCAAGTTTTGGCCCATACAATTTGCAATTCCTATCTGATTTAGCATTGAGGTAGTGTGACAAGTGACACCACAGACATCCCATTATCAACAAAATTTTAGAGAGTATGAACTACAAAATCAAATGGAAAAATGGTATACGATCTCATACTGAGATGCTAATATTTCTGTTAAACACTTAATAGCATGTAAACAATGAAAAATCGCAGAATCACAGAACGGTTGAGGTTGCAAGGGACCTCTGGAGATCATCTAATCCAACCCCCCTGTCAAACAGGGTCACCTGCAGCAGGTTGACCAGGATTGTATCTGGTTGTGTTCTGAGTTTCTCCAAGGATGGAGACTTCACAGCCTTTCTAGGCAACCTGTTCCAATGCTCTGCTACCCTCACTGTAAACAAAAAGATTTTTCTTAGATTTAGATGGAGCTTCCTGTGTTTTAGTTTGTGCCCATTGCCTCTCGTCCTGTCACCAGGCACCACTGAGAAGAGTCTGACTCCATCTTCTTTACACTCTCTCTTCAGATATTTATATACATTGATAAGATCCCTCCTTGAGCCTTCTCTTCTCCAGGCTAAACAGTCTTAGCTCTCTCAGCCATTCCTTATATGAGAGATGCTCCAGCTCAACCATTCTAGTAGCCCTTCTCCAGACTCGCTCCAGTAGCTCTCTTGTACTGGGAGCCCAGAACAGGACCCAGCACTTCAGCTGTGGGTGCACCAGTGCCGTGCAGAGGGGAAGGATCATCTCTCTCAAACTCCTGGCAACACTGCCTAATGTAGCCCAGGATACCATTGGCCGCCTTTGCCACAAGGGGGCATTGCTGGCTAATGGTCAACTTCTTGTCCAACAAAACTCCCAGGGCCTTCCCTACAAAGCTGTTCTCCAGCTGGTCGGCCTCAGCCTATACCGGTGCACGGAGTTATTCCTCCCCAAGTACTGGAGTTCGCAACTCCCTTTCTTGAACTTCCTGAGATTCCCTTCTGCCCATCTCTCCAGCCTATAAAGGTCTCTGAATGGTAGAACAACCCTCTGGTGTATCAAATGCCCGAATATAAAGCTTTTTCTGACCTTGATTTTTTATTTCTGGCTTATGAGCACTGCACCAAAAAGTGGAAGGTTTAGTGTAGACTTGTCATAATTCCACTGAAGTCATTGTCAGAGTCATCTGGATTTCAGTAGGGCTGTGTTAACCTTACACCACTAGCAAATCTGTTCCACAAGTTCACATTTTTAAGGATCCTGGAAACCATTATGTAGGCAACTAATCCTTGGGGTTCATGCAGGCACTTGCCTCATTTTTAGCACATGCTTAAGGCACTGACCTGAAGTACCTTGATAAATCACAGCATCAAGTACTTCTGTGATTTCAGTGGTGCTACTGGAGATGAATAAGTTACTCTCTTGACTATACAATGGACCAGAGGAACAAATTAGTATCAGACAGGAGTACAGGAGGATTTAACGGAGGAATGGAGACAACTAATGCAATGAGATCAAGAGATTTCCAGAGAAATGTGAAATAGAG
>NW_028186990.1:460101-664204 GCF_003343005.1 Rhea americana | reverse complement strand
GGGGGGGGGGGGGGGGGGGGGGGGGGAAGAAAAATTAAAGGCCCACCTACCCACCTACCTAGCACTGCTGGTTTAAATACTTCAACAATGACCAGCATTTTACACATTATCATAAATGACCCAATTGAAGAGGGGCTTTCAGGCAATCAAGCTTGCATTTGCATGGATCAATACAGTGCTATTTCCCCCCCATCTTGATACAGTTCCCATTCCTCCTTTATTTAATACCCTAGACAGCACTCTGTTCTCTGTGTACCTCCAGCAGAGCTAACTCACCCAGACTACAAAGGATCTTACATTTATGTTTCACTCTCTAAAGAACAATAAGATTGTGCAGGAAGTATGTATTTCCTTGTGGTTTTCCTTACTAATTGACTTGTATAGTAACTACTTATTTCTTTAAAACAGGAAACACAACAATTAATTTAACATACATTTTTTAGCGAAGCTTACCATTTACCTTTTTATTAACAGTCTTTTAAAAAGACTAGTTAATACTGTTTTGGGCGCTTCAATCTCAGTGTTACTTTTTCCACTTATTTTTATGCTGCCATTGTTTCTTCTCCAGAATTAAAATATACATTTATAAAAGAAAACAATTAAGATAAACTCATCCTCCTCTTTCTCATTCGCATCAATATTTAAAATTAGAAGAAATCTTTAGACTAATTGCATAAGTAACCTAAAAATTTTAACAAAATAAATAGAACCCTGATGACTGGTATTTTTCAAGAACATAAAATACTCTACATTACCAAATACTACCTCCTGTTGGAGTTGTTCATTTTACAAGTATTTGACAAGTATAATGTACTATATCAGTACAGTGGGCTTTAATCTGTCACATCCAGAAGTATTAATCATAACAACAGGAACACCATCTAATCCCCAGAAAAACAACAACAGCAATAGAAAGCAAAGTCTAAAGAAAGAAAAACATAGCAAGAACTGCAATACAGTAAAATAGGTTGACTAACTTTATTTTTCTATGTCAAACAAAGTATTCAGATTTTCTCATCAGCTCATTTTTTGTAGACATGTCCTTCAAAATTTCTCCCTCAACAACCAAAATGAACAAGCAGAGTAGATCCTCTGTTGAGTCTGCTCTAAAGTCAGCAGAGCCATACCAATGTACACCAGTTAAGCTTATAAGCTTAACAGAACGTTATCTATATATATATATATATATATAAATAAAATATATATATATTTTTATATATATACATATATATATATTTAGGATTTGGCCTGGCATTTTCAGAGTAACAAAAGATTATAGAACAATATTTTAAGCAGAATTCTTATGATCAAGGGACTGGTGATTAAAACTTCTTCGTGGTACCTACAGATATGCACTTACCTTGAGCTCTAAGGAAGTTTTCTACAGGGTAAGTGTCAGCAAAACAGTAAGTACTGGGAAAATTCCATTAAGGAAAAAAAAAAAGAAAGAAAGAAAGAAAAAGAAAAGCTCTTCTTGAGCATAGGTAATCTAGCAAGCCTGCATTGTAAAACACACTGGTTTCCATACTAAATGACTTATTTATTCAACTGCAACTTCAACAGTGTGAGAGCTGCATGACCCTCAAGTCTTTATCTTGAATAATGAGGCACTTACAAGCTGCAACTGATTGTTTGGACCAGTCTGAACAGAGATTCAAGCATGTCTTTAGACATACAGCAAGACACTTTCATTGCCCTGCCCACACTGTGCCAAAAAATTGACTTTCTGCTGGAAATACAAGCTTAGTAGCAGTTAGATGAAAGCCAGGGATTTTTTTTTTATTATTTATATATACATATATATATATATACACTTCACATTTCAGCAGACCAAAGACGCAAGTTTAATTTTGGGTGCATCTCATTGCACAAGAGCAGAGAAGCCATTTCAAAGCTTTAGGAAAATTTCTCTAATTTTGATCAGGCTATTTTTGCATAATTCCACCTACATTAGAACGGCAAATAAATAGATGGTATCATCTTTATTCAGCAAGATATAATGGTAAATGCACGTGGAAAAAAACCTTCAATTTACACTGGTAATAAATGTTATCTGATACATGAAGAAATTAAACATTTCAGCACATGATTTTTGTTGTTTAACTAATGGCAACTTTAATATCTTGTGGAATTACTTTACTGATTGATCTAATCTCTTTGAAACTATTTCAACATAAAGATGGTTGTCACCGCTCATCAGATCTTTGCTGTTAATCAGATCCCCTTTGCTATTTTTTCTTTTGTTCAAAATGCACTTGCTATTTTTACATTACTTCAAGTAAGAAAGACTCTTTTCTATATTCACAGAATTTTATAACCCTAAGGAATTCATAAAGTAAAGCTCTTAAAAGGTTACACGCAGGCTTAAATTTGTTCATATAAAGTAATCACATGGAAGCCACTGGAAGAGTTGCACATGATAAATTATGTTAAAGTATTTGTGTAAGTCCTTAACAACCACAGAGTAAAAGGGGAAACAGAATGCACAGAACTAAATAAGTTTTTAAGATCATAAAGCATGTCACCAATTGAATCAGAAAATGAATGCCTAATGGCACACACTTGTTTCAAGATAATAAAAAGTAATTTAGCCTCTTCTGTGTGAGTAACTTTAGAAGATGAGTCCTTGGTTCTTTCAGTCTTTAGCTAACTTGATTACTAGAACTTTTCTGGATACCTTTTCATGGTACTTCCAGCTACTGATTGAGTGCCTAAAGCAATGTATGACCCCTATAGGTCCTAGGGTATTGTTCAGCAAAAGATGTGTGTGCCTAACCAGATTTCAGAATAAAAATCATTTTATAAGAGGAAATGGTAACATTATAGTAAAAGATGTATTATAGCAAGGCATGGAGATAAGGAATTGGCAGTGAAATGAAAAAAGATCAAATACGATAATCATAAATTAATTCTGTTATGATCTGGAACATTCCCTCCTTGGTGTCATCATGTTCCAATTAACATAATTACAGTCCTAAAAACAGAAAATAAAACTACCTCTTTCCTTGGGTAGATGTTAGGGTCGGTGGAATACACAGAATATGTTGAAACTTTTAAGAAATGACTATAAGAAGATAAAGCAAAAGTAAAAATATTAGTGACCTGACACTCATTAGAATTACAGAGGTGCAGACATGCCACCTGTTCAAATATACATACATCACTGTGTTATCTCCAGAGAATCCAGGTATATATGCTTAACAGAAGCAATATTTCCTGCTAGAGTTCACTGTGCTCTTGATTAAGAGGCAGGTCTCTGCATTACTTAAAGCTTAGCATTCCTTGGGCTTCCAGTGAAAAGAGGTTTAATAGAAAAACTCTTAGTGGTTTTCCCTTGCAGAAACTTTCAAAGGAATATCATATCAGATATGGAGATCCCGAGTCATGGCTCCCGATTTCCAATTTCTCTGTTGAATTATAGATTTTTTTTAATGAATGCAGTAACTTATTAAGAACTGAACAAAAATTTCTGCTTCCTTTTACTTACAGAAAAAGTACAATTATTCTCTGAAGAAGTTTCCTGTACTTCAGCATTCTACATCTCAGAAGGCTACTACTATACCTCCCAACCTTCAGAATCCATTTCTATACTGCCTCATTTATAGGTACCCTGCTTTTAAGTATTCACCAAGACTAGCTCTTCAGTTGAGTGATTAGAGCCTGTGCTGGGATCTATGAGAAAATGAGGTTCCTTATTCTACTGAGTATTGAATTATTCACACTAAGTAGAACAGATACAGCAAAGGACTTATCTGACAGTAATCCAGTAATTAGAGCATTTAGTCTTTCACAGTCTTTGGATTAAGAATTGGTCTGAGGCAAGCAGTGCAAGGACTCATGTGCTGAAGTCCCATGTGATAACAGAAGTCTATCAGGTATTCTAAGGTCTCTCTTCCACTCTGGTTTTGAAGTAAGATTTCACTTTGAACTTGAAAACACTTTTCTCCTACCTTTGTCCTAGTTTGGACAAATTAAGATTTTCTGACACACTAAAAAAGAAAAGGTATTAGAAAATTCTTAACCCATTTTATATTATAAATTAGAAGTCCACAAATAATCAGTACTATGCAAGCTGTCCCTATGCAAATTCACAGCCAGTATAACAAGGAATATACAATTAATCTTAGTTATATTTAAAAATTGTTTCTAAAATTAGATTAGCACACTCATAAAAAGAAAAATCTTTAGAACTTTAATATTCTCCACACACTCCCTGGAATGCTTAACTAAAAGTTCTGGCAGTGTTTAGCATCAAGTGTCTCTGGGACATCTGTTCTCAGGCTTTACACACTAAGATTTTACTGAAATGTTTTCAAAGGTCCTTTTTAGAGCCAGTGCCTTTGGAGTATGACAACCTTCTCACTTGCCAAGGATGGCAACATTTTTAATATTTAAACAGTTTCAAACATTTTGCAAACAATTGTAAAAATCACTGCATGCAATCATAATGCCAGTAAGCAGGTATTAGAGATTTTACTAGTATGCATCCAAATTCTGCAAGCCTTTTTCCAAATTGATGATGGCTATATACCCAGCTAGAATATTTTTGCATGCACACTGTTATTTCATATGAAGTGTAATATCTCAATGCCCTTCAAGTAATTGGATTTTTAAATATATTTATTGCAAGAAATCTGTAACTCCTACTTCCCAAAGTAAAGATAGGAAGATGAGAAGATGCACAATGTACAAAATTTCACTGACCATCTGCTGCGGTATTGGTCTTTCATGGTTTTGTATGCTATACAGAAATTTCACATATGTTTTGACCATCTCCTTGTACCTGTGTATCATGTTTTTGTCCTGATCAAAGCAGTTCAAGTATAATAATAAACATAAAATAAGTTATATGTTCGTTTAAGTAGCAATGAGGAACAACTAACAATAACAAACAACTAACTTTGCTAAACATATTCTAGGATTATTCTAGAACATTTTATAGTTTGGCATAAATTATCAAGTACTACACATAATGTGCGCGCAATTTAAATGAATAAATACTAAAGTAAAACTTAAGAATTTTTATCTCTATAGAAAGTATTACTGGCCTCAATTTAGAGTTGTGGGAAGAAAGGTCGATTCAGATCATTCTATGGAAATTGGTGACAGTGTCAGGAATGTGACATTTCTCTTGGTTTCCAGTCTTGTCCCTTCATCAGAGAACCATGTTTTTTCTAGTCTTTAGGATATTAAAAGATTTGGCACGGAAATATTGTCACATCTGGTGACAGTAACATCTGGGCTTCTGTAAAGTGATATACAAGGTGCATGATGAAAGATGAATCTCTTCAGTTATTTTAGTTTATGATTCTTTAGGGCTCCAGAAACAAAAATCCATTGGTGAGTTTTTTCTCTCTCCTCTATGAATGCTCTATCTTGGCATTGATGTCTGTTCTCTTTCTTGAGCGCAAATCTCACCTTCTTGAAACACATGGGAGATTTTGTGTTTGCTTTATTTTTCACAGTTTTTGAACTTAGTAGACTGGCTAATACCAAAAGAGCAAGATCTAGTGAAAATGGTAGAAAGAAAGGGAGGCACAGAAGTTCAAACAAAACTTTAAAAGTATTCTGAGCTTTCAACAAAAACAGCCTAGCAGCAATCACCAACCAACCTTTTCATGTTTGCCTATTGCCAATAAAAAGGTACACACACCTCTACGCAGTAAAATACTAAAACAAACATCAATAAACCTCCAAAATGACCCCCTTTCCATCTGATTAGTTTCCATGCAACCAAATTAAAAGATCATATGCCTATTTCAAAATTAGGGCAAATGCATGCCTTTCCCCCTTCATGTTCTAAATGATTTAAAACAGTCCATTAACATAATTTGACCCTAGGCCTTCACTGGAACACTTTGATTCTGATATATGTTTTCTTTGAAGGTGATTCTCTCTCTGTAGTTTATGCTATTATGAATGCCTCTCCATCTCTGGTAAAAATCTGAGATTGTTATAATGAAATCTGTGATCCTTGTTGGACTTAGTGTTTGTGTACGAATTCCGTTAACAGTAATAGGAATTACATCAGTACAGAGAGGAGAGAAAAAATCAGCAATTGAGTTTGTCAGAGGAAGTAAATGCTCATAGTACAGCAGGAAGCACAACTGTATTCAAAACTTTCCTTCTAAAACCACTGATACTGCCTCTTACTTAATCGTTTAGAATGGTGACTAAATATTTTTAATTACCTTTTGAGACTAGAAATTATTTTCTTCTTAACACAATGACTAACAGAGCCTTAATAATACTGCTAGTAAGATAAACCTAAGGCTTTGTTTAATAATAGAATTCTGCACTGCAGCCATGAATATGAAATATGCCATTTGATCCACTTGGGAGAGAGTTATTCTTGTGTGAGAGAGCTATGCTTCACCCTGCAATCAATGAGCTTCCCATGAATGCCAGGTTCTACCTTCATGGACCAAAAGCAAAAGAAGGAACATGTCTTATTAACTACTCTTCAGTTAGGAAAACATTTGACTCAGCTCCAGGCAGCCCAGGGAAAAAAAGACAGTGCAGTAGGGACCCTGCGTGTGGTCTAACATCCATGTCGCGGCTGCCTGATTATTTGGCAAGGAAGAAATTTCCCTGGAATTTATAGGAATAACAGGACAATTCCCACCTTCTCAGCAAGCAGGTTGTGCTTCCCTGCAATATATGAAATTCTGCTGTGGTTAGTCGGTGAGGCTCATTGCACTTTCTCCTCTTGCCATAACCTGTTGCATTCTTTTTAACAAGAGTCCTGAGAGCAATGGATCACAGTATTGCTACCTGCCCAGATGAACAGGCAGGTTTCTCTCCCTGCGGGTTATTGTTTCAAGTCGTCTGCATAGGCAGCAGTTGTCACTGCCCAAGAAGACTTGAAAATTTTCCTTTGCTGCCAAAAGAGATAGAAATGTATGAGCCTGCCAGCTCCCAACTATTGCCAGTTGACTGTTCTCAGACCACTCTAGGTTCCGACATAATCATTTAACTGTGTGTAGCAGCATATTTTGCATTGATCTATAATACTCAGTTTTGCTCAGTCATTTTTAATTTATTTACCTTGTTTAATTTTTTGCACACTAACCACTACTTCCTCTTTGTACCAGAGTCCAAATTAGTATGATTGAATTCATTACAACACACAATTCTTCTTGCAAGTTTAGCTAAATTATGAGCTACAAACAGCATGTCTTTACTTCAGAGGTTTATTTTATGACCTCAAGCTTTCTGAATATTGAAGAGCTTCAATAAATTTCTCAGGTATTTTATTGCATCAGTGAACAACAACAGTTCTGGTGCTATCATTTTTAAAAAGGTTATAAAAATCTAACAGTCCAACAATAAAAGATTATTGCTACCTGGCAATAAATGACTACCGGATGGTAAGATTTTTTAAGTATTTCCTGAGAGACTAATTCATTTATTTTCGATCTTATTTTGTCTGTTTTTTTTCCAAAAAGTACGATGTTTGTGAAATCTATTTATGTCACAGCCTTCCACATTTTTCATAGTGCCTTTTCTCTCTTACTTCCTTGGAACCCTTCCATCATTTCCAGATGCAAAGATAAAATAAGCAGATGCTTCTGAAAATGATGATGTATCTATTTTACTGATTAATTAACACTGGAGTAAGCATAGGACAGTTTAAGGGATCTTTTTTCAGAAACTAGAAGAAGATTATCATTTTTGTATATGGGTGGCAATTACCAAACTTCTTGATATTGATAATATGTATATTTCTATACATTTTTATTTCTATTTCTAAAATAACCTAGGTAATTAGGTAATTAAGTTTAGAAAAAGAGATTCATAAATTCCAAGGACCAACCACTCTCCTATGTACAAAAACAACAGTAAATTGGATATCCCAAATGAGATCTGAGAGAGAAGAGTATTCCTATCAGCTCTGTGGAAGTGCTCACCATTTTTAATAGCTTTTACACTTACCAGCTGCTTGCATCCTACAGCTGTGAATCAGCATTTCCCCAAATTGGGTTTCTTTTGTAAATGACAAGGAGCACAGATTCTTCCTATGCCCTATTGCATTGAACTGGCACTTGCAAAGCCCACTGCATTGGTAAACTTCATCAAATTACCCTGGGGGATACAGTAAGTCTGCTGCTTTGCTTCAGAATGTAATGAATGACTCATTGCTTAAGTAGATGAGATAAAATTCAGTATTTTGAGCCTGACAAATTATTTTATTACTAATATTTGTGGAGCAGGCAATCCAGGGCAAATGATTTTGTCATAGTAACAGCATTTCTTTTCAATATATCTGTTGCCATATGGCTTCAAAATTAATCTTTGTAATATTTTTTGAAATACTTAATTTTGATAAAAGTGAATACTTAGGGCTACATGTGCATGGATATTCCCATATTTTTTTTCTATACTCCTCCAAAATTATTTTACAGACAAGTAGGACTATAAGCCCTTTATTGTCTGAGACTCCTTGACAACAATTATGTTGTCTTCTGTCTTGCCTCTTACAAATTTGCTTTAAAATGATGCTTTTTTGAAAGAAAAATCAATAGCATTTTGCCCCCAAAGTCTGCAAAAATCACTCTTCTGGATGCAAAACAACAACAAATGCCAGTGTGGGAGAAAAGAAAGTTTGATCAACAAAGCCTTCCCTCCCTCCCTCCCTCAAAATTTGCAAGTACCTAAACTCAAGCATCAAGCTGTCAGAAAACCAAAGTAAATAACTCTGCGAAAACTGATTATCTAGTTCTTTGTTAAAAATATTCATAGTACCTGTTTGAACACCTCAGCTGTCAGTAATACCATACTCATTCAGCATAATTGCTAAATAATGTGATTAAAATGGAAACAGCTATAATGACAGGTGAATGAGAAAAGATGGAGGTACACTACCAAAACTAGAAGTTTCATAATCTTACTGTGTTAAAATCTTATACTTCCTAATGTCATGTATTACATTCACTGATCATTTTTTCCCTTCTTTGTGCTTGATCTTCTCGATCTTAAAACCTGCAAGCAAAAATAGGAGCGTAACGCTGCATGTATCAGTAGACTCTGCTGAATTAAGTGGTAGAAAGAGGGGCACTAGCATCAGTGTTCTGAACATGTGCCACGGCATAAAGGTAATGAGCACCAATGGCACCACCTAAAGCTATTCTCCTCTATATGCTTTTGTAAAATAGGGGTCTCTGGTCTCTTAGTTTTCCATTAAGTCCCATACACGTAGGAATGAGGTTGTAAAAATTGTATTTTCTTTGGTGACTCAGTTCTGCTTTGCTCCATGAAGCCAAATTCTGCTGAAAGTTAATTTTATAACTGTTAGCTTGTTTAATTGTTTATATCATGCCACTTAAGATTAAACAATCCCTGTTTTGCTGGTCTTTTCAGGAATATAAACCTCTTTGCTCCATTTATCATTTTTGTTGCCTTACACTGTGCTCTCTCCAGCTTAATTATATTTGTCTTTTCTCTCTTTTTTGCCATGTCATCTAACAGGAGTAAAGAAAAAAGCATGAGAAAAAACCTTCTGCTTCCATTTCAGATGTTATCAAGACATGCGTAACTCTCACTGAGTTAGTGAGAGCTACTACCTTTGAACGTAACTTTCTTTTTGGCACCCTCAGTTTCTTTCCCTTAAGGTCTTTAGTTTTCCCTTGTGTCTAACCTTAGCTATCTTGCTTATGGCTTGATAGGCAGAACTGCAGCACATCCTAAACTGTTGTTTAGCAGAGTACATAAGAGCTCGGAATGCTAAACACACCCAAATACCCCTACAAGCTTTATGCTTTTCTCTGAAGTTCATACCAGATAGTGGGCACTATAAAAGCAAAATAATACTGAAAACTACGTGCTGAAACTATGGAAAATCACTAAGCCGTAGTGTGAGGAAGTAAATATTTGACAATCTATTTCCTGTGAATATATATGCATGAACTTATGAGGCGCAAACTTTTCCCCTTTGGGCAGTCCTAATAACTATCTCTATTCATGTTCTCCTCTAAACTATCTCATCTGGTTGCTTGGTATGAATATTTGCAAATAAACAGCCCAAAACAGAAGGATGGAGCTGCTCTTGGCCTTCCCCACGGAACTGTCATTTGGTTCACCAGCTTAAAGTGACCAGAGTTACATTTGAGACATGAGTTACATAGATTCTATAATTCTCAGTCTTCTTCCAAGGAGATTCCATCTGAAATAATACCCAATCTGGGCTAGGAAGAAATTGAAAATGATATTGGAAGCATATGCTTAAAGGCAGCATGGAGCTTAACAGACCTCAGTCATGTATCTGAAAAATTCTTTCTTAAACTGAGACCTGATTGGAATTTCTCAGACACTGAATGTCATTCAGCTGCTCAGTCTTTACCATCCTGTAAGTGCTACCCAACATAAAGTAATTCAAAAATATATACATTTTAAAGCTTACTTTCTAGTTTTTCAGCGAAGTCAACCTCCGACTGTACATCTCTAATACAGATCATAAACTATATTCACATTATATCCACGTATCCATGTCTTATGAAATACAATGCAGAGAAACTATTTGGTTTTTAATCACTTTTACAGTAATTGTTATTTCCTTAGATTAGGAGATTGAAAAATCAGTCATTCAGTCAGTCTCAGGAATACCTCTAGTGGGCTAAATGGTCTGTCTGTAACAGTTTATTTTATCTGGAACTCAACTTTCATGTACAGAAGGGTGTACTGGAACAGGAAATAAGCTGCTCTGCTTCTTTACCCTATAATAGCAGTTTTCTGTTTTTTTCAGGTGGATAAATTAACTTGTCTTTGTCCTGCCCACCTAAAAATATCTTCCAGTGGCTTGACTGACTCACTGTGGGGATTTCTGCTCATGGGGCATGACCAGTTGTGACCAAATTAACTATGCAACCTCAAAAGCCTACAATATGCTTCAAAAGGTTGTGTCCCCAACATTGGTGCTCATTAATTCAGGAACACTACCACACTAACTCAGCTGACCTGGTTTTGGACCCAATTTCTACATGGCAAAGCACTGTGCTGCTCAGTCATTCGTTTGCAATGGTTCAGGAATGACCTTGCTGTGCTCCATTTCCCAGTGTAGCCATGCCCCCTATCCTTTCAGCCTTTTCCCACAGGTTGTCTCTTTCCTGTATCTAAAGGCTCACTCTTCTGAAAGGGAATTACAATTATTTATTTTCTGAACAGCCTGCTTTTAAAATGATCAACAATCCCTCCCAAACTTCCCTTGAAACCTTCTCAAGCCCTCTCTTAAACATTTGACACCCAAATGGAATAACCTGCATGCACCATATTATTAGTGTTTCTATGCAGAATATATAAACCACTCTGGATTTCCCTATAAAAGATTTCAGAGAGAAATAAATTACGTTAGAATATATTTCACTTGTAAACCATATTTGAACATATGCCTCCAGATGGGAAAGGTCAGGATTGTACATTAACCCTTTGAACTAGATATCCCCTTTGAAAGATGAAAGTTTGGCAGTAAATGGACCCACAAGTTTCTGAATTATTCTGCATTTAAATCATGGACTTCTTATTTTCATCCATCATTAACCTAATTGATCTCATTTAAACATGCAAATTGTGCCACTGAACTTTCATGTTCACAGATATTATTCTTTACTGTTTACTGCTACTATCCTTTATGTTTCATTTGTTTCAAGCATTCATTAATCTGAAAAGTTTAAATAAGATAATTTTGCTTATTATCACAGTGTCTACATAATTATTGAGCTAAATAATTAAATATAACTTCTTATTTATTTTTCATTCAGTATGAAGAGGTGTACATGCAATGAAGGCTGTATCTTTTAATTTACATTCTTATTATAATTTTTAAAACTGTATCTTCTATTAGCAAATATGGACGTATCCCTTCTTTAAAGGACACAGAATGAAAGGTTAGTCACCAAAGTAAAGAAATAATATCATTGAAATATATTGTCTATACTAACTTTCACCCTATGGTTTGAGGGAGGGGAAGCAACCTTTTCTGGAAAAACACCAGAAGAATGTCTCTTGACATGGATGAGTCTAGGGTGGAAACTTCAACGTGTACAAAGGGTAAACTTGTCTCAGAAGAACACATTATAACAGGGGGTCAAGTGTAACATCTTGAAATCCTCTCATTCTCAAGACAGCAGCAGCCCAGCAAAATATCTTCACTGAAAGAGAAAAGGAGGAACACCACTCAAACAGTTGACCTATAAAGGACGGCAACACAGCTATTGAAAGTCCCTTCCCTGCCACAGTGATGGATCAGACTCAGGTAGCCATGCGAGAAAATATCTGAGCATCTAAGGATTTCAATAGCTGGTATTCACTAAAGTATTGGAAATTCCTGCACACTTAAGCCTACAGAAATTGTCTAAGATCACAGAGAGGGAGATTTTGTCAGAAACCAAGGTTCTGTCTCCATGTCACAGAAAACATGGTCCTATTGCTTTTTAATTGGGAAAAGTGGCTTTAATCAACAAGGCCATCCAAGTTTGTAGTTGAAAATCAGGCAGAGAAACCCACCTGGAGAGCTGTGATCTAAGTGCCTGAGGTCAAGGCTGCTTGCTGTGTAGAGATGGAGAACATCCTCTAAATAATACTGCTGTAGCTAGGCTGATGTGATCAAGAAGCTGGATGGTATTTTACACTACCTACCTACTAACTCTGACTGACTCAGGATAGGAAGCGTACTTCATTGATAAGAATGTGTAAAAACAATCACCGGGACAGGCCAGTGGTGGAGCAAAAAAATCAGCACTCTTTGGTATCTGAAGCAAACAGATTGTTCTTCCAATGCCTTGAGTCCTGAAAAATCACTCTGAAAAATTTGCTCTGGGATTCCCTCTGGTGACCTACAATTCTGAACTGGCTTCTGCTTAGGAAGAGGATTGGTAAGAGAGGCGAGTATGATAATGACTTAGTTGCTTCTAAAGAGCTTAGGATCCAGCTATCTCTAGATAGGAGCTTGGTTCTTCACAAACAGGACAGAGAAATCATAAATTTGTTTAGTTCTCAGAGCTGATTCTAAGAACTCTCAAGAATAAAGCACTGAAGCCCATGAAAACATTAGGGATTTATCAGTTTGGGGACAAAAAAAACCCTCTGTTTCCTCAAGGAAAGTTTCAAAACCATGTTCTCAGTCCATTTGTCACAAACAGTACGCAACAGGATGGGCCATAACGTGCTGCTGTGTCTGTGTCATCACATTACTCCTAAAAGAAAGCATACCATGGGTATGCCTATGAAGGCATTAGCTGCCTTCCGCTAGTTCCATAGGTCTCTGAGGTGTCAGAATTCCCAAACATTACTCTAAGATAACACAGCGATAGAAAGAGATCGAATTGTAATAATTTGGAATACAGAACTGCTAAGCCCCAGATATGCAAATCTCAAGGATTTTTTTTCTTTTACAGCCCTAGACAATCATGACTTTGAAAAATTCAGGTATTTTCACTGCATCAGCAGCTACAGGAGAATTGTTTATTTAACTTTATCAGCTATATATATATCGTTAAACACATCTTCTCTGATGGCAAAGCCAAAACAAGAAGTTCCAATTCTTACCACCATTACCATCACCAGACTGCCTGAATATACACTCTACCTTTATTTATTTGAGTTGGTTCAATATTTTGGAGGCCTATCTGTTAAAAACTAGGTAATAAAAAAGGAAGGCTGTCATACCTCATTACCCTACTTAGTTATCCATTTCCTGACTCTGGGAATGCATCTCTTTCCAAACTGTCCATATCAAGACCAAGGTAGTGTGAAATCATGCACATATTTCCAGATTTTACTTTAAGTCTGTGTGTCTATGAGGGTGGCACATAGCATGACGGAGAGAGAGTCATGAGCAAAGAGAATGACACCACTGTTGACTGAGCTGATGCCCCCCAAAAAARAAAAAAAAAAAAAGAAAATAAAAACAGGATTAATGAAGCAAATTTCTTTTAACTCTCCTATGTTCTTTCCTTCCCGAGAACATGTTCTCTGCTTAGACAGTAAAAATCACTTTTAGAAAGAGAACTGCGTCCCTGCTCCTACATGGGTACTGCCTAAGCCCTGGGATTTCTGGGAGCCATACCTCACATAAAAATGAAGCTCTTGAGGCCAAGAAGAAAGGAGATAACTCATGCACTTTTAGTGCAAGACCAAAAAAATTTTCTAGGCACAAATTGGTCTAGGAGAAAAATCAGTGAAGTCAGTAAAAATAAAGCAGTAAAAGAGAATTCACGTCTTAGAGCTTAGTTGAATAGTTGCAAAAAAACCCCAAGAAAGTCTGCCTCAGCCACACAGTTAAAAGAAAATGGAAGTGAGATGTGTATTCTATGCATTTATAGTACAAAAGGACCATATGTAGCTGACAGGAAGAGTGCTTTCCCTCAGACTTTATTACTGCTAAAAGACGCTCAATTGTGTGTGCTTTTGGGTGTGCACACACTTGCCCCTTCTGACCCACAAAAGACAACAAATCTGTGGCTGAGATAATCGCCTATGATGTTTAAAATGTAACTAATTTATTAGAATGAAACAGAAGACTTAAAGAAACCGTATTTTTTCTATAGATATTATCCCGATGTGGAATTTTAAGTATTTTACTACATAAACAAATCTCGTAACGATCAACTGTGCATGACCACTTTCTTCCTCTTTTTTCATATAATTGCTTTTTTAAACAGGTGCCTTATTTCTGTTGGGAATGTAAAATTGTACAAAATTAGTAGAGTCTGTATATTTACAAAACACATGACACCAGGCAAGTAAAAATAATGGGCCAAACTCTGTGAGCATCAGCTAATGTAGCTTCTTTAGAAAAAGTTCCTCAGCTTTACACCAGCAGAAATTCTATACCTAACCCATTGTCAGAAAGACAGCTGCTTCTTAATACATCAGTAATCACAGCAGTTGTATATGCTGTACACACACATACACCAACACACGCTTTCCTAGATGGCTGCACAAGTGCATTGCTGATTTACTTATCCATACTCTGCATTTCAGCTTGTTGCTTACTTAGTTCAAAATCAATACACGCATTTCTCAAATAGCCAACAATCTCCTGGAATAACTTTAAAGTGAATTTCAGACATTCATTGCAAATGAATCTAGTAACAACCACAAATGAAGAAATCGCCTATTATGTAAACACTGTTGGAAGAGCCTCTGTGAGTGAGTTAGCTGATGGCTGTAGACTTGTCAGATTGACAATTCACTGCACATCTGTGTCTGGCAATATAGAATTTACTCAAAATTGCCTCTCCAGACACTTCTTTACATAACACACATTTAACTTATTAGTGCTGTCATCTGGGGGCATGGTCAGCTTTTGAAGAAACTTTCAGTGTGTCCATTAGCACAGATCACATCGCAGCTGCCATTTTAGAGTCATGATGATTAGGTTTGAAGCTCAAACGATATGATTTCATTTTAGAGCTTCAGAGGCAGCCTCTAGGGCAGACTTACACAATTTTTAACTGAAGTCTGCTGGGTAATTTTATTGAAGTCTGAGAACTTTTACTGAGTTAAGGTAATTACCACTGGCTAATTTTACAGCACTCTTGTTCAGTAGGAAGCAACATGTTGGCCCCTGCTCAGATGAAACCTGCAGGAAAGTGGAGCAGCTGCTTCCAAGACACACATCACTGATCTGGGACATTGAGGAGGAATAAGCAGAATTCAGTCACTGCCTGGATCTGGACCAGAAGTTGTACTTGCCTTCAAATGTTTCTTCAGGAGAGCACACGAGGACTTCACAGAATCACAGAATCTGTAAGGTTGGAAGGGACCTCTGGAGATCATCTAGTCCAACCCTCCCTGCTCAAGCATGGTCACCTAGAGCATGTTAGACAGGGTTGTATCCAGGCCAGTCTTGAAGATCTCCAGAGAAGGAGACTCCATAGCCTCTCTGGGCAACCTGGTCCAGTGCTCTGTCACTCACACAGTGAAGAAATTCTCCCTCACTTTCAGGTGGAACTTCCTGTGGTTCAGTTTCTGCCCATGGCCTCTTGTCCTGTCACGTGGGACAACTGAAAAGAGTTTATCCCTGTCCCCTTGACACTCTCCCTTTAGGTACTTATACACATTGATAAGATCCCCCTAAAGTAAGTACTGTGACTTACAGTACACAATCCCATAAATATTTTACTGAGACGCTTTCAAACTTGAACTTCTGCACTGTGATTCCTTAATACAAGAATAAAAAAAATGCACCCTTATTTTAGTTTGAACATAGAACTAAACAGTGAAGCCAAACATTCCTTTGAGATTTATATTTATCACTTACAAGCAGTACTTCCTAATAATCAGTAGCAGCTAGGCTGACAAGCAAACTTCAGAGCAAAGCCATGGGGGATATGAATCTATTTTAGGTTTACTGTTGACAGTAAGGGGCAGTGGAAAAATAAACTCAGCAAGCAGTGGCATGCCACCACAAACCTCTGCTGGCCAAGCGTAAACTAAATTACAGCCAAACCTTTCAGCATAACAGAAACAACTGGGCAATTGGGCTGCCCTACAGTGCACAGACCATGACAAATAGATGAATCAGGCTAAGCATGAGTGAGACATAACATAAATTAGTGATAAAGAAAGCTCAAAAGACTGGAGGAGCTAATTATCCCATAATATAGAGTAGAGTAACATACTTACTCACAATAGCATCCATATTATTTTAAGATCTGAAGTCTGAAAAACTAATCAGGGAAACTCTGTAATAACTAACTGGCATACTTTCCCAATATTTCAAGAACTGATCATGGTCTCCCTCAAGATATCCTTCTTTTGGTCAAACTCTAAGTTATGTAGGCAATCTCCAGTTCTAGAACCAACCAATCAAGCAAAAAGAAAAGAACAGCAGAAGGGCTCAGAAATTATTCTTATTATATATATATGTATATTAGAAGAAAACTAAAAACTTTTTATCTTGAAGGTTTTGTTCTCAGCTTCATACGATGTACTTTAATACTACTGGTGCAAACTGATTTGATTGTTCTGTCTCACCAATAAAATGTAAGATTTGTGAGAGAGGAAGAAAAAAGAATAAAATACACTCCGTATTGATATCACTGCTATATAACAAAATTGGTTTGAGTTTTCAGAAGTTTACTTTCTATTAAAACCAATGATAAAAATCAGCTGTGTGGAGTTGTAGACATCTCTACATCCCTCCGTGGACTCATTACAAATATCCATTTTATATAGTCCCATCAGCTAGGACAGATGTAATTTTATTCTATCATTCACTAGACAGAAGTAAAATCCTTCATTCCTCTTGTTCTGCTTTTTGCCTTTTTGTTTACTTATTGTCCACTCGATACAGATACAATCCTGTGACTACTGCCGTCCTGTTGGCTTTCTTCTTCTTTGCTTTTTTGTTTTCATGAAGCTACATCTGTTTTGTCTACTGTCAGTAGGACTAATGTTAGAAAACAGATTTTTTGCTTTCAAGACTATGGACTGAAACCAAACTATGAAGTGAAACCAACTATGGAGTGAAACCAAACAGGACAGTAATGGCTAGATGACTTATTATTGTCCTTTATTTCTAACAGGGGCTAGAAAGATGCACTGGTTGATGCACTGGTAATTCATAAGGACCATCCATGCACCATGGATTTAAATTTTTGGAAGGTGTTTAAAATCAAAGCACTTCCAGTGGGTAATGCCAAATCCATTACATTTCTTCCCTGTCAAGCTGAAGTCCATCTGTACTGTTCTGTTTCACCAGTCTGAGGTACTTGTTTATTGTTCTATTCACAGCGCTCTCTGCATTCTCGAAATACCCCTGGGGCAATGCCACGCTGCTTGGCTGCAATTTCTGTGGAGATGCCTTCCAGAATGTACAGGACATCAAACTAAAAAATGTTCATGACATCTCTCATGATGTCCCATAATTCATTTGTGTTTCACCAGTACCATTTTCAAACTGCTCTCTGCTGGCATTGAGGATATATTGGGTCAGCCCACACTGGGTCCTGCATGTGTATGATTCTCATTAATACAAATAGGATGTATCTTGTATGTTTGTATGGGTTGATGGACAGCAGTGAGCAGCCTCCATTAACTGCAGCAATACCAGCTACTGTGGTGAGTAACACTAGGAGGCAGAAGAGCAGAATAAAATCAAGGAGCTCAGCTCCAGTGCAGTGCACTCCATTCAGCATCTTTGGGATTGCTCCAGTAAATCACACTTCCACTTTCTTTTCTTCCACACTCTCTGCTGAGCCATGCTGAGCCATGTCTTTAGATCACTGATTTTTTTTTTCTGGGCCAGAATAAGGCTGCTGAGTATGTTGACCAGGGAGTTGCATGTGGTAAGGAAAAGCACCCAGTAATAGTTCTGTTCTCAGTCTCCTTGTCACCACTAATAAATATTGTTTTCTCTAAAGTTTTAAATGGTATACCCACCCTCTCTTCTAAACCTGTGCTTATTTTGGCACATTTCTCACTTATCTTTCCCTGTATAATGACTGTATACTATGGCTGGAGAGTATTAAATTGATTGGTGGAAAATTAATGGACCAAGCAGAAAGCATAGAGAGTCATTTTACTTGTGTACTGTGGCTTTGATAAGTTGGCTGCCTGAGGGAGCAGCAACAAGAAGCATATTAGTAATTGTAAGTGCTATGTGCAGGCTGTCTTTATTAGAGAACTTCAGTGAATCCATAGAAGAGAGAGAAAGGTCTTATTCAAAAGTAAAGCAACAGGCAAAGAGGAAAATACACGCTGCTGCTATTTAGCAAGGTAGTGTCTTGCTATCTAGAGTACAAAAGGGAAGGAAAGTATGAATATTCAAGATAAAAGCAGGACTGATTTGTATGGTTATCATAAGACCAAGAAACCTTTCCATTGCTTCTCATATATGAAGCTTCTTGAATTACACTACATTGCAACCACTGTAACTCAGTTTAAATTTTCTATAGCTCTCCTGTTTCTGTATCTACTCATTCTCCAACCTGGTTTATCTCCCGTGCTGCCAATATCTTGAGCAGGGCACTGGAGGAATAGCAAGCAAATTGGAAATGAAGGTATGGGCCAGCTCAGTGGCTGATGGCTGTGGGATTTGAGAATTCAAGGAAATAAAACTGCTAAAGATTCATGTCTCTAGTACAGATGGCATTTGAATATGTTCGAGGATTTGATAACTAAGTTGGTGGAAAAAGGCTTTGCTCTCACATAGTAAAATGAAAGGCAGAATATATCTGAAAAGTTATTTTCAATATACATTTCTTACAGATAGTAATCCATATCCTCCTCATTTTCAGACTTTTGCAGATGACTTCTAGCAATGCCTATCTGCTTCTATGCACGCAGTGCTGTTGTCATCACTGCATTTTACATATACTACAAGTCTTAGCTGCTTATAGAAAAGTCCTATGTTTAGAAGCAAGTTTTACATGCCATCAATCCTTGACATGCTATCTTGGGAACTAGCGGCAGTTACTGGAAGCTTGTCTGTTTTATGGACCCTGCTCCAATGCAGTAATGGCATCACTAGCATAAAAACAGATTATTACAAACAGATCTACGAAAGGTCTCTTTCCTTCACTTGTTCTGATGATATTTTGCAGATGCTTGTTTTCCCCAGCTGGCAATCAAGCATAGGTGTTTTGCCAAAGTCCAAATTTGTACTTTTGTACAGTGAAGAAAGGTGGTTATAATGCAAGTGAATATGAAAATGTCATCAGATGTTGAAAAGGTGTTCTCCTGAGTGCCTCAGACTTTGTAAGTGAAGAAGTGACTCAAAGGACAGCGTGCCTTTGGAGTAGGGCACACAGATACACTGGTAGGCTTGTCCAACTGTGAAACAACGTACTGTAGAAATGTAGTAATTAGAGAACTAACAGAAACTGAATACTTAGGAATACAGGTAAAAACATGATGTGAACAAACTTACTGTGGAATGATTTTACTTCTTGTCTATTTTATAAGAATTCTGGAAATCTCAAGTTACCAAAAAATTCTATTTGAAAGAGTAAGTCATTATACAGAGGCAGAAAACAACTGAAGTTTATCCAGAGTACCATCCTGTACACAAGTCCTGAAAACAAATTCTAAAAGCCTTTTTCATACAGACTCCTGTTTTTAGAGCATTACACAGAGTTTCATTAGCAGGACGCAAAGTTAGTAATGCAGTCTGCTTCAAACTTCACTTCTTCATAACTTTGTTCTAGGTTTCTAGGAAATTTTTAACAAAATTGTTAAAAACTACTATGAGCTTGATTTTAAAGATCTCTTTGAGATTGCTATAAAAAAGAACAAAAAGCACAAATGTGCTTCCTATCATTTCCCAAAGCTAACCAGGAACTCAGTCCACTAGTCTTTTCACGGGTAAAGTTCTCATTAACTATTTTAGAGTTACTTCTGTAAAAACAATACAGAAATGCTTAAAGGAGGAGGTTACCTACACTCACTGTACCAGAGGGTTTTGTTTCTTCTTAACAATTTTCCCACAACAGAATTTTTCTCAGAGGCAAAACAAAACTACAAAAACAAGCATACATAACGTGCATTACTTACAGTGTATTTCTAGAACCTGCATTGCTATCTGAGGTGTAGAGTTTAGGGACTCATGGTCTACTCTGCAACTTACAACTGCACCATCGTCACTGCGATCTGCTAGGAAATCCAGTGTGCTGCTGACTGTGAATGTTTTACGATTTGCATCTTCTTCTTTTAAATATTTAACATCTGAAAGAAAAATAAACAAACAAATTTCCAATATTTTTAGGAAAAATAATCCAGCACCAGAGCTACATTATCTACCAAACTTGTTTGAAAAAAGTCTTTCTTATCTCTATATTGATCTCTTTAAAACAACAGATATTATACTACAGTTATTCCACAACTTGCTCCTGCTGTCAGAGTGGGAGATATATACAGAAAATTTCAAAATTGGCTAAATAATATTGCAATCAGAGGGAAATTCCTTTCATGATTCTCTCTCATACGTTCAGGTCTCAGTTTAACATAACTTCCTCTGTATTTCATTAGAAACATGTGGTCTCCTCCCACCCTCACTCCCCTTAAATATTCACAGTGTCACTAAATGTTAAATTTTCTAAGCCCATGCTTATAATCTTTCATAGTAAGGCAATATATGAACATCACTGAAGCCAGGTGAACCAAAGCTGCATGTAATCACATTAACCCTGTGCTTATTTAACTTATTGCTTATTCTTCTTTGGCTAGAATTATGTTAACTTGTGAATGAAACTAACCCAAAGTACAGCTTATCAGTGGTGACAAACAACTGGAAATAGTCATCATGTCATAATAGTTAATGTAATCTACAGAAAAATCCCAACCACAATGGAAGTAAAATTATTCAAAAGGTATCTTTCATACTATGCTAAACTGGCCTACTGTTTTTGTGTAAATCCAGTTAGGTTTTATCCCAGGTGCTATAGTGCAGGGTGTCTACAGGTTCAGAGACTGTATGCTCAAAAAGTACTCAACTCTGCTCAAGGTAAGGTTCAAATTCAGAAAATCCCACTGTAGGGAACATAAGTGACGTCAGAACTGAAGAGCCAAAAGACACGACATTTATTTTAAGAAGTTATTATGTATTAATTCTAATATTAGATCTCCTAACATTTATTTCAGAATTGTTTTACTTGGTTCCCAACTACTTTTATATTTTCATATTAACCACTGATTTTTGTTTATTTCAGCAAAACAGTAAGCTGGATATATTGATTAGTTACAATGATAGCTTTAAAAGATTTATATATAGATATATGAACATACATATTAAATTCCACTGAGATCGCATATATCCTGTGTGTCCTAATAAAAGGAAAAGAAAATGTGAGAGATTTCAGTTTTACAAATTACACTAAATCCCATTAGAGGAGATGACCTAAATAAAATTTGTATGAAATATCAACTTTAGAAAGCAAATTTTAAATGGTTTAAGCTACTTCCTTTTAAATTAAAAGCATCTCTGAAATCAGAAAGATAGTCTTTTTCGTTGTCTCCAGATAGATGAAGAGGCCACATAGTTATACAATTTCAATTCTTCCCTAAGAAATAATAATTTCCTGTACATAACCAATTTTCAGCTTGTTGATTACTAAGCTTTAAGGAGATTTCAATTTCTGCCAAGGGGACTATTAAGATTTAGGGATCAAAAGGTGAGATAAATTTTAACCAGGACTAAAGCAAAGTTGTTACAATCAAAGAGAAAACATCTTTTGCTAATATTTAAAGCAAATACAGGAGATTTCTTCCCAGAAGTTAGGATCTCATGTTTAATAATAACCACCTATACAGACAGCCTTCCAGTCATAAGTATAGCACCCACCCCAGTGCTTACTAACTTCAAGTGAAAGACAGACAGCTCCTGAAAATATCAACAAATTTAATCTCAGTGACAGTTAATCCTTTAGAAAAACAAAATCAATTATTTGATTTCCTAAATAGATAATTTAAAGCTTTCCTCTAGACTTGTTTTTTGGGAGAGCTAACTCCTTAACTACCTCCGTAAAAAACCATAGTGATATTATTCTATAAACTCTCAAAATCCTCATCAACAGAAATATTTAGGTTGACCACTCTGACAGCTGTGTTTTCTTGGATGTGTCTTCATAGCAAAACGAAGATGTGATTGTAATATATGCTAACTTAATGTAAGCCCATCTGGTTATGAGTAGCAGTAAAGATGAGGTAGTGTGCGTATTACCAAATGCTAGCATTCAGAATACTAACTTAGAGTTTTTACAGAATTTGTAAATATGTCTATTTCAGCCCTCTTTTTTTTTCATTTATTCCCCTGCTACTCCTCTCTCTCTTAAATAATTAACCTTAAAAACACAAAAACAAACAAACAAACAAACAAAAAAAAACAAAACAAAAAAAAAAAACAAAAGAAAGAAAAGAAAAAATACCCATTACAGAGGAATTTTCTCTGGAACTCACTGCAATCAGACAAATAGGGGATTGTCTAGATAGAAAGGAGCTTTGCAGTAGAGGTGTCCTGAGGACAGGTAGAACATAAGTCAACGGTGTGTCTTTATGCGGCTGAAAGCTAAAAAATGACTGGCCTGCATTAATAACAGCATAGCCAGCAAGCCAAGGGAAGGGGTTATTCTGCTCTATTCACCACTTATGTGGCTGCACCTAGAGTGCTCCATGCCCAGTTCTGGGTTCTCCAGTACAAAAGAAAGACACTGGAAAAATGGAGTAGGTTCAGCAGAGGGCCACCAAGGTGGTCAGTGTCTGGAGCACACAACATACAAGGACAGCCTAAAGACAGCTGGGCTTGTTCAATCTGAGCAAGAGAAGATTAGAAAGGGATCAAACTACTGTCTGCAAGTACATGGCCATAGAGAAGAAAAAGCCAGACTCTTCTTGGCAAAAGATGAGAGGCAACGGATAAAAGTTACACCAAGGTCAATTTCAACCATGCATGAGATATGTACACATAATGAAAACACTTCACAATAAGAGCTTTCAACTACCGTTTTTCAAAACTGAACTGGACAAAGTCTTTAGCAACCTGATCTAACCTTGAACAGAGGTTGGACCAGATGATCTTTATGGGCCCCTTCCAACTTATAGTACTCCATGATTTTGTCAGAAAAATGTAGATTCAAAAATTGGGGGGCTGAATGATACTAGTTTGAGTTAAGTTAGTTATGACAAGGAAAAAAAAATAGAAACTAAACATCTATCATTTATTTTGCATTGTCAGCCACTCAGTGCATACCTGTAACAGTTCATATGCACAACATATATATATAGAAACATTAATCTTTTTAAAAGTTACTTTTCCTGCTTTTATAAGGCAAATATGATTTTAGATTACCTTTTAAATCAAGTTCTGCCACGAAATGGCTTTGTTCTCTAAGATGTTTCATTCTCCTTTTAGGTGTTTATGCAGAGAAAATGTTCAATGCCTCTCTGAATGCTCTGCATACACTAAAAATGCATAAATTCACTTAAAATACCTTAATCTTTTATTACAAAATCAACTGATACTACCTTAGTTATTTCTGAGGCCCAATTTTGCTAGTAAGAAAAAAAATAAGATCCATTTAAAAATATTTCTGAAACCTAAAAAAAAAATTATATAATATTGAAGTAGCATGTAACAATCTTTACGGCAAGACCGGACTTTTTTGTATAAAAATTATGTATTTAGCTTCTCCCATATTTGTACTCTTCATAATTTCCTTTAAGAAATGTCACCAAACTAGAGCAGTTGACCAGAGTGTTCAACTGCAGATAAATTTGTTAATATGGTGCCTATATAAGAGACAGAACATTAGAGTAAAAGGTACAGTATTCAGTACTTCACATTTAGAGTCTCTTATTAACACTTCCTCTATCAAATAGTATTCTTTTTTTCCAGATAAGGATTCTTTTTTTGTTTAATAGCAATGGAGCTATAATTTTAGAATGGCTTTTTTCCCCTTTGGTGCAACTCTGAACTCAATAGATCATTTATATTCTTTTGCACCATGTATAATATACTGTAACACAATTGGATTTACTGGTGCTAGACAGACGAACTCCTAACCTTTAATGTCAGCTGCATTAGCATATAATTTCATATCTATTTTCTCAGATTTATCATTTCACCTTTTCCAGTTCACAAGCTAATGTAACTTCTGCTGATGCCACTGCAAACTGGTTAGGTTATTTTATTTCTAACCTTTGTGAAAATGGCAATGTGCTCTTCAGAAGACCTAGAAAACTAACCTGAAATGAATGTGTTCAGTGCTCTCCCCTCATTTCTATTTTACTCTTTCACTGCTCTCGTTCACACATCTTTTTTGTCTCCCCCCCCACACACACACACTTTCTTTTAAAACATCTCTTTAGGAAATGTTGAGAACAGCATGTTAGTTAAAGACCCAGATCACCAAATTGCCTACTTAGCTTCAATTACATGTCAGCTGAAAGAAAAGGTAGAGTTATTACACTAGAATGTAAGATAAAATCTTTTTTTTTTCTTAAAAAGAAAAGATCTTTTGAGATGTGTTCCTTGTTGCTATGCATGCTACATCAGGGGTTCTCTTAAAGTAATAACAGTACTTACAGTTATTTTCAATCTTTGCATTTCTTTAACAAATTCATCCTGTCATCTATTCTGTATGACAGGATCTCTGGAATGCTGTACCATATGTGTTAGCTGTGCTGTTAAATTCTTCTTTTTAATTATGTTTGACAAGGTGCAACTTTTCTTTCAGTGATTTCCTCAGACTTCCCAATGGCTGGAAAGAATGGCTCTGTTTCCCTATCTCCTATCCTTGTTACAAAAGTTCAAACACATTTCAGATGATTTGAGCCTAAAATACCTGCACGTCTCCAGTAACACTTTTCTGAATTAAGAGACAAAGTAGATATTTTTTAAAATTGTTTTCTAAATAATTACATAGAAAAGTTGGATTTCCAGTAATTTACTGGTATGCTCATGTAGCAGAATGAATAGAGGTGACATGAACAAACACAAATACCTTACTTGTTTTATTCATATATGCTCTAACAGGCACCTCAGTTGGTTGTAGTAGATGTGATTAAGCCTTCCCTTACAGGAAAGCTATCCTTATTCACTCCCCCAAAAGGATTTTCAACTATCCTACGCTTTATGAGAATGTGGACTAGAAAAGTTAGTTTTAAATCCAGAACATGCACAGTGAAAAAGAGAACAGAAAAGAAATACCAAGCTTTTATATGCAACTGTTGCCTAATTCACTGCATCTGCAAAGCAAAGTCCTTGCTTTCAGCTCCCAGCAGATCCTCAGCATCCTTCCCTCAGCTGCAGGCTGCCTGTTCCCAGCTGAGACTTCCTCTGTTGCTACAACCCGATTCTTCCTCACCTGAGCAGGTTCAGTAGCTCCCCTATGGGAAGTGCAATCTCCCGTGTCTTCCAGATGGTTCTACCTCACCCAGTCACTCTACTTAGAGGAGCGTAACATAAAATTGGCACTTGATCAAATAAGACACATGTCATAGCGCGTGGGCAAAAAGGAAAAAAAAAGGAAAATATCTTGGGTGAGTGGTATGACTGTGACAATAGCAATTCCATAAAATGTTTCTCTATGAGGTATCACAGTTGAATTTAATACACTGGAAAAAGTTCAGAGCAATTCAAAATATGTTTTATAAGCTTGAATTTAAAAAAATGATAGTTATATGGCCACTACAGCAATTTACAATGAATTCCTTAGGTATGTACTGTCTTTGACTCAGTAACATTTATCTATTAACCACAGTTTTTACAAAAATATATGAAAAATGTAATTCTAAATAAGGCATAGTTTTGACAATTGGACCGTATTATGTGGAAGTCCTTTTAAATACCTTTAACTTCTTTGTCGTTCTTGAACCATCTGATATCAGCTGCTGGTTTACTACCAGAGGTCTTGCATGTTAGCTGCATCCTCTCTCCCTCCATAACTGGTGAAGTAAATCCAGTAATTTGTGGTTTCTCAGGAACACCTAACAAGCAAACAAGTAAAATGTCTCCGATATTGCCAAACTGATACAATAATTTCTTCATATACTCCAAATTCTGGAAATAGAATAATTAGTTTCCTATCTTTTATCAAAATTCAGTATCACTGAATCCTGTTTCCTATTATAAATGTAATTGTCAACCTGGACTGTCACAGATTCTAAAGAATTTAAGAGAACAGATACGATCTAATTTTCTTAAGCAAAAAAAATTATTTTGTACTTTAAGACTTTATCTTCTTTCTTATATTCTGTATATTCTACATTCAGGTCCAATCTTACTATTACTACATTTAAACTGGTCTGTACAGTAAGCAGGATGACAAAGTATATTATAAGTACAATTATGAAAATAAAACAAAGCTGATAACAAAGCAATTAACTAATCTAAGTTCAGAAGCAATGATCAAGCATGAATTGTGAAGATTCTAACACAAAAATCTGGGAGAAAAGGGAAGATGAAAAGAAATACAGGAGTTTCTTTTCAGAAAACACGTAATGAAATAACCAGCAACTATCACATCATCCATTGACACCAGAGAATTCCTTAGCTTTTATAGTGCGTTTTGGAAGAGGTCTTAGGATCACAAAATACCATATGCACAATATTACATTTGGAAAGGCTTGTTTTTCAGTGAACCATGAAAGATTTTAAGTAAGAAATTCTGAATAGAATTGGGAATATCACTGTATGTATAAAACCATTTGACTTTGGAGAACATAAGAATAACTTATTTTAAGATGATTCTGATGACTGTAATTTTAAAAGCTCTGAGAATGTCATTAAGGTCAGAACTTGCATCTGAAATGCCTTGATGCATTCATATTTGTAGCTAGATAAAGGAATCAGTCAAAGTAATTGATCCTGTGCCCTGTATTTCACAATTTGGTTTGTTTACATCTCTTTTCCAAAATGACAAATTATGTACATAAAACCTGAGCAGCAGTACCTATCACAGAGTACATTTCTGTAATAAATCTACTCCTCTCTTTCAGGATATAAAATAGCATCTACTACAATACCTTGACACTCAAATCTTCTAATCTGTATCACAGGAGCCAAAGAAAAGATCATTAGTGCATAAATAGTTTATGTGATTAGAAAGATATAATATGTTTCAAAGGAAAACATCCCATTCTCAGGTAGAGAGTGTTCCAAGACTTTAAAGTGTTACACTGAAATAGAAAATTAAAAATACAAAATGAAAGACAGAGGCTTCTTAAACCTTGTAGTTTGCTTTCTTGGAAGGAAAATCATCCATGTTGGGAAAAGTTCATTTAAAAAGCAAAAACAAAGGTAAAACTAAATGGACTGAAAAGGATCAAGTTACTTCATTAACAAAAATTGGCTAATGTTTTTTTTTTTCTGTCATTTTAACACCTTTCTATGTGATTCTGCCATTTAAAGGGTTGAGTCTACTCATCTATTGTTTAGATCATGAGATGAATCTCTACAGAAACAAACAAACAAAAAATATAATCTTAGTCAGTTGTTATTCCAGAATATTCTGCTTTGAGTGGATATATTTTGTCCTTAACGGCAAACTTGCGAAGATTTTTGTAAAACAGTCTCACAGGGACAGAGAGACATATTTCATATCTTATGCACAAAACCAATTCCCTGTCTGGATTAAGGTTAATATTACTGGCACAGAGAATATCTTACATTAGTCCTATTAATTCAACTGTCTACCTGTCTATAACAAAGGAAAATGAAAGAAAGAGTCAAGTTCAGGGACAAAAAAGGAGACACAAATAAAAATCTATCTCTAAAATCCTATAACCTGTTAGGTACACAGGTGCGTTCCAATGAACTATAGCAATTTCAGCTGATTGGACTGCTGATGTTCATAGAATCATATAAAGCTTTGAGCAGAAACTTTATTTCCTGGGCATCTCTACAAATCTATTGCTTTCTATGTGTATCTATAACCTTTGGGGAAAACAGCAGAGCATTTAGAGGATAAAGCATAAAAGCAGCAGCAAACCCAGTGAAAATATGCACTTTATAGATAGACAAAGAAAGCAGAATTAGCCAAGAAAATGCTCAGCTAAGGAAAAGCTATAAAGCTCTAAAGCCTTTTCGGATTTCATGCTTTCTAATTTTCTCCCCTTTGCCCTATACGGCACACAGTCAGGAGATGAACGTATGCACTTTCTTGCCCCTTCTGGCACTTGGGAAGTAGCGGCTCTGTCCGTTTTAAGGAGCACTCGTACTGTAGCCTTTGTGTGCTCTGCAGTTTGTTATCCTGCCACAGCACGAACAGTCAGAGGCGTGCTGCTCTTCAGCACAGCACTTGGGAAATAATAAACGACAGGGAAACAAGATTGGGTATTTACATGCATCTTCTGCTAAGCTTTAGAAAAGTTCATTCGTATCATAATTTGCCAAAGCTTGAGAAGTCTAAACACTTGCTTCTTTAACATTGGTATGCTCAGTCATTTATACTCACCAAGAACGGTAAGAAAAGCCTTGGAAGTTTTGACAGGCATAGTAAATAAAGAGCAGGTGTACTGCCCTTCATCCGACAGAGACACATCACTGACGCTGATACTCAGCTCATGCCATGACGCTCGAACCAGCTCAATTCTGTTGTCCCTCAGAGCTGCAAAACAAAAATTTGTTTGCCGTAAGGTACAGAAGAACACGTCAGCAAACCTTGGTAAGCTACAGAATAGGCTCTATGCACGCTCTCAAATACAGAGATATGGATACAGTTATCTTTAGGCATACTGTTTTGCTGTCTTTGTGGAATAACTTTCCAGATTTTAGCACGTTTCAGAATAGTGACCTAAATGGTATTTGAAGTAATGGAGTACAGTGGCATTAGTGTTTTGATTATGATTAAAAATCTCATCTGATATCAGAAAATCCTTTGTAACAAACTTTTGTTTGAATAAAACCTTTGAGGGAGTAAGAGCAGGGAGCTTACTTAAATTCAAAATGTCACTTTAGCTAGTATTATAAAAATCATAAATATTTTGAAACTTGTATTTAGCTTAATCAACATTTTCCATTTAAAAATAGCTGAAACATTCCCAAATATTCAATTTTTTGGAATTAAGCTGTTTCAGAAATCCACATGTATTAAGTCTTTCTGTAGCATAGAAATACTAGTCTCAGAAATAAGTAGGCACTGTAATTCTCCTAGGTGAACAATATAAAAGCCTCTTAACTCAGAAAGTTCTGCTATATACCTATAGATTCAAATCTTTCATCTGAAAGTATTTAAATCTTCATTGCAATGTTTTTTTACAGTAAGCCTTGGGAAGTCAAAGTAAAATGGGTCAATTACAATTGCTAGGAGATCTATGTTTTGATTTGCAAGACGATCCAAGATGCACAGTTCCTAATGCTGTTCTTGCTCACCTCTTCCAAAAGGCTCCAAAGGCTCTTAAATTTCAGTTTCATCTAACATTTATATCTGTCCAGTGATAAAGATGAAGCTTTACAGTGGTTCTTGCGCTACTAAATCTAGATGTTTCTACATTATTGCAAGGCTATCTCAGTGCTGTCAGTATAGGAAGATTTGAACCAAAATTAGCAGCTACAACAAAGATTCAGCAAAAATGTCACTTGAACTGAGTGTCTAACACTACTATTCAAGTTCCTTTACAATGACTTCAAGCTTAAATCATTGGTTATTTCAAGGCAGGTCAGCTAAAGCTTGACTTATTTTTTTCCAGAGCCTGATAACTTAGAGGTGACAGCTTAAGCAGACCTACATACTAGCATGCCGTAAGCTGCTTCAAGGCATATCAAAATGGTTGAGATTGTGGGTAATGCACAACTACCAAATACATCTGATATTCCTTCTAGCATCCTACCATAGCAAAAATAAACAATTATATAATACATTTCGCATGTGATTAATAATCAGTGATGGAACCTAATGTTCCAATAGGTGGAACATTAAAGTAAATAAGGGAACAAAACAGAGCCATAGACTGAAAAGCAACATACTATCAGTATGCTGATATAAGAACAAGGGAAAGTAAGCTAAAGAAAACAAACAGTACATCGAAGCAAGCTACTACCAAAACCAGATTGAAAACACAGATGATATCTTGCAGCTTTACTGGGCAAAAGTCTTCACAATAGAGAAGCTGTTGCTATCTTTGAGTAATTAGATGGAGACTTAGTATTTATTTCTCAGCATTTCAATTCTAGTCAGACATACACTGAGTAGATATAAGGCTGGTGGTTTATTTCCTATTACTGACCTCCAAAGAAAATTTTTATTTTCAGAATAACCCAGTGCTTCCAAATGGTTTGATTACCACACCTAGATATATAATTTGGAGAACAGTATAGGAAATTAAAAAAAAAAAAAAAAAAAAAACACAAGCACCTCATAATCTGAAAGTGGTGGTTTCTGCCTCCACTGAACTAGAAGTTATGTAAAATACAATGCAGTATATCATCTTACATAATATTGTATTTTTTTATAATTTTCAGTTGCCACTGCCTCGTGATTATTGGGTAAAGAGTGCTTCCAATAAAGATTTATGTAGCTGTTAAAATATTTTCCTACAGATGTGGCAATGTGCAGAATGTCATGCACTAAAAAGATCTCTAATATATTCTGCTAGAGCACAAACAGTCTACAGAGAATGCCAAGAGCAAAGCATTTCTATCCTACTAGTAAAGAAAAAGCAACTAGTGAAATATGAACCAACTGCATCACCTACATCCCTGCTGCTGCTTTCCCTTATTTCTTCCCCCCCTACATCTTTTTTTTTAACCTTTGTACAACATAAAAAGCCCCAGCTCAGTCAATTTTCTGAAAAATTCGTAAAAACAACCACTGATCAAGAGCTAAGATCTGACATACCAAGTTTCATCCTGGAGTGAATTTTTATTGAAAGCACAGGGAAAAAAAAAAAAAGTTTTATAATGGAAATATCAACATAGAGCCTTCGCAAACATGCTGCAAATAGCACCCACATAATACTCTTTTGCAGGAAATCTGTTTGTCAGGAGAATTTTATAAGCACTAGGTCTAAATGCAATTAATAATCTGTGCCTTCGATTGCAAAGATAAACTTCTGTTAGCTTTCCTGTCTACAGAGATTTGAGAGCAACCCATTAAAGAAACTCTAGTGTTATTCTGCAGACATGACTAGCACTTGCATAGGCTCTTGGTAGGATTTCATTTTCAAGCTTTATTCCTATCCTACCAAAGTAATAAACACCACTATTTATATAACATATATATATATATATATATATATATATATATATATATATATATATATATATATTTGGAAAACCATAAATTCCTGCTATAAAACTGAGAGTTGTAACGGATGTCAGAACTGTTTTTTCCCCTCCCATTTTCTGTGCTAGTTTTTACCTTTTGCTAGTTGGATCACAGAGGGCTGCCTGTCTAGTCCTGGCTCCTGAACTCTGGTTCAGCAGGATCCCTGCAGAAGAGGGCGAGTGCTCCCTCTGAGAGCCAACGAGTAACCTGCAGTACTGGAGAAGCCAAGAGTGCATCTAGCGAGCTGGCAGTCTCCAAGCGGAGGGGCTGACAGGAGCAGGGTCTTGCGGGTGGCAGACCATAACCTGCTGCCAAGCCTGGCTGCTGGAATAAAGAAGCCTGCAGAGCCTGAACAGCAGCCAGCTACTGAAAGATATCAGTTGGAAAGCAAAAGCTTGATGGAGAGGACATATTCCTCAAGGAGCTGGTGGAAAGGAAAGTTTGTTGACAATCTTCTGCACTCAATTCATCTAAGCAGATCTGAGTTCTACATGTTTAAAGAGCAATCTTGCCTCATTTATTACTTTATATTTAAAGCATATGAGCTTCAAAAGCATTTTGCAAGGTTTTTCTTTGTAGCGAGAGTTGTCCAAAACAGAGCATTTTTATACGGTTAAAGCCTACTCAAGGTTCTACTGTAGCAGTATAAATAAAGTATCATAAAATAAAATACAAAATGCTCTCTCTCATTTAATTAACATCTGAAAGCAGAAAGTAGAGCATTTAGAGGGGCAATCAGCATGAATGTGGAGTTCGGTACACACTATGGAATAGGCTTCTGATGTACTGAAATGTCCATGCATTGTTCAGTAGTTACTGCAGTGACTATTATTTAACAGGAAACACCAAACCTGCGTTTCAAGTGTGTCTCAAAATAAAATATAGCTACTGTATTGTACTCAAGTGACAGCATTTATTCCTCCACCTTTTAAAAAGGCTTTATCAAGAGCTGTATTAGTACTCCACATGTAGTTTCCGAATATTATTTATTATTGATATTGTGGTAGTGATATTGTGGTAGCCTACACATGTACAAAAAAGACAGTTTTGCCCCTCAAGAGTCTACATGCTCTGTCTTGTCTTAACTTGTATCATGTCCTAGCCTCATTCCTATCTCTGCCAGCTCTTGTAGGATCCTCCTCTGGAAGCTCGCCTCTTTCCCATGCCCCACTTTGCAGGAAGCCAACAGACCATTTAACCTCCTTAGGGCAATTTTTACCTACATTCCAGAATTCCAGAACCTTAACAGCTTGCACATCCGTGTTTTTACAGGCTACAGTGATATTAGAAAAATAAATGGTAAATAAGCAGAATTTGACACAGATATATTTAACTTCCATGAGATACTTCTATGTCAAGATAGTTAGAATCAATACCACCAACAGCCAGCTTGTCCTTGCTGGAATCTTAGATAGCAAGCACTTATAAAAAAATGTAAGATGCAATGGGAAATAGAATTGTATAGTAAGTTCCAGTACCTCCTTAGTACATTAGTTTTTTGTAACTCCCAGACACATATGATGCAGCTAATTTGCAAAGATATTAAATAATTATGCATAAAATACTTCTTCCTAAACACACACACTTCATTTATTTTACCTGTCATTCCTTCTTTTTTATACAAAAAAGATTCTTTCAGAATGTTTTCTGAGACAGCAGAAGTTCCTTACAAGAAACTATGATAATTTGCATATCTTAGGTTATTATGAGTAAAAGATAGTGTAGTGCATTTCAGCTTCATTAATTAGAAATTATTAAGACTAGCAAATATTGCAATAAACTGGTCTCTTTGTCTCCAGTCATATAAAACTATATTTTACTTTTTGCACCAAATAGTATAATGATCGTATGTAGTGAAACTTTGTGATAGGAATTAGATCAAAGATAGAAAAGAAAACTGGAAATTTGTATTATCTTGGAAAAAACACATTTCATACTGTGAGGAAAAGACACCTGGACTTTTTAGATACAGTAGCCACAGAGCAGTATCTGTAATCTTATTTCTCTAAAGAGACAACATCTTAGCAGTAGTTGGAATCAAATATTTGCATAATGGAGAAAAAACAAACAACAAAAAGCCAAATCCTCCAGAGTAATTTGCAGATGTTTTGACAATACTAACTTGACATCTGCTACAATCCTGGGATTCACTCAACAAAATTTCTTCCTTATGTTGGAGCTGTTCTCTTTATCATGGGAATAATGTAACTATTAGTTGGAACTGGAAAGATTTCTGATCTTGTACAGGTCATGCTGAAGTCCCAGAAATTAAATACTACAAAACTGAAATAAACTCTCTTATTTCTATATTCCAATTTTCCAAATGCAGTAATATCATCAAATCTGAAATAGATTTCAAGGAATTTATACTTCGTTCCCAGACATACTTGGGAAGCCTTTTGCTACATTCCTAATGAAGTTCTTATTACCAAAAGGCTTACAGAGATGATCCACAGAACTTGCTGGTAGTTCTGCATCAATATCTGTTAGATAAGTTACAGATCACTACCACCATCACTATCAAATAATAATAATAATAATAATAATGATGATGATGATAATGAGCAGATGGAAATAAACATTCAAACTATTACTGTTGGATCAGTGTGTGAGTGGTATAACTTGCCCAGCTTTCTCAGCCCTCATTCTTTCAAAACATTCCTCTTGAATTCCTTTAAAGAATTCATGTATTGATTTGACTGCTGCTGTATTAATAATCTGCCCATTTCTCAACTGATATGTACTTTTCTAGTGATTCTTTACCTATTGTGTAGGTAGTTGAATGATATCTGATCTCCTAGTATTTTAGAACTTCTGAATTATTTGTATGTGGAAGGAAAATCCCTTTTTTCCCCTTTCCATCTGTAGTCAAGCAATTTGATTATCCCCATACCAGGAGGGATACCAGGCAAGGATGGCACTGTGGGTATTTAGAAATAACATGTTTTCTATTCCTTTTTCTGCATGTGGTGAGGCCATTTTCCTCTCACATCGCAGATTAACTCCGATTGGTTTCTGTGAACTATCACTTTTGGTCTTATTACTAGCTGATCATGATTCCAACAGAGTCCAAAGGTCAGAAAGAGTGATGATCTCTTAATTAGCCTAGAGTCCTGACAGATTTCAGTACTGGGACAGAAACTTGAAATTGAGTCTGTTTTCAAAGCTAATGCTAATGCGTAGAGAAAAGCACTATGTAACACATTGGAAGTTCCTACATAACCTATCAGACTGTCTAACGTTTGCAGCAGTTAAGAGTCCTTTTAAAGGTGACATTATTTCTAAGTAAAGTGAGAGGAAACAGCAAAAACTGGAGATCACAATACTGTGGACAGGTCTTTGGCTGATTGGCTATGGAACAGTGTTCTGGCTAATTTGCAGACAAATGACGATTTTCCTCATTAAGAAAGTGATTAGTAACAAAGCTGAGTTAAAAGGACACCCCAAGCAGCATCTTTTAAAGTTTTGTGTTGCTCAGATGCTACCGGTACTTCAACATCACTGAATTTTTCAATTCATTCATGTAATCACTGAATAAATTCAGGGTACCACTGAATTTCTCAGAAGGTGCTAAGTATACAGTTTCTGAATGGAAGAACAACAACTCATAGCAATCTTGGGAGATTAGTTTTACAGTCATTCTAGGGCATTTCTATTTCTCTCTGAACCCTGCTAAAGTACTTGGTAATCAACAGGAAGGAACAACAGGTTCAATAGAAATACACCTCTCCTACTTCTAATCAGACGTTGGTCACCTTCCAGAGCAAGCAGCAATGACTCTTCTTTGTGCTCCGGCTTGCAATCTAACTAAGAAAAGACTAGATTGTTTGCAGTTGAGAAATGCTGCTGTGAATTGTTTTTGATTACCTTATTTAGAGAACAATGTTCAGCAGCAGGCTGCCTTCTCCTTTTTATAGTTTTTGGTTTTGTTGTGTGTTGGATAACGTATATGTCAAGGAGCATAGCAAACTCCTTTCATTAGAAGAGGTGTTGACAGTTCTGCTAACAGAAGTGTCTTGCCTGTGCCTGCTTACTTCCCTGAAAAGGCCAAAGAACTGGGGACCCAGAACCTGTCAGCACGACCTCATCTGTTATGTACCAGCGTAGGCTGTATTTAAAGAACAGTTTTACTCTCAGATGCTTATGAGAGAAATCCAAACAGTAAGGTAATTCCTCAGTGAAACAACAATTCTTAATTTCCTCTGATCTCGATGGAATGAGAACAGCTTAAGGTCTTGAAATCTTGAAAACATCTGCAAAGTATTGTTTTGCCAACTGTTGCCAACTGCCAGTAAAGAGCCAGGATGATTATATTTTAAACATTCATTAATGCAACAAGCTCAGTAAAACTTTCTTGTGTGCCAGATTTTCTGCACCGAGCGACACTGTCTCTCAAAACCTTCTTTCTGTATTTTCCTCAGTTTCCCCCTTTTTAGGGGCACTCAAGGCACAACATGCAAAAAAAAAAAGAGATAAGGAGCTTGCCTCCTAGGGTGGTTATATTCTATACCGGCTATTTTTGATATTAAAGAGACATTATCCTTATGTTCTGCCTGTCTTTCAGTGCATGAGTTCAACATGTGTTGTCTTATGAGGTCTGAGGACTGCCCTGCTTTTAAGTCAGAAACTTAAGTTTCAAGCCCTTTCAAAATACGTAGGTTTTGAATTATGAAGATGTTTATTGTTTTATCATATTGCAATAATGTTTAACTGTGCCTCCAAAAATAAAATAAAAATCACGCTAGTCAGGATGAAACATTGTCATGCAAGGTCTGCTCATCTGGTTCCTTCTGCAACAGGGAATTACAAGATTTTCTATTATACTAATGCAACTGGACATGAGCCAGAGCACAGTAGCCCTGAAAATCTTTAAAAATCATGCTTTGCAAACGTGCAGCTGGAGAAATTAAAATTGCAGAATGCTCTGGCAAGGTTAGCAATGGTCAGAATTAAAATAAATGAGATTCAACAGATAAATGTAATGGGTAGAGATGATGATCTTACATACCAAGTTGGAGACTGATATTTTGAAAGTAATAGTGCAGTAAGGAAGCCTGGAGGATTATAGAGGAAATCATTTACCTGTATGTTCAAATGCTGCACTACTACAAAAAGGTGAATCAGATTCTGGGTTCTACTTATACTAGCAATTACTGTAAAAGGAAAAAAAATGATACAGTATTCCAAAACTACATACATCAAACTGTGTTACATATTGTAAATATACAGATAGACAGGAGCAGGCTTTCAGTCAGGGAGGCAGTTTCTGAAAGTCTATTGATAGAATGCTTACCACATAAATAATACTACAAAAGTGAAAATAATATAACTGAGACCTATGGTAACAGTCCACATCTATCTAAGATAATCCTAATAGAAGTTATAAAAATAATTTCTTTTCTATAATTTTGCAGGATAATAGGGAAACACAAAATAATATATTTCTGGCTAAATAACTAATTTTAGGTGAGAAGTATTAGATAATGACAAACTGCAATTGAAGTACAAAGGGTAGATAAATACTAATCCTCTTGCAAACTAAAACAAAGATAAACAGATTTCCAAGTTTGTTTTTCTGTGAAGACCAGATCAGGCAATTTCTCATCACGCTCCTAATGTTGATATTAGTCATTAGGTCAACAATGCTTAAATGACTGCTGACCAAGGGAGAGTTAAGCTTGTTTAAGTATTGAAAACTATCTAGCCAAACAGCACAGAGCTCTACCAAGACAGACTACATATTTTAAAGAACATCAGTTACAGTATACTCACATTTTCTGCCCTTTTACAGTCACTGCCGGTGACCCTCATGCACTGGCTTTAGTCAGCTTTGGGTGCAAGGAATCCTAAAGGGTAGGGAACACAGAACAACTCTGCCAAATTTTACACATTTAGCACAGCTGGAAAATCCAATTTCTCCTCAAGTTTGGCCATATATCTATTTTCTGTATGTATCTGCAGCAGCTCGTGTCTTTAGGAGGCTGCAGAATTGAATCATACCTGAATTCTCCAGCCCTGTAAATGCTGAAATTACAGTTTTGCTCGCTCACTGACTGATATGCAAACTTAATAATCCTATCATACTGAAAACAAGTTTTTAGTCATATGAGAAAGCAATATTCAAGAGTCATATTTATGGTACTGCTTCAAACTTCTTGAAAAGACAATGTCAAATTTCTAAAGAACAGTAAAGCCCTGCTCAAATACATTCACTCACTAGAATTCGGAGAGAATTTCTCACTCCCTAATGAGAGTGAATACTCCCTAACTGTAAGAACAACTATAAGGTGCCCCAATATCATTCTGGACTTCTTGCTTTGATCATTCATGTAGATACATAAATTAACATCGACCTTCCTAAAGCAGATGGCTGCATTGGCTAGACATGCAGTACAAATATTCATTCTTCCTACATCTATATTAAGAAGTCAGGCTCCCAAAACTCCTGCTGCAGTCAGTGGAGCGAGATAGCTTCCTCCAGAGGCCAATTAAGAACAGGTCACTGCCTTGAAAATGTTACAAATCTTGAACAAAAACAAACACACAAATCAATGATTGATGATTGCATTTGGAATCAAGCTACTAAATGATTCCAACATCAATGTGGAGTCGAATACTAACATCTATGTCAATATTGAACACACTAGTGCTGTTAGTGACTATTCACAGATCTCACTACTGAGGGACCAAAGTATCAGGAGAGATCTGACTACAATTCCAGCAAGGATTTGCAGAAAGCTCTTTGGTGGTTTTAATACAGTTTTATGACAGTGCCCTTTGAAGTTTTATGATGTCTCTCATAAAGCCCAGCAGCAGGCAAACTCCCTATGAAACATATGTACACAGGTTCTTCATCTTTTGCAGGGATTTGTCTTAGTTTTCCAGAGGTTGGTATACTGTGAAGGAAACATTAGTGTGAAATAATGGCGATGGAAATAGATGATTACAGATCTGGAGCATCTCTCATAAAAGGAGAGGCTGAGAGAGTTGAGATTGTTTAGTCTGGAAAAGAGAAGGCTTGGGGGAATGTCACCCACATGTATAAATACCTGATGGAAGGGAGTAAAGAAGACTTAGCCAGACTATTTCCAGTGAAACAGTAAGAGCTAATCAGCACAAACTGAAATACAAGAAATTCAACTTAAACTTAAAAAAAACAAAAAACACCTTTTTTTACCATGAGTATGGTCAAACACTGAAACAAGTTGCCCAAGAAGTTGACCAAGAGGTTGTGGACTGTCCATCAATATGGATAATCAAAAACTGACCAGACATGGCCATGAGCAGCCTGCTCTAGCTGACTCTGCTCTGAGCAGGATCTGAAGGTTGGACTAGGTCTCAGGAGGTCCCTTCCCACCTAAATGACTCTGTGATTCTATGAACTTTCAAATGCTAATTTGGGGATCTTTGGTTTTTAGAGTGGCCAACCAGAATCTTAATCCAACTTCAAAAGAAAAATCTGACAGTACAACTTTCTACACCTCTAATCTTCTGAGCAACCTGCTCTAAGTAGACATACTTGGAGAAGAAGATTGGACTAGGTGACCTCCAGAGGCCCTTTCCAATGTGAATGGTTCTCTAATCTTGTCATTCTAGATCTTTTTTGTACAGAACCTGCATATCACAAAATTCAGCAATGTGCCCAATCAGAAAAGCAAGGGAGGGAGGTGGAAAGGAAGGAAAAGAGGGATTTATTACAAATAAATGCATTATATAACAAATAGCAGATACTAACTAGACTAGAGAGATGTTGGGAACCATGCTACCAATAGTGAAAAATAACTGACACATACAGATCAGATATGTATGTGACTATACCAGAAGAAAATTGTTCATGCTTAGCATATCTAGATGAAAAACAGCTGAACGCATCCTTGTTTTCTAATTTAAAAATCTATTACAGACTTTTTCTTTTTTTAAGAATTGTGAAAACATTCCTTCAGTTGTTTCCACCATTCACAACATACTAGAAGGTAAAGGATTGAAGACAATTCAAAAAGTAGATATATCAATACCACTTACAGCTACAGAGCTACAGGATGCTACTTGTTCTTCATATTTCTAATAAATAAGCAATAATATTGCCTCTTTTACTGGACTTTTCTTACCTTGTTTAGTTTCAAGGCTCACTAAGAAGCCTCAATACCTCTCCTGTCTTCAATTTATTATTTTTGAGAGATAGATTTGTGTATTATGATTGCGATATGAATGGAAGCATTGAATATTTACAAACAAATGCAAGGAGCTGTTCCAGCTCTAACTGCTTTTCTGCTTTTTGTGGCTGCTTTAATGGATGGTAAATCATTTAAATACTGCAGATGCATTATTCAAATAATTCAAGAACAACTGTTGAAGAACAATTTCTGTATTTACAGTGTACTATTGAATTGCACATAATGGATCAAGAGTGACTTTCAATTTCTGCCTTACAAGCAGGTTGTGACATGGCACAAGCAAAGGAGGCATGTGGCCTTCAGGGCAGTGAATGTAACTGTACAGTTTCATAGGCTTGTCAACAATGTGTCCATCAAAGGACATTAATTGCACATTTGGAGGATAATATGTTTATAGCATCAGATATAATAAAGAGTGTTGCAGTAACAATCTGGATAAATGAATGCTTTTGGTCTTTAACTTAGAAACTCAGTTTTTAATTCTACATTGTCCTTGATTCCTACTTCTTTCTCTTTCTCTTGACTGCAGAACTGATTGACTGAACTTCTTTTCTTTAGCATTCAACTGCTTTGTTCTCCTTCCCAGGCAAAAATTTAAAAGACCTAAGGTTTAAAAAGTATTTAGAAAAATAAACCTGTTCCTTATACATGTGAACCTCCTTTTCTACTGTATTCAGTTCCTGGAATGCGCAATTGTTATTGAAAAAATCCAGAAATGAAATCCTCTTCTGCTAGCACACAATGGTATTTTAGCACTATCACCTTCAATAAAAGCAGAGTTTTCTTCTGTTTTCCCTGTTTTTTTTGTTTGTTTGTTTGTTTGTTTGTTTGTTTGCAAACTCTGCTGGCCAAGTTTCATGCACTCCTCAGTCCCTTCTTCTTCCTTAATCAGGGTGTGAAATTCTTCAACCTACTAAACTAAATTTTACCTTTCATTTATTTCCCCAGTAGCAGCCTGTAGTATACTCAAGATATTGTCTTCTTCCAGTAGTCAATATTTTTCCTGCCACAGTGATCCCATCCTTTCCAAATTCTTTATTTCTCCCTTTCTTTGGCAACTGTCCTGACTTCGTACAGACACGGGTTTCATCTATGCTTGGAATACTTTTTCTTTGACTCCACTGTTTGCTCCATCTACTCTCTTCCTTCTCTATCCATCAATCTGAAATTGATCAAGAAACCTGTTGGTATCCCTCTTCATGACATTTACCTCATTTTCTACAATAAGTGATTTTAATTCCTCTGTGTATACACAATTTCAATATGGGAATGAGGCCACTGAAAGAAATTAGAGATTTAGAACGGCCTAACCTGATTGAAAATGAAATGTACATCACAAATCCTGCTCATTAATTCTTTAGATGAAAGAGTACATAAAATTAATGCATTTCTTTATATTGTATTCCAAATGTAAACTCTGAAGTACAGTTTATCTTTTCTGGAACAGAACTACAAAAATATAACAATTACATCTACTGCAAATTTAAATTACTTTGTATTTATCAGCATCCTGGGCTGTATTAGGAACAGTGTCACCAGCAGGTCAAGGGAGGTGATCCTCCCCCTCTACTCAGCCCTGGTGAGGCTGCACCTGGAGTGCTGGGTCCAGTGCTGGGCTACCACTCAGGTAGCACAAGAGAGATACGGAGCTACTGAAGCAAGCTCAGCACAAGGCCACAAATGATTAAGGGATTTGAGCATTTCTCCTACAAGGAGCGGTTGAGAGAGCTGGAACTGTTCTGCCTGGAGAAGGGAAGGCTCTGGGGAATCTGATGACAGGGAGTAAAGAAGATGGAGCCAAAATCTTCTCTGTGAAACAGACTCTCCAGTCACTCCCCGTGAAACAAGAGGTAATTGGCACAAATTGAAATACAAGAAATTCAACTTAAACATAATAAAAAACTTAAGCATAAGAAAAATCAGTAAGTCCTCAAGCATTTCTCTCCTTTTTAGCTTTTAAATTGTTTTCTTATAATTACTAGACACTTGCAACTGATGCCCAGAATACTTGTATGAACCGTGTCCGATACAATTGCTTAAAGATCATTAGTACATACAGATAGTTCTCATCTGATATTGTTAAATTGTTGAGATTAGAAAGTAACATGATATTCTATGGGATGAGTGTTGTATTGAGTAGATCCTCCCATAAACACATCTTTTCCCAGTACACCAAAGGATTTAAGCATCTTTGATTAAATCAGTGAAAATGTTTCCATTTAGCACCACAGAAAGGGAGGAGCTGGAGGGAAAGGAGGCTGCCAGATGTTCTCATTAAGTATGTATGAGCTCTCACATGCTCCAAAATAGTTCGATGTTGCTGTGATTTGTTTGCAGCTGCTTTTGCTACTAGTAGGATGCCACAAGCTCAAGCCCTCCAAGCAGACAACATCAGCATCAATCAGAATTACAGCATCAAGGTCAGAAATAAGCAACAGAGATATTTTTGGAAGCTCTGACAACGTAGATCTTCAGGGTTACTGAAGAACCCAACAAAGCACCACTGTACTGAGGGTTAATTTCAATGAGAAAGCATGTTACTACTAGCTAGATATTTAAAATATTTCCTCTTCTGACCAGCAATCACATGGGTTATCTGGATTGAGCTGGAGCCAAATAAATCTATTTAAGAAAATCCCTAGTTGGCAAAAAATTAGTTCTATAATCCAATTATTAAAGGTGCAGTCATGAGGTACCTGCAAACGCTGACTTACTGATTATGGTTTTGAACTCTCTGTGCTTGAAAGATAAGAATCATACTGGATTACTTTCTTTCCAAGAGGTTCATTTTGAGAGTAGAGGGAAAAAAAAATCAAATCACACAACACCTATAACCCTCAAGTAAAAACTACAAATAAAATAAAAACAAAATAATTTTGTAGGAAAATATTTAGAGCTAGTTCTTGCTCTAGTGTTTAGCTATTTGAATTTGATTTAATTTTCTTAAGCTGAATCCTGAAGATCTCTGCACAGTGAGAGGTGAAAACAAAACAAAACAAAATTCCTTCTCAAAAAGCAANAAAAAAAAAAAAAAAAAAAAAAAAAAAAAAACCAAGTTCTGACACAAAAACAGAATCCTATCAATTTAAGAATATGGACAGATTTCCCTTTACAGTTGGGGGAGGAAGGTAATCATAACTACCATAATCATAACTATTAATAGATTAATAATAGCTCAAAGGTACTGTAAAGTTCTTTAGGAAGCTCCTACTGTAAAATCCAGATCATGAGCTTTACACCAAACATTAACAGAGTCTGCAAACAGGGTGATCTCCAGAAGAGAAAGAAAAAATGAAATCCTCATAAGCAAAGCAATCTTCTAAATTCTCCTAACAGACATGGAGCATTAAGTGGATTAGAATCAAAAAGGGGCAAACAGGTCTTGTCTCTCTCACTCTTACTTTAGGGGATAAAGTTCCTTGGAGACTACTTATTTTCAGAGAAAGGGGGTGGGGGAGCAAAACTGTGGAATTAACTGAAGATGTGGTCCCAGTGTGTTATCTAGATCCAAGGCAGACAGTTACAGGTGAGGCTAGATGAAACATTACTACCTGTGACAAGCAAAGTAGGATGGGAATGATGATTACACTGCTCTGCAGTGTGAATTGCTGTAGCCAAAGTGACATCCTGAATTATTCTATGAATGTAGTCTCTGATCAACCATTTTAAAATTAAAGATATATTGTTCCCTGTGAAAATGAAATCAAAGTCTCTACTCTGATCTCCTCCATTATGGAACAAATCAGATAATGTATATCAAGTGTCACCTTTTAAGGTGTTCTCTAGTGGAATAAATTTGGCAGGTAAGAGAGACATGTCAAAAAGCCACTAAAACAATGTGTAGGAAGCCTGCCAGCACTCTGCACTGTTATTTGGTCTCTTTCGGTCAATTAATTAAGGAATAGTACCCAGCTTCAGCTGTGCCTGAACTTACTACTACAGTAAACATCAAAACCACAAATCCTTGTGCCTAAGGAAAATCTTTGGGCACCACTGAAATTCTTCACAAGCCTGCAGTCACTGGTGCCTCGCTGAGTTGCTGTGCGGAGGTCTCTCAGGGCTTACCAATGTGTACAAGCAACTGTGAGATCTGCTGTGTCACTTAACCATAAGGGACCAAGACTGCACCTTTGCACCAGGGCGATTCACAAGCAAGGCACTCTTCCAGCCATGCTACCCATAAGGCCCATAAGGCCAATGCAGCAGGCATCCTCAAAACTACTTGCTAGACTGCATCTTGCATGAGCGGTGCAGGCAAACTGAGATTCTCCAAGTCTTGCAGATTCAGTGTTACCCAGCTAACTCTAAGCCTTCTGGTTAGAGTACCTTGTTCAGAAGTGGGCCACTCCAGAACTTCCAACTCACTCGACCATCCCAGTGGACTCATGGGCATCTGCCATTAAAAATCTCCTTTAAAACTTTGTATAAAAACATATAAATACATATTTACTGAATCAAAGACATCAACTATATTCTCCCTTTGTTTCCTTATCCACCAGCTCATTGAGTGAATCTTTTTTTCTCCTTTCTTCTGTGAATATTTGCAGTGGAATAGCTTCAGTAAGTGAAATACTGAGAAAAGCCCATCAGGAAAGTCAGATGATTAAGACATTCTCTGAGAAAGCAGAAGCCTACAGGTCTTACTAGGTTCATATCAGAGTTTGCAATAATTAAAACCTGTCCTTCCTTTACCCTTCCCATTAGCGGTAACTGCTCTAACTACTTAGTTGTTGGCTAAATCAAGCAGACTCTTCTTTGTTTTTCCTTTCTTTTTCTTTTTTCTTTTTTTCCATCCTTGTTTTTTTCTTTTATTTTTGTGTAGGCCAGACCTGGCTACCAAGGAGCAATAAATGTCTCCCCTTCAGCCTGAAGTTGCTCTTCTAGCCTTTACTCCCCCTTGTTAGTATTTCCTAATGGCTAGCTTACATATACTCTGCTTCAGCTTGTTTTCTTCTGAGAATCCCATTGTAATTTGTCTTACTCTTTCCAGACATTTCTCTAAGAGATGGAGGAGTGTGCCTGGAGGCATGTATTTTCTACAGGTATCAGTGCCTCTTTGTAGAGCCAGTCTTTTGCTTCTCCACTAGGAAGAAATTAAACAGTAACATCTTGAAAAATCATGAAATAAAAATCAAATTTTGATTCTTCAGCCACCATTCACATCCACTGAACTCTTTTTAAAAAAGTCAGACACTAGGTAATATTCTTCTACACTTCATCATCTAATGGATGATATAACTATAGTTGGTATTGGGCACTAAAAATCAGTGCACAGTGCCAAAATCCCTACACCATTCACATGAGAGGCGTACTTAATGAACTTAACAGAGCTTTTCTTAAGTGTTTCAAAGTTCCAATTACTTGTAATATTAATGCAGATGAGGTACGAATAATAGTCAGAAGTAGCTTAGTATAAGAGTTCTCTGTAGATCAGAACTGGCCAAGCGAGGAAGAAAACCAAATGTAATTTCTATTCTGGTGTACAGGTAAAAAGGGTGACTTTTCCATGGTTGAAGTCAAAGTCATCTTGCAGTCTGAAAAACGGATTCTGGTAACATCAACAATATACAATCTATACTGGGCATGTGTATCAACTTAGAGGAAAAAATGAGGAAAACAATCGTTAAGACAAACAGCAGACAAAACTAAACCTGACAGGCTTGAGTGATGACATAATACCCTCTTACTCTGTGATGGTGACACAAAAATGCCAAAGGACACAAAGCTGTCAGTCTTGTTGTTTATCTTCTATCTAAGACTAATAAAAGGAGGTTGGTGATTGACAGAACAGACATGGGCACAGTGCTAGGCATACAGTTTGCACTCTGTTTGAAAAATGTATTGATGGTGTTAGGGGTGGCTTATTTGTTATTGCCTTTTTCTGCACTACCTTTGTGATCTTCTTTCTCAAACTTTTGATATTACTTTTTAAAAGTTACCATTGCTTTTTTAAAAAATTCATGATTACTAGTTATAATTGTTGATACTGCAATGATCTAATAGTTTATTAACAGTATCAGCTTCTGGACAAGGGCCCAACTCAGTTAAAAAACAAAGCTAAGGTCTGCATAACCCCCTAGATACTATCGTGGTAAATAACAGAGTATTATGAAACATTTTTATTTTTAGTTGTCTCAGAAAACAAAGGCTAAATACAACTTGCTACATCAGCTCCTAACTATTAAAAAATGGAAAATGACACAAGTCTCTATAGAGTATAATACTGAGGCACCACCATTTAATTCTAGCACACAAATTTTACAAGGCAGCTAAAACTACAAAGAAAGAGAACAAGGAACAGTTCGTACAGTAAAGCATTGCTAAAAATAAGTGACTTATTTGATTATTGCACGAGCTACTCTGTAGGAAATGGTAGAAAATACTTTGAAATGAACCAGGTATCTTTCAGAGCTTTGCAGAGTAATTCCATGGGTAAGGCTACATTATTAAAACATAGAAAGCAGTATTTTTAAATCTTCTGCCTAAATAAAAGAGCGAATGTGTATAAGTACACCATGTCAGTATAATCTGAAATTATTGTGCTTTATTATTGAAGAACCTCATACAATTGAAGAAGTTAACCCCGTTAGAACCACACTGTAGCTTGCAAATCATTGCTTTCACTGGAAGGGTTGCATAAGCCTGTGCTAGCAACATACATCTGCAAGACTTCCAGGAGAGACTTCCTCTTCTAAAAGCAAATCTACAGGACAATACGTAGGGCATTTGGTTCTTGATTCACTCTTCCCCTAATGCAGAGGCTAACACTGATAGGCGTAATACCAAGGAACCACGTCTGTGTGTCCTCATGCGACTGGCCTCTTGCCTTGCAATGCACACAACATACAGGTGAAACACACACTATTCTGCTTCTGGTTTGGATCGTGATTTGCTGTTTGACCTTGTCTGTGGTCACTGTAGTTCACTGAGCCCATGACTTTTAACTCAGCAGGGGAACAGCGACTTCTCCTTCGTTCTAACGCTTGCTGTGAAACGTTACCTAAATGTAAAGGCAAAGTGCCTGAGAAAGATGGACATTCAGTTCTTATGCCAGAGCGGATTGGAAAGTATTCATATACTAACACAGAAAAATAAATTAGCTGAGCTTTAACAGCTGTATTCATCTCTCAAGGTTACAGAGCTTGTGGAAGGAGCAACAGGGACAGGAAGAAAGTCTTGGACTGGCTGGAGCAGCTGAGTAGGCATTTCACTAGGCTCTTTCTTACATCCTACTGCTGTAGGTCTGTAGAGAAGTTTCAGTTCTGAGCTCCTCACTTACTTCCCATCCATACAACCCCTCTTCCCCTATTTCAGAAATTGTGATTGACAACACATATACATTTCAAATTTCATCAAACCTTTCTGCTTTAAGATTTACCAATGGCAGTATATTTAACAGTGGCCAATGTATGTATAAATCATTTACAACGTGAAAAAAATTCAACAACTCCCTTCTCTTTCCTGTCTTACAGCTACACCACAACGCGGTTATACGTAACAGGATGTGCTATGTGCAGCACTATGCTACTGGCTCATTATTTCGTATCTTGAAGTTATTTCTCTTTGGCATCACGTCTCAGTAGCTGAATACCCCCAAGCTCAGAAATGCACACCCTATCATGTCTTATTACTTGACTAACATAAAAAAGATGGCTAGCCAGTGAACTTAACAGCAGGCAACCTGTCTTCCTTCTCCCTCCCTCGCATTCCACTCACAGGTTTCAGGTAGGTAATAAAAGAGTATTTTATTGTCATTTCAGGTGCAAGAATCTGCCAATGTTTCAGCCATCTTGTCTTCCTTGGGGCAATATGAGAGTAAAATATGTGAATGAAATTCATGAGGGGAACGGAGCGGGGGGGGGGGGTTAGCTGCTGAAGTGTGCAGCAGCTGAACTGCTTCTCTGCTGCAGCATGGCACTTAGCCTTCTTCAAGAGACCGTTACCTTTTACCAGCACATACCTAGAAATTTCATATAGATACCACTGCACATTAATACGAAAATTTGCCCTTATTTTGTCTGAACTTTTTGCTAGTGTTAATAGTATAATAAAAATCACCTGATAACATCCTATCTTTTCAGTCTGATGCATTCAAAGCATTTTACATTTATTGCCATTTAGCCATATAACCAAAATATCATGCTGTTTTTCCTCTCTGCATGCAACACTCCCTACTGAAACTCAGGCACAATTAAATGAAGGTATTTACACAAATTTATGGTGTCAATGGCCAGTCTAAAAATATTACAGGAAAGCCTGAAAACACTAGGTTCCCAACACCCTGATGTCAGCCTCCTGTCTAAGTAACTTTATTCTGACTGTGAAAGAGGTGATCTTGATTGAAATACACTCAATCTGAACTCCCCACGTGTAATTTCTGTTCTACTATGTTCCTAGCTGTAAACAAATTCTCTGATACTGGATCAGTTCAATTTCTACCTCGAAATGTTAAGTACTTTGACAAGATAACATCCTCATAACTTAACTAGAGTAAACATAAACTATAATCATGAAGTCACACGCAACATCCGGAAACAAACATTGATATTGGAAAGCAAATATGTTTACTGGACTAAAAGAAAAAATGAGATACGAGCAAGAGGCATAGGAGGCAGGAATTCCAGGTGCTTCTCTCAGCAAAGATATCAACCTCCTTCTAGTCTTGGATAAATCTTTCTTTTTTTCCCTATATTCCTATTTCATAAATGCAGATATTTACTAGCAGCATAGAGATGCTGAGGGTTCACTAATACATAAAGCACTCAGAAGATAAAAAGCTGAAGAACATAACTTCTTCCTAGAGTTCGGGAAAAAAAGTGACATTCTCAATTTAATGCTTAAAGCTACAGAATCATAATAAAAGCCTCTGGTTTAAATCAGATACAGTAGCAATATCAGTCTTTTAAGAAGAAAAAAATAATAGCATCATAATAGCATGTCAGAGCCCTCTATCTTATTTTCTGAAAGGTCAAAATAGAAAGACAGAAGACAATAAAAAATAGCATATCTTAAGGATTAGCAAACCTGTGCTTTTTCTAATAAAAACTGGGTAGAGATTCCCTAGTCTGGAGGTTCTGCAGGTAAAATCTAGTCAATCATGTTTCGTTCTTCAATTGTCTGTCCCTGAATATAGGTACATATTACCACCGTCAAAGACGTGCCCAGTGCTGTCCAACTCAATCATTGCTGTCATACTCTATGGAACAACCATCCTCTGCTCTCCACCCATAGCACCAGCATCTCATATATGCAGTTACTTTGCACATGACCATCGCTTCGGTCATCCCTAGCACATGAAAACCCAAAGCTGACCTCATCACCTCTCATCACCTGAAAAGCAGTTTATCACATAGCTTTTCCTTATCATCTGGCCAAAGCATGTACCCATCTCATGATCCCCTGCAAACACATACAGAGAATGCCTATCACAAATGTGTAATCTCATCCAACATAGCAGACTGCCACTGTGTGAGGCTAGACTGAAATGAAATCTAGGCTAAGTTGCATTCAGAAGTTAGGTGGAAACAGGATATAAAGCACAAGGAAAATATGCTTCTATGTGTAAGTGAACTTATTGGTAGTCATCACTCAAACTAATCACCTTTCAAATAGTCTCAGAGTATCACAGAGCACGCACTATAATAAGGAACAGCAGAATAGCCACCACACAGGGTGCATCTGCAGTGCACAGTGCAGTACCAGAACAAAAATATCCAACCTAGCATGCATCTGATAGCATAGTGCAGAGGTTTCTGCAACCCGTATGGCTGCATTAGCTGGGCTCAGCAGCAATAATATAAACGCAGGGATGTGGCTATACCACTCTGGGACCTGGGCTGATATTTCTGCACAATACTTTGATGGGCTGCATGTCTCAATCAGCTTCTCTTGCATTAGAGATAAAGATATTTTCCAAGACTTCTTCCTAAATTTTTATCAAGTGTTTGGCAACGTAGACGTAGCAAAACAAATCTCTGTGAAGTTCCAGAAAGGAAGAGGGGAGGGAAAGGAAAATAAAGAGGAAAAGAGAGAGAAAGAGAAAATTCTTGTCAGTGTTACTTTTATCCTTCTGTAAATCCACCATTTATCTGCTGCTGAGGTTGACCTGGGCTGGTTATTAGAGCTATTTAAATCAAAATAAAAATCAAGATCATGACTTTTGAATTGCATATTTCCCTCACTGTGGTAAATTTCCAAGTCCTTTTCTATCCACTGAATTGAACCTAATTTTAATGCCACATTGATTGTTCAGTCTCCTTTCCCCTTCTCCACCCAAAATAAAAGAGAAGCCTTTTATTCCTGAGATTAATAAGATGTAACTTCCATGTTACAGAAATTTTTTACCTTGCTAATATTGTACTGCACCATTACCAAGTTGGATAATAACTATTTGTCCAGAAAGACTAGCAAAAGCACATGAGAACTCACACCAGCAATTTATAAGATCCCTGATTGCCTAAATATTTGATCGTTCTGTATTGTTCATTTATTGTGACATTTATTCCATCTTTGAGCAGTTATCATGTCCTCATTATCTCTGTAAGCCATTTTGGGAGTTGTAGTCCTTTATTTAAAGTCTTTCATTGCACAGAATAAAAATTGGCTGTTAACTCTATAAGCAGAATCAGAAAATACTGGTATTACAATATAATGTTTCCACTAATCACACTACCAGAATCAATGCACTACAAAAAATTGTTTGGCATGGAGAATACACATCACAGATAAATTCAATTACTTTTCAAGGGAGAAAACCACTCTCTGAAACAGCAAAGTGAAGGGAGGTCTCATAGTGACCTGCCATGAGTAGAGAGGTGACTGCTGTAGCTCTGACACAGTTGTGTTTTATAAAACTTCTGCCACGCACATGCAAGTTACCCAATGCAATGATTCTAGAATTAGCATCGTTATTACAGATCTCTCTTTACTTCTCTGTATTAGATCTGGCGAAAGGGTAGGATTAGCGAGAGCTATTTAAAACTGACATTAGAAAGTCGCATTGAACGAAACACTTTTTCAGTCCAGACATCCATCACAACGACTCACGTTAAAAAGTGTCTTAATTGGCAAGAAGTCCCATTGCAACCAATTCCTAAGCAATTCTAGACTGTGCTAGTCTTCAGCACAGTAGTGTCACCGTTCAGCTCAGATGGACGCCTCAATTCATTGATCCAATCGGAGATACCAAGTTCTCCGGTTAACTTGCATTTTCAAGGACTCATAGAAGACCACTGTGGCTCATAGCTTTGTGTGTGATTTTCCCTTTCCTACTTTATGTTTCCCTAGCGCATGGAAAAGCAAAGATGGGCCATATAGTTGTACACCTAAAAATTAGAGTTATGTGAGCCTACTTAGTTCTTTATTTAGCTTCTGAGATTGGATGCTCCTTCCTTGAGCCATAAGGAAGCGTAAAACTTACTCATAAGACTGCATCATTTTTGCCAAGGTGGGTATTCAAGGTAGGATAAGGGCACTGCATTAATGAGTTATAATTACATTAGGTGTGAGAGACAAAGAATTTTTAAGATCTACCTAGTTTGTTTTCTAAGACAGAGACCTGTGTAATGCAAATTTGCAGGGCCACTGGGACAGACAGTAGATGTTTAGGAGAGAAAACTGATAGTAAACATCACATTACTGCTTAAACTGTAAGAAGACACAACAGATACCATCTCTTAGATAAATAAATACATAAAAATCCTCAAGTACTTTCAGATTTATTCAAAACAACTTGTTTTCTTGAGGTTATTGTCATGACTTCTAAAGTTCACATTAATTATAGGCAACACACTTCTCAAAAAATATCCTCCAAAACATGGGTTTTACTCAGAGGTATACTAGGCTATAAGATTATCATTGAACAGGAATTTAGTGACATAAAATCCTTCATCAATAATCTTAGTGTAGTCCTGTTCTATTCCAATCCAATTTATGCTCTCAGAAGCTTTCCAGCTACTTTCTCCTTGCATAATGATGCCGTTTCTCCTTTTACTCAGCTCTTTTTGTGGCTGCCACATCACTTCAAAAGTGATAAATCAAGCCCTAAAATTTTATGATTATCTTTACTGTTTCAAGATTCCTTTTCGCATACTGTTCTCCTGTCTTATGTTTTCATTCTCTTTTCCTTTCCTGCAACACTGTACTTTATAAATGCACTTTGTTTTACAGTTTTACTGGCCTGTTTTTTATGCTGTCTCTTTTTATATTCCAGCTCTTTTATTTCTTTCATGAAATTTATTTATTTACTTTCTTTCATGTCTTTGTATTGTTACTGTATGTAGAAGTTCCCACGCATTTAAGGAGGATGTCTCAAGGGTATGGGGGGGGGGAATACCCCTAGCAGTAGGCCGCGCTCTGGGTTCAGTTCCTGTTTGTTTAACGTAGTCACAAGGTAATTACTTACTTGTGCATCCAGGATCTAACTGTAAGTGGAGGAGGCTATCACTTCATTAGCCTTTTCTTTTTTACACTGCAAGCTTCATAGATTGTCTTTCCTACAGTTCTACCCAACACAATGATGGCCATGGTGTATGCACGCTCCTGTATAGATGGTATCCTGCTATTAGAACATATCACGGTGACAGGCACGTTAGAAGAGAAGATAATATGAAGGGAACTAAATAGCAAATTACTCTGCATGCTTTTTGAGACACTTGCATTAAATATTAAATACAATCAAAGAACGCATAACCTGTCATCTTCCTGGCTCCCCTTTCTCCTCACACTTTCATGTGCTCTTTTTCCATATATTTTAGTACTTATTTTGAAAACAAAAATTCACAGAAATACTAGCATGCAGAAGCACATATTCAACCAGCTGGAATTTACACTGCATGCTTTCCGACATCCAACACATTTCTCCTTGCATGACACAGGAAGGTTATGCAGCAATGGGTTCAGTGCCACGCATGCTACGCTGCCCACGCACGGTGTGGACATTGTGGTCGCTCAGTACAGGAAGTCAATCTGTCTCCTGCTCTGTGGAAGAGCTGGTAAACCCACACTAATGCTGAGTTTCCTCTTCAAGGAGCTTTAGGTATTATTACTCTAAAAACTTGTTCCTAAAACCATTTTAAGAATTAACAAAAGCAACAATTACCTATTTAGCAGCTAGAACAGGAGTTAAGATCACTGCTTTGCAGGTAGTCAATGAACTTTTTCTCTCTCCTGTTCTTCTCCCTTCCGTCCTCCTCCAAATACATTTCTATTCTGGAGCTGTCAATTAAATGATTTGTGTATGTGCATCTGACATCATGTAGATATGAAAAGAAGATAAAGTGACAAAAAGAGTTCAGTTATATCTAGCTGTGATTTCACATCTACATATAAAATAGAAAGGTTTTTATTTTTCAATAACTAATTCAGAGGTATAATTATACAAACAATATTTAATTTAGTGAATAATGAAAAATGTGATTTATTAATTTTATAGAATCAATTGTTTTTACTGTTCAGCTACTGGTTTTCAAATAGTATTATTTCTCTAATGATAATTATTTGTGAATATTATGAATCTATAGTTCCACTAGACTGCAAAATAACTGTGGGAGAGAAAATCCCAGATCTCGCTTCTATTTAACTTTTTTCTCAGCCTCTTCCAAGTTACTCTCAAAATGTTATGAGAGTTGACAAGTTTCCTACTTCTGATGATACTTATTCTGGTGATCTAATTAGTTCTTCCTGTTCTGCAATTGTTATGCAATTATGTCATGAAAACAGCATGTTCTATCAAATTATTCTTTTTCTTTGTGAAGTTTTAGTGCATTAAAATAAAGCCAAAAAGCATTCTCTACAACAAAGCCATAAATTGCCCCCTGCATTTTTTTTTTTCATAAACTCTTAACAAATAAGACCTTCAGTCTATTGGAACATATAGAGTATATGAAAATAAAACCTTGCATCATAACACACTATCTTTGAAATGTTCTGGGCCAGTCATATCAGATTGTTCTCACTGCTTCGGTCAGGTATAATTTAGTCAGAAATAAATTAGACTTGCTCTATTAGAGTAAAAATAAACATTTTATTCATACTCATTCCCTTAAAATATCACTTGTATCTGCAATCCTGTAAGAATTGATAGACTCAGCGGGCACTCTGGTGAAGTGGTGCATTTTCAACTGATTCTATTGGTATGTTTTTCAAAATCCACAACACAAAAGGTATTATATGTGATAATGGATGTCTTTTTGGCTGACGAACACAGACTATATGAAATGACCAGCTGATAATGTGTTTCTCACTGTAAATATACCTCTGTATATATGCCATTAATTACTTCGTCTTGGATGACACTAGCTAAAATGAGAACTATTTTCTTGGGGAAAAAAAATCTTTAGCCTAAATGAAAGTTTTCCTAAAAGCAAAGTGAGTCTGACAACAGAACAATCGCGTACAAAAATGGTAGATGCTTCTTTGTTGGTGACTTTCCAATGTAAACTGAATAAAGTACTAGAAAGCTATACAAATAGGGAACAATCTTGAACCAGAATGAAGGTAATCTTCAGTGAATAAAGAGATTCACTGTCTCTTATCCAAATACCAAAACATTAAATTTATCTGGCCAAGGTCTTCACTCTCACCAAACCTGACAAGGTTGCTCAATAACGGCGTAAGAAATCAGATTTCTCCTTTGTTCAGTCTCAGCCTAGGCTGCCTAAGACCATTGAAGAAAATTATTCAATATTACACCTTCTCCTTGTCCCTAAGGTCTTAAAAATAAGACATCACTAAACAAATAGTACAATTATGAGGAAAAAACGGAGTCAGAACCAATAATTGGTCATTCGCATAAATCAAGAATCTGTCTGCCTCAGGTCATGCAGAACAGTCACGACAATCTGCAGCAGACTCCTGGATGAGCTATTACAAGCATTTACGAAACAAATGAGAAAATGAGGGATTGCCTCAGAAATGATTCAAGAAAATGCTAAAACACTGAACACACTGCTGGCCTCTAAACTCCTTTTGTGAAGAAACAGCCTTGATCCACTCTATGGCAGCAAAAACTGTCAAATGAACAATACACTCAGGCACTGAGCATTCAGACTACCCATTGCCAAAGAAGAATATGAAAAAGTCCATCTCAAAACATTCAACCCTTTCCCTAAGGGTTTATATAATCAGAGGTGCAATGTATTAAGCAGATGGGAGGAGGGAAACAGAGGTGGTATTTGAGGAATATACTAGCATTTTCTCATTATCTTGTATGAAATGCTCCACAATGCAGGAAGAGAAACGATAGATTCCTCTTGTGTTTCTTTGTGAGGAACCCCTCTTTCTGCAATTACTCTAAAGGAGCAGCTTATTTGCTGGGGAAGACCATGATGGTTAGGGATACAGAAGCTCACAGTCACTTTCAAAGAGTCCACACAACCCCTTTAACAAGTAATTTGAATGTCTGACCCATATCTCAAATCCTCTTCCTAGTTACATAGAACTCTAGGGCCAGGGATGCATGGCATACCACTGATGAAAAAAACCTCTGAAAGACTTGATTCTGTTCTCTCCCACAAGCTGTATAACCATGCTCTCTCACACGACTCTTACGTATTTACGAATATCTTTGCTTCTATTTTTGTTATTAACTACTGTGACAAGTAAAATACCTCAGAGTACATTTGCTCATTTTCTCCTTCACTTTTATAAATGCTAGAGTAAGTAATGCAGATAGACTCCTCCTAAAAGGAACGAAAGGCATATATTCTTTTACACTGCTTTTTCTCCGCCACAGACTGGAAGCTGTCATCAGCTAACCTGCACATCAATTACAGTTACTGTTAGCTATCTTTAGATGGTTTATTTCTCTGAAGCAATCAGGGAACAGTTTTGCACAACAGCTTTCCATTTCAGATGCTCCCTCATACAGAGCCCTGTTCTCCTTCAATATATCTATCAATCAGTATATCTTTATTTTCCTATGGAAGGTGAGTGAGAAGTAAGGGCAGGGAGATTTTATATGCATGGCATTCATCATAATATCTTACTTAAACTACTGCTGCCTAGTATCTTACCTATTCTTTGGATTAGGGCATGAATGAATGTGGAGTTTTGGAGCTCCAAGAGCACAGAACTGAGCTTACTACTCTCTCCGGAGAGGAGCAGCTGGCTAATGGGACAAGGATTGCACCTGCTCATGGAATGTAGGGTGCGAGCAGCCTTTAATTCTTTAAGATTACAATCTAAATGACTCTGCAGAAACAACACAGAAGGTTTTTTCTTTTTTACTTATTCTGGTGGAGCACAGAGTTTGCAACATTTTCTTCCTGATCATAGAATCATAGAATCAGTAAGGTTGGAAGGGACCTCCAGAGATCATCTAGTCCAACCTCCCTGCTCAGCAGGGTCATCTAGAGCATGGTAGACAGGGTTGCATCCAGGAGGGCCTTGAAGATCTCCAGAGAAGGAGACTCCACAGCCTCTCCGGGCAACCTGGTCCAGTGCTCTGTCACTCTCACGAGGAAGAAATTCCCCCTCACGTTCAGGCAGAACTTCCTGTGCTTCAAATTCTGCCCATTGCCTCTTGTCCTGTCACACGGGGCAACTGAAAAGAGTTTGTCCCCGTCCCCTTGACACCCTCCCTTCAGGTACTTCTACACATTGATAAGATCCCCTATCAGTCTTCTCTTCCCAAGGCTCAACAGGCCCAGCTCTTGCAGCCGTTCCTCATATGGCAGATGCTCCAGACCTCGGATCATCTTCGTAGCTCTATGCTGGACTCTCTCCAGTAGCTCCACGTCTCTCTTGTCCTGGGCAGCCCAAAACTGGATACAGTACTTGAGATGAGGCCTCACCAGGGCTGAGCAGAGCGGCAGGATCACCTCCCTCCACCTGCAGGCAACACTCTTCCTAATGCACCCCAGGAGACCATTGGCCTTCCTGGCCACAAGGGCACATTGCTGGCTCATGGCCAGCTTGTCATGCACCAGCACTCCTAGGTCATTCTCTGCAGAGCTGCTCTCCAGAAGGTCAGCCCCCAGCTTGCATTGGTGCATAGGGCTATTTTTCCCTGGGTGCAAGACTCTGCACTTGCCCTTGTTGAACCTCAGGAGGTTCCTCTCTGCCCAGCTCTCCAGCCTGTCCAGGTCTCTCTGAACAGCAGCACAGCCCTCAGGTGTGTCAGCCACTCCTCCCAGCTTGCTATCATCAGCAAACTTGGTGAGGAGGCACTCTGTCCCCTCATCCAGGTCACTGATGAAGAAGTTGAACAGGATGGGAGCCAGTACTGAGCCCTGGGGGATGCCACTAGCCACAGGCCTCCAACTAGACTCCACACCACTGATGACGACCCTCTGAGCTCTGCCTTTCAGCCAATTCTCAATCCACCTCACTGTCCACTCATCTAACCCACACTTCCTGAGCTTCTCTAGGAGGATGTTCTGGGAGACACTGTCAAAAGTTTTGCTCAAGTCAAGGTACACAACGTCCACTGCTCTCCCCTCATCTACCCAGCCAGTCATTCCATCCTAGAAGGCTATGAGATTGATTAAGCAGGATTTCCCCTTGGTGAATCCATGCTGCCTACTCCTGATCACCTTCTTCTCCTCCATATGTCTGGAGATAACATCCAGAATGAGCTGTTCCATCACCTTTCCAGGGATGGAGGTGAGGCTGACGGGCCTATCGTTGCCTGAGTCCTCCTTCTTGCCCTTCTTGAAGACTGGAGTGATACTGGCTTTCTTCCAGTCCTCAGGCACCTCTCCAGTTCTCCAGGACCTTTCCAAGATGATGGAGAGCRGCYTGGCAACAACATCCGCYRGCTCCCTCAGTCCCCGTGGGTGAATCCTATCTGAGCCCATGGATTTGTGGATGTCTAAGCTGCCCGGAAGGTCTCTAATCCTATCCTCCTCAACCAAAGGAAAGTCTTCCCTTCTCCAGGCTTTCTCCCTCACGTCCAGGCTCCAGGATTCCTGAGGGCTGCCCTTAGCAGTGAAGACTGAAGCAAAGAAGGCATTCGGTAATTCTGCCTTCTCTGTATCCCTTGTCCCCAGGGCCCCCGCCCCCTTCAGTATCGGGCCCACATTTTCCCTAGTCCTCCTCTTGCTGCTGATGTATTTGAAGAAGCCCTTCCTGTTGTCCTTAACATCTCTTGTCAGACTCAATTCCAGCGGGGCCTTAGCCTTCCTCGCAGCATCTCTACATACTCTGACTGCATTCCTGTAATTCTCCCAAGTAGCCTGTCCCCTCTTCCACATTCTGTGTACTTTCTTCTTCTGTCTGATACCAGCTGCTTTCTTCTTCTATCTGATACCAGCTACTCTAAAATACTGATCCCAGCTACTGATTCTGATCCCAGCTACTCTAAAATTGTGCTTCAAAGATCAGAGGCAGATATTTAAAAGCAGTTTAAGGAGGCATCAATATCATTCTGAATTTAGATCAATTTGCACTTCATGGATCACTTGGGAAACTGTAATCTAGAGTACAGCAACACATACTATGCCACCAAGAGAAGAGCATTTTGTCAAAAGTGCACACAGCTGCTCTGGGATCTACTTGACTTTTTGCTAATCTCCAGATGAAGTTAAGACGTAATTTTGAGCCACATAGTTCTGAGTTTCCTGATGCAGACAGTTGATATGATGCATCTTTACTGTTAGGATAAGCAGAACTGCTTGAGCTGGAAAGTACTCAGTATAGAATAGACAAAAGTGACAGGAAAATGTTTTGCATGAGCAGTTTTTAATTCTGCACTGCTTGTGCCTTTGACAAAATCTGCTGACCTTCAGAATGTGCTGCAATAGCCCTTCTCTGCATAGGAAATGGTACCATATGAGCTGGTGTCTTCATTTTGGTGATGCCATTGGACTTGTTATTTTTCACTCTCTTACATCAGAGTGGCAACTTTTTTAAGAAGTAGACCAATAGTTTAAGATATTTTCAGTGCTATCTTTTCCTGAAGAAAGGTTGTTCTTTTTGTATTTCAGATTAATACTGGACTGCTGGTATACTTACCAAGAAGCTAGAATACCTGAATTTATATATAGTCCAACTGGAGGGCTTTATTTTTGTACACTGTAACTTTATCTAAGCTTTAAATACTCAGATGTTATACTTAAGTTCAGAGCAGAGGGCAAGTGAGAGTGGAGAGTAATAAAGTAAGGAGAGGGATAAAAATGAAATATTTCTGTTTTACCTGTATTTAGAAACAAAGACTTTTCTTAATGTAATAGTGCTACTTTTTAAGGTCATAAGGAGTCATGCAAGTTTTAACGACCTGTAATACAAAGACTGTTAAAATCATTTCAAAAATTCAAGTCCTTGCTCCTGAGGATGTCAGGGGCCAGTATTTTCAGCTGATATACATTTACACTATTTTCGTGATGGAAAGTATGAAGTCCTGGGAAAGCTTGTGAAGCAGTCTTCAATTTAATCAAGGTCAGTTAAGAAGCAGATAGTTTTGAGAGCTATTTAAGAGTAGTGGATAAGGCCCTGGCTTATCCTGACCAGTGATGTCAGTCCTTCTAGGCATACCATGCAAACATGTACTCATATGGATGATACTTGTTATCATTGCATGAGCACAAATATGTGCACAGAAGCCTGAAAAACTGAAACTCTTAAAAAAAAATCTTACACAAAGATGACAACTGAGTCACAAAATCATTCACAGCCCTAGGGCAACAGTCTTATGTCACTATTAACATAGACCTGCTTACTTTTAGTGCATATTAATCTTGAAAGTGACAAGAATCATCACATTTATAACAAAATAATGAAATATAAATAGAACAAACTGTAAAAATCATTCAGCAAATCTGTGAAATAGTAGCATTATAGCAACCAATTCAAATTTGAGTAGTAAACTTTTAAATACCTTGTAAGCTATGTTACCTTTCTCTATCTACTTTAGTAATGTTTATTTACAAACCTTAAGGAAAAATATACTGTAAATATATGCAATGATCCATTTAATTATGTAGCTTTTATTCACTTAAAATAATAATGAACATAAAAATACTATTCTGTTTTATTGGAATATTGCCAGAGAGGCTAATTCACTAGACAGGAAAATCCTTATTCTCTATAAACTTTTAGTGTAAAATGTGAATGAGTGTTCTGTAAGGAGAAAGGCATAAGTAGTGAAAATGAAGCATCTTTTGACACCTCCTTCTAAGGAAAGAATGCTCTCAGTACATACAGAAAACTGTATTTTGTTCTTATTTGCACTGATAATAAAGAGTGAAATTCAAAAAGCATAAGGTTGCGAAAGCTAAATTCTCCTCATGTCTAGGATAGAAATAGATAAATCTAACCAAATTGATGGGTATTCCTTCAGTTGTCAGTAGCTGATGAGCCTGCTCAAAGAATTATTTTAAAGTTGGAATTTAACCATAACATTTTCACAGTACATACAGTGTCATTTGGGGCTTTATCTGTAAAAATTGATAACCTTCATAAAATGCATTGAAAATATTAGAAATTATTTAAGTTATTTAAATAAATACATTATAAAATTGATAAAATGAATTGCATAAATTTATTAAAAATAAAATTATTTTAACAGTATCTAGATTGACCTATACAGTTCACTTAGTAACTCTGTTATCAATCAGGCAGAGACTTTAAAATAGCAATGAAATCTAAGGGAACGGGGGTTTTCACATTGCAAAAACTGTCTTCCATGGTAAAGGAGGAAGAGATGGAGACAAAATAGCTTGTGAGCTCAGGAAACTATTGGAACCCGGTCCTACAACGGGTGAATGCTTACATGACATCCCGAATTCTCAATTCCAAATGACTTCTTCAAATTTGAGAGAGTTCATCACGTACCAGTCTTGGATTAGGGAAGGAACAAAGTATCACGTGATATACTTACCTTTTTATTAAGGGTTTACAAAATGAGAAATGGCAGCAAGAGTATCAGTAAAGAAAACAAATCCTGAATACTGCTACTGTGCATCAGAATAGACTGCAAATATGACAATAATTTGGGTATTTAAAATGTAGCCCAGGGCATAAACGCACATGGAGTTTTCATTAGCACATTTTTTAAAGGTAATCAGAAGTTACTGTTAATAAGTTTAAGAATACTGTTAAGCTGAGCTGAAAAGACAGGTAAGCCTCTCTCAACCATTCAGGAAAACACCTTTACGTGATTAACACCTTTAGAGACAGAAACTCTTGTTACTTGTAGCTAGTATTCGTGGAGTTTAACAAGGTCACAGTCTACCTATGGCAGCAGCTAGCAAGAGATTTCTCTGTTTAACTGTTTCTGTTTTTAATCATAACCCTTATCTGAGACTGCGATTTCTATTGTGGCAGCACATAAAATAACAGACAATGAGAAAACAGAAAAGTGAATACTAAAAAAGACCCACAGACCAGGATGAAGTAGGCAGGTTTGTTAAACCTTTTCCGTAGAAGTCAGTGTCGGGGATTATTTTAGGTGTGCTGCATTCCAGCCCGGCCAGCCCGCCTGCGTTACTTCACAAGCCCAAACCAGGACCACAGTCTCCTTTCAGACTTGATTCTTCTGCAAGTAACAGTAAAAGCAAGTCCTTGGTTTTGCTGACACTACTGGGAGGACCCAACGCTGCAACTGTTGAAGAGAACCTTTAAAGAAAACCTGCTCTACCTACACTACCTTTTCAATAACAGCTCTTAAGACAGATGCTGTTATCTTCATCCTAATGCAACAAACACGCTAAGCATGAACTCTGCACCCTCCTGTTTCTGGCTGCCATAGGTGGCCAAATCGTGCTGCTTTTTATCTCTAGTCATTCTAAAAATAGTATGTTCGTCTTTCTGGCTTGATTGCCAAACAAGAAATTCATGCCTAAGTATCCCTGGTTCTGACTTCAGTCCTATCCCATTTCATCCATCTCGTGTTATCTCATGCCACCCAACTCAGTGTTAGGATCATGTCAAAGTATTTTAACACTAAAAAATCCTTTCATGACTAGTCCCTGCAGACATCCTTAACCTAGGAATCACTAGTATTTGTCTCATCTCCATTCATCCCATTTGCATCACCTATCTCACAACCTGAGCATCCTCCATCACAAATATATTCGCATTTTTATTCATGTCAGCTTATTCTTCCCAACATCACTCACCAAGCTGTTTCTTTTGTCTTATTCAAAGTCCTTTTAAATTCAAATCTGCAAAGTATCTTTGATGAAAAAGAGAAGTTGTCAACATAAGGAAACAAAACACTCAAGACATGTTTGAACTTACCAAAACACCAATGGTTTTATTACTGATAACTTTACCTTCTGCCTGTCATCTTCTATATCCTAACTTGCTAAGGACCCCATGAATAATGCATGCCCACAAAAAGCAGACAAAATCACCAGGTGTTCATGCTACCACAGTGTGCTGACCTCGTGGAAGTCAATGAGGTTTTAATTAGTTTCTGACCACAGACATTGCCACATTATGCCTTATCAAGCTCATCCATGAAGCACCACAGAATATGAACGACATTTAGTTGCTTCTCTTATGCTCTACATCACTCATCACATAAGTAACATGTACAGGTTTAGAGGAGGAATACCACTGGATATCTTTCAAATAAAGTGTACCTATTTTATTTCTTTCTTTTTAATACGGAGAAGCAGTGCAGCAGTCAAAGACCAAGAACTATAAGTGATCACAGATTGTATCCCTCAAAATGTAAACTTCAAGTACTGGCCTCAGGCTGGCAATTGTTGCTACCACAGTTTTGGCTGAATGAGCTACAATTTGACCCTAAAGCACCTGTTCAGCCAAAACATATCAAAGAATAGATGACAACAGCTATTTCAGCAGTATTCACAGAGACAAGAACACATCAAGAGTCAATAGCCAAAGTAATAAAAAAGGCTAAACTTTCCATTACAAATAAAAGCCAAGAAAACCTTGTTGATCCTGTTTGTACAAGATGTGTGTGCAATGCCAAGGTTTAGAAGTGGAGAGGGAAAATAAACTCCACACATTATGACTGATCAAAGTAAAAAGTCTGCCACTATAACCCCCACAAATAGCTTTCGTGAAAATACATACAACTTTGTTTTTGTAAAATCTTTTGCCACTATATTTACAGTTTCTTTGAGTGTTTCTTATCTCATGTTATCACTTGCCTCAAAAGCATGCTGAAAAAAAAACCTAGAAACCCAGCTACAAAAGAGCTCTTTCAAATGCTTATTTGGAATGATGATGATAAGCAATACTCAACCTCCTCCCGCATTTTATCATTAGTTAATGATGAATTGTTGGAGCTGAGGGCTTAGTCCAAAGCTAGTTTCGACTAAAGCCTTTAAATTTCTGTTGGCCAGACAGTATGATAATTTTAAAATGAAAAATACCATAAAGCTGGAGTTTTAAGTTCGTATTTCAGGTATCACAATTTTAAATATTTGTGAACAGTGTTATTTAGTTTTATCTCTAAGTATCACAGATCATTTGCAGAGTGGCGTTTGAGATGTTTGGGGTACTGAAGAAACAAAAAGATGTCTTTGTATCATATTCTAAACCACTGTTGTTTAGATTGCTATGTATTTTTGTGTATCATTCCCTATTGTTCTATGTTATTTGTCAAGCAAGACAGCAGTCTGAGTCCTTCTAGATCTAATATGTTGCTGAATTCTAGAGTATTAACCAATGTTGAACAAGAGTGAGATGAAAGAGGCGGCAAATGGGGCTAACCATGTGTAAATTTAAAAATCTACCACTACTGCGACTGGGAGAGGAGTTACAATTGCATCGGTGCTGAAGAGAATGGTCCTCTGACATCAGTTGTCATACAACGCTCCTGGTACTACCTCCTTCCTTTTTATACTTGTACCCAATACAATCACTATCGATGGTGAGCCTGAGCTTACAGTGAAATCCAGATTTATTTAATCTCCAAAGCAATTGACCCCAAGAACAAGCTTTAGATGACTCTTGACAAATGGAAGAGGAAAATGCTTGCTCTCACTATCACCCTTAGCACAGACAGTACCTGTTCCATATGGACAAACAGATGTAACAGGGTAGGCAAGCAGGCTTCAGGCTTGCCTAGATCTTAGGAAGACCCCAAGGTCTTAATTACATGCAACTCTAGTGCTCAAAGGACAGGGAAGTGCACTATAATCTGGATATCTCCTAGTGCTGTCTACTGGATACACGTAACACACTAGATTTTGCTTGCTCCCAGGACTGTACTTCACCAAGCTGTTTCAACGTTGGTTGAAAGTCAAGACAGCTGTTTGTAATCTTGAACCAATTATTCCCCAAATCCTAAATATATTTAGCAAAAGTAAAATACTAGATCAAAAATATTTATACCTGTATATATATGTTTCAAATAAAATTAATTAAAGAATTCCCCACCTCACTTCCTTTCCATTTGTTGTTCCTTTGCTTTTGAGGAAAATATCAGAATAATAATTCCCAATTATAAAATATATGCCCTGAGCATTGAACTATTGCTTGATTTGTTTCCGTCAAATAACATCAGTTTATTTCACAAACTGGTTGTCTTGCATGTGACCTGTAGATTGTTTTCTGCCTTGGGAAAATATTTTCTTACAGTCACACCTACAGTACATTCGTAAAAGGGAACATTGGTCTAATATATATATATATGTATGTGTATATATAAATATATATATATATATAAAGAAGAAAAATCTCTGATATTTAAGTAGCTGCAAGCTTTAACATACACTGTAAACTCACAGGAAACACTGCAATTAATGACTATAAAACTGCCATGTTAAAATTGCTATGAATTATTTACTCAATTTCATTGACAAAAAAGAATTTGTGCAATGGATAGGCAAAATACCCTCTGTGAGAAAGACAGCATGCTGTGTGTTGTCAAGGGGCCAATGTGCCCATTTAAGAAGGGAGTGAAAACTCCAGTAATTGAGTCCGGAAACCTTACCAGTGGAAAGTGACTGCATTTCAAAAAGGCTGCAATAGAGAAACTGTCATTAAGCGATGCCTACATGGCATCAAGACACACTAGGTGTTAGCAACCTGAAATTAGAATGCTGAAAAGGAACTGTACACACAGAGTTCATAATGCCTTCCATTATTATTTTTTTACTCTCTATTATTTACAGATTCACTGCCCATTTTTTGATACAGCTAGTTGTCAGCTATCTCTGGAAGAACATACACTCCTATCAAGCACCATGGAGGTTATTCTCACGCACCTGATTACCACCGCATTAGATTCATAGCAGTGTTGCTGGACATATACAGAAAGCTACCGTGAACACTGAGTTCATTTCTAAAACAGATGTATATTAAGAAGGTTCTTGGGTTCTGGAAGCTACAAAAAGCTCACTGAATTTTATAGTAGTGGCATAACCTCCAGAACAGTAGTACCGTACTTTAAATATTGAGGATTATAAAAAGGTAGGTATTATTCAGAATAAGTCAGTAGTCTGAAACATTCGCAATAGTTTTATATGTGGTATTGCTAAGGAAAAGACTATGAAGAAGGTTGATAGAAACCCAGATTCACAAGGAAAAAATGTTTCTATAAATTCTCACATCTGAAATAAAAATGCATCTCTTCTGAGTCTAGCTTCAGAAACACTGAAAATACCTTGAAAGGGAAACAAACTAGCCTCATTAAAACTGTGATAGGTTATCCAACACGATACTCATTTTCCACTTGAAGAAAGCAAAGTGATCTTCAAGCCAACTCCTAGGAAAATCACGTTTACTACTTGTTCTGTTACAGGAACACCTAAAAACTTGTCTTCAATTTTTGGTCATTGTACACTCACAAAGAAGAGAAGAACCTGCCCTCAAAGGTGTACCAAGTTAGAGTATATAAGGCAAAGCCAAGGTAGTAGAAGGAAAAATTTAGTGCTCATGCTATAAGCAGCATGCAGAAGCTGAGCAAGACTGATGGTCATATTTCCAAAAAATACTTATCAGTAACTAATGAGATGGCTCTATCACTTTCACAAGCTAGCTAAGTAATTCACTTTCACATTACCTTATCAAGGAAACAGACTTCCACTTCAATGACACACTGCTTTCATTCTAAGTAGCTTAGAAGCAATACTAAATTTAAAGTTTGCAATATATCTTGTTTAGATCAGAACTGAAGAATTCTGATCCTAATGTACTATAAAAACGCATTGTAAATCACACCATTATGCAAAGCTCTTTGCTGACCTTTCCATCATGTATCACATTTGCCTGGTGCGATAGGAAAATTCTCACAGTTTCAAAGACAGACAGGTTCAATGATCAGAGGTTCTATAAGCTCCTTTAATCATCAACATCAGAATATGTGTCTCACAAGTATATTCAGACTAAGAAGCTGTGGGGGAGTTCCTTTAAAAAGAGCAAGCAAAATAGAGTAAGCAAAGCACAAAACTAATTAAACTTGATGCAACAAAAAACTAAAGCATTTTTGATGCAATTTATTAAGGAAAAAAGCTGTGAAATTAACAGCAATCAAAAACTAATTAAAGTTGATGCAATAGGAGCAGCCAAAGAATGCCTGATAACATTTATTGAACCAAAGAAACATGGCTGTCAAGTTAAAAGAAATCAACCAAACTCTGTTTTTGAATAGTAACGCAAAGATAATTATTCTCCGGGTGACACTTACAGAATAAGATTCAAGTCATTACCTCAAAAGACAAAAGGACTGACATGCTGTGTTAAACTGCCTGTGAAAAAAGAGGGTCTTAATAAAGAAACTTTATAAGTAATTCCTAAGTCTTGTGTATAAACATGTATGACTCATGAATCAAAAACAATGCACTATTATTGTTATATCAGCTAATTCTATAAACTGGTATTTGACATTTAGGAGAATACCTTGTCTAACAGGGCACTTACAAGCCAGAAACTCCTGGTGTTTTCATCTTGCCTTTAAAACTGACTGCCTCAGAGCCCAGGGCAAGTAATTAACATCTATGATTGTACTTGTTTTAGGATTATGATGCAAAACCCAATTCCAGATGTCAAGCATCATTTAAAGTATGGCCAACTGCCAGAAATTCTTTTCTTACAGGAACACTTGGTGCTAAACAGTGAAGTGGGTCTGTTTGTACAGAGTATAACGCACTTGTATTTTCACTATGTAGCTATACTTCTTTTTTTCTGCAATAAACTCAGATATCATGGTCTTGGTTTTACAAAAACATTTAAAAATAGATATTCACAAAGGGTATAATGAAAATTAACAGCTAAACGCCCATCATCAAAATATTCTAAAGTATTTAAAAAGTTTAGAGAAATTGATAATCTTCTTACAGCCCTGAGCTCCAGTCTCCAACAGCTCAGGCTGAGAAGGAAAGCCACAGCCAAATGAAATTAGGAGGAAACACGATCTTTGTCAAAGAGTCAAATTTCCCTGTCAGAATTGGTCTGAGCATCTTTGTAACTCCTGTATCAAGGATCACAGTGCCCCAATTAGGTGAATCTCATTTAAAAGCCTAAACTGCCATCACCTGTCCTCTGGAATCATGGTACAAAACCAACTTGAAGAATTCTTCCCAGGAAATCTCCAACATCATCAACATCCTAATAAATTACCATCACAAGACTTCCATCCACCTACTGAACAAATGAAAGCCAACCTTAAAAAAAAAGACCACAGCCAAAGGCAGCATCAATCCCAACAAACTGACGGCCAGACTTGTTCTTTTAATCCTGTAATCTCCTCAGTTGAAAAGTAAAAATTTCCATAATTTGTATTAGTGCTTTTAAGTTCTACTTCCTATTCTAATTAAAAAAAAAAAAAAAATCATCTCTCTGGTGCACATATGTCAAAAATGAGGAAGTCCATCATTCAATTTCAAAAAGCTGCAATCTGATTTTACTGATATGTTTAGGGAAGATTTCTATGTGAAAATACCATGTTGGGCAGTTTAATGATGTTGACTTTCTCCTTTACTCCCAAGGAATATTTAGCAGTAGGAAAGATGCTCATTGCTTGCACACAATCTTTCAGTGTTACTTCTTTTGCATGAAAATGCTTGTCCTTACATGGTCACAACACCCATTCTGCTTGTAGAGACATTTACTTCATAAATATGCATATTTACTCCAGCATTAATCTTAATCTGATCAGAAATTGCTTAGACCTGCCAAAAAAAATATTGGCCTTTTTTTCTTTTTTTATAATGAGTCAAGATTTTAAACTCTTCTTTAATTTGGGAATAACCACTGGCTTGTAGCAAGCTTTTGCTTGTGTTCACCTCAATAGCAGGTCAATGAGGCTCTAGCTGGGCTCCAATCAAGACAGCGTTTCCTTCCTCGCGTAGTTCAGACTTCTGCAGCCAGGTGCAGGACTTGATTAAAGCTAGACTCACATGGCCAACTTAACGCCTTACTTAAGCAAGTGTAACGTTATTGAACAGATCTGATATAGATATAGCTCAACCTATATAATTTTAGTCCTTGAATATAGAAACTTTTTAAAGTGCTAGCTATTATTTTTTACCAAGCTGTTCAGCAAAGAGCTAATGAAACCTGAACTCCCCAAAAGCTATACCATACTGTTTATATTACAGTAACCAATTTGCACCTTTTTCCAGAGTACTTTCAGCTTCCTTCTCTATCCTTCCCTGCTGGGTAAGAAACAACAGCACTTATCTCCTGGTTTGGAGCTCTGCTTGAGCTAACTGGCTGCCTCATTCGCACATGCTGACTGCTTGGTCAGTCTCTACCTCTCAGAATGGAAAAGAACTGAATTCCACCTTCCTTTTTCACATTAGAAGAATAAATTTGGATCAGTCTTTTCTACTCCAAATACCTACAAATTTGATATATTTAGGACCCACCACATAAAATGAATAAGCACATTTTTGTATCATTGACATTTGCTCTTTCCTTTTTGTTCTCTTCTGTGTTTTAGAACACAAATACGGATGTAGGCTATATAGTTGTCTTAGAAGAGAGGAAGATTGTCACAATCTGAAAGAGATAGTCTATATTACTAGGTGTCGAATTTTTCAACAGAATAGGTTTACTATTGACCATCGTGAAAAATAAGCTGCAATACATTGATAGATCTTATATAGCCTCCTTAACTTACTTCATTACAAACTGACAACATCACTGCCAGCACATTTTGTTAAACACAGAACTGCCTCTCAAATTCTCCAGCAGTAAGTCTGACATTTTTTAGACAGTAAATCCCCTCATTTTTGAAAAAGAAACGATATACACTTCAGGACATATCGATCTGGAGGATGAGTCTAAACTCATCCAGGCTTAAAAATCTGGGAAATAGCGCAAGCTGACCTGAGCTGCATTTGCTTTTCTGAATTCGTATATAGGCTCTCAAAAGCAGTGGTTCAAATATAACACGAAAGAAAAGAAGAGTTTATGACCGTCATTGGGAGCCTCAGCACTGTGTGCTGATGTGGCCTTGCATCATTTTGTGGCAATGAACTCCTGCTTGAGAGGCAGAGACGGAGGAGAAAGGAAGGCATGTTTGGAATGAATTCTTCTCACATCACCTTAACTGGAACACAGGCAGATGGAGAATAATGTGAGCAACGAAGCAAGGAGAGTCTGCAGGACTAGGTAAAATGTCTTTCTGCTTCTCCCCACACTTTAATCTGTAAATGAGTGGAAGTATGCACCTCCTTGGTAACCTCAATCCTCAATGCAATCTGAATTCTGAAAGCATAACATTTTAAAAGTGAAGTATTTTACACAAAACCACAACATGGTTTATATCGCATTTTTAATTTCCTCAGAGGTTAGGAGTAGAGGAAGTCAGCAAAAAAGCAGGGAAAGTGCAAACAGCATTAAAATGAAAAAGCATCTTATTTTTCTTTTCTCCTGTTTTAGCACACACATGTGACCAAGGTACTAATTTTTAATGAGTGAGGAGAGAAATAGTTTGAGGACTTTTAAGCTTTCTTTTTCCCCATTGGTGCTGCTTTTGTTGTGGAAATAAACAGATACAGCTTTAAGCTGCCCCAGTGAAGAAGCAGCAGCCATTTTCTGCTTCAGCTTCAACTAAAAATGAGCCCCATCAGAAAAATTACACATTACAAAAGGAATTGTGATGATCTGGCCACACTGCTTTCAGACCTTTGTACAACACTAAATAATGCTATGTGGCAATAGCATTAGTGGTGGCATCTATCCATTAGGTACAGATACATGTTCACAAATGTGTCTTAGCCTAGGAGGAATCTGTGACAGCGCAGGGAACCAAGCTCAGCTTTCAAGCACAACAGCTTGATCTGCCCTCTGCAAGAACTGGATGTTGCTTTGATAGCACGGTCCTGCTGGGTTAGGGTTGGGGATTTGTTGTGCGGCACCATTATGGGAAGAGCTGTTCCAAGAAGTGGATTGGCCTGACAGCATTTTGCTCGGGGGTGCTGACATTCGTGCCTCTCTCCTGGTTCCTCAGGGACTGCAGTTCGCATCTATAGGCCAACTGCAGATAAAACTCTGGCTCTTGCACATATGAACTGGATTCTTGAAGCTGGTATTTCCACTGCTCCAACGGTGTGTGTACTACTTCCCAGGTAAGGGAAGGGCTTTGCAGATGAAACCAAAACCTAAATATCATTCTGTCTTCAATGTGAAGCCAGTGAACACAGATGAAAATAGCTCTGTTTTTTTTTTTAAGTAAGCCCTGTGCAGATGGGCTGCTGTGTTCAGAATGGAAATAGTAAAACAAAAACAGATTATTCAATGAAAATTAAAGCAATTAATTGGCATAGTAATGTGTCATTTTCTACTTCTTGTTTTAAAAGCAAAATGAATCACTCTGATAAGACTGAAATGGTGCAATTTCATGTCAAAACAACTTTCAATTCCATATACAAAAATCAGAATTGAGATAACCATTTTTTTAAATGAAACAAAATGTTTTTATTGATCCTAGGCTATTTTCTCCTGTAATTTATTTTTCAAAAAAGATTTTCAACATGTGATGTTGCATTTTGAAAGAAAGAATTTCAAAATGATGATAGTTCCTTCAAAATGGCAAGTCCAGATCTTTCTGAGGTTAAGTTCTGAGGCTGGCTAGCATTAAAAAAAAAAAAAAAAAAAAAAAAAAAAAAGAAAGTTTTCTTATAGGTGCCCAATGACTTGAGTAAAGAGGCTTGCTGATCATGAATGTGGAGCTACATTTGAAAGGCAGACAAAGGCAAAACACCTTCATGATTAAGGATGTCTGTGATTGAAGGTGAGGTACAGATGTCTGGTAGTTTTTTTTCAAATACTTTCTGGACTTCACTGTGGCAGACTTTACCTTTTCATAGCTGTACACAGATGCTTTTCCTCCACATGGTGAAAGATCAAGTATGCATCACCCACCTGGAGCTTGAAACCTTGATAGATGTTTATAAAATAAAACTAATTTCCTATTTTTATGACTGGTGATCATCAAATTGATTTACAAATCACATAAGAATTCCTGGTAGCTATGAGGCACTGGAACCCCTGAAGTTTCTCAAATACTTTACTATAGAATTGTTGCATAGAGATTGATGCAGCCCCCTGGACCGCTCAGCCTTGGAGGCAGAGGAACGGCAGGTTGAATGACTTCAAAGCCCTGCTTGCTTCAGCTCAATCCTTCCAGTTGAGTGCAAGACCAATTTCAGTACGAAACTGCATATTGCAGATAAACAGAAAGAAGGAGCTAGTCCCTCCTTCCCACCTCCTCCTAGTTCAAAACACTTGGCTGCAGGAAGACAGCAACACAAATGTAATGAACTGACTAGGCAGCATCAAAGCACTATGTACTGCATGAAAGAAAATGATAGGCTATTTTTATGCTATTAAGAGGAAACTTACCCATTCACAAAAAATACCTATTCACAAGCCTGGCTTATTTTCACAGGGAGAAAACTCCACATCTGTGAGACGGTTGCTGAGAAAGCTCCAACTCTTGCACATACGAGCCTGATTTTCTAAATCGACATTTCTTTTTCTTTCATGGATCAAAATTGCCAGCAGAGTTCCCCAGGTGGACTGGAGGATTGTAAAGAAGAGCTGCGACATCAAGGCTTTGAACAAATTAGCAATGGTGGCTTAAGAAACAATCTCATGGTTAATTCCCAGGGCTTAGGTACCACTCCCATAACAGAAGCAGAAGAAAGGAATGGTTACCAATAGCAAGTATTTCCGTACAGGGAAATCGCAAACTCCCTCCTGCTGCCGATTCTACAATACCTTTAACTAACATCTGGCAGCAGGGCAGGACAGACAATTAAAGATGACAACATTTAAAATGTTGCTACTGGACTTGCCAAGAGCCCAGCTCTCAGTGTCTTTACACTGTCTTCAGCTCTCATCCGGTTTTCTCACAAGGGTATGAATATGATAAACATTTATTCTTCAAAAATTAAAAATAATCAGAAAAGTCCTTTATCAAATATGTCTGCAGAACATATGGTACATCTGTAGAGTATGAAAATCAGGGATTAAACAAAATTTTGTTAGGTACTTGGAGAAAAAAATGCTTACAGAGTTTGGTGTGGGTTAATCACCTCTTTCATTAGAGAAAGGAATACATACTGAGAACATCTTTCTGCCATCTGATTAAGCAATGAGCCAATACAATTGTAAATCTTCCAGAAATTCCCCATGGTTCAGCTCAACAGAGGCAATTCTTTAGTTCTCAAACCCTGTCCTTCATTTTCAGATGATCACTATATTACTTGTATACAAAAACTTCCTACCATGCTGTTAAAAGAAATGGAATGTGACTGTTCTGTGCTTCCCTTTAGCAACCTTTTGCTATTAAGGGATTGAATTATTCACATGTATTTTTAATAGAGTAAAATTTGCTAAGATTGCTTACCACTCAGTTACTCAAACAGCAGGCAAAACCAAAACTGTTTGATTCTGGTACAAACAATGCGACAGTGGTGCACACTGTTTTTCTACTGTTCCTAGTGGCTGATGTTACTTGCTGCATCCATTACCGAGGTAAAAGGATTTAAAGATACTATCCTATCCCCAGAGTCATGTGTTGTGAATTGCCTTCTAACTGATTGGAGTTTTCCTTCATTTGAATAAGGCAGATTTCAAGTGCTTTCAAGTATTATTTCTAGGTAATACTTACCCATATTGCATACAGTTTCATGTAAGTCCAATCAGGTTTAATATATTCATTTATCATGGTTCAATTTAGACTGGCTTTTTTTTTCTTTCTGTTAGTAAGCTGTACAACCACAGTATTAGGATAGAAATGCTGCGATTTGCACTGAGAGATATAATAATTTCTTTCAAGATGGAAAGAATATAGATGACAAGCACTTTATTTTTAGGTTTCAAAATAGACCAAAAAATCTGAAAAAATATTAGAAGGGAAAATAGTCAAAAGTAAAACACAGAAATATAGATGTCCTAAGACTATATCTTGTGATGCACACTTTATAAACATTTTATTTTACTAATGGAAACTGAACCACCATCAGTCTATTTGAGAAAAACAATCTAGGAAAATGACATTATAGCTTTTCCTTTAAATGCTATTTTAGAGAACCGGAAATTCTACTGAAGATGATTTTGTTTGCATTTAGTATGTACCTGAGCTCTCAGTGAAGTTATATGGTACTTTCTTAGACTGCTGCTCGATAATAAAGCTATAGACAGAACTAAAATAATGATAGCTTTTGGCAAGTTACATTTAAAAAGTTTGATCAGACTATCAACAAGCCTTTGCTTCAATAGTTAAACTGAGATTCAAGTAAGGAAAAGGTAATTGGTGCTCTCCAGTATGCCCATATCTCACAGACCCTAAAAGCATTTGGGATGCAGCCTGAATAGAGCTCCTATATGTAAAAAAAATCCTTTCCTGATTCTCAGATCCCATGATGGAAATTCACTTCTATCTTTTCTTTTCAGAAAATACTTTTGTTAGACTCTATACACTTAATTCCTATCTTGTTTTTATTTTAAAATTTGAAAGCTTTTTTCCCCAGTCACCTTAGTATTACTATTTTATATTCTTTAAGCAGCACTCTGAAAGCAGCACATTATTACTATGTGACAAATAATAGTTATAATATAATTATCAGTCACTTATTATAGATTAGTTATTAAATTCTTTTTTTTTAATATCTGTTAACATGCCTTGAACTCCTTGTTCATTATTGGTTTGTTGGGTTTTTCTCTTGATTTACACAAAATTGCCTCTTGGTTTTTGCGTTTCCTCAAGCTCTTTTTACTCTGAGTACTCTGAGTACGTACCTTTGTAAGTAATCTCATTCAGGTTGATTCAGTTCTCATTTCTGTTCAATTTAAAGTTATTTTCTGTGGCTCACAGCAGAACATCACAGTCTCTCACAGAGTTATTGAGGATTTTCACCCCATATCAACAGCTCATCAGCAATTACTTTTCTGCACACAGATCCTTAAAGATCCGGGACATGATGATTTGTTACACTTTCAGTGCTGAAACAATCATGAAGAGAAGTTCCTTAAATGTTTCCACCAGAAAGAGAGTAGAGAGATGTTACTTAGCACTTCTTATAATAAGCTAGACTTAGGAGATCCTTGACTTCAACCTCAGAAATTGAAAATCATTATATTTTTAGGTTAGGACACAATGAATGCCTTTATTCGTTGCCCGTAGATAAATCTGTGGATATATTCAAATATTTAGCTTGCCTGACCTTAATGTTGTGCTCCTCCTATAAACCAATCATTTAGCATTTGAATTGACTTGATAACACTGATTTTACTATCTGGTAAAATTCAGCTTTAATTTGTTTTCCACTGCCAGCTGAAATTTACAGAAGGCTTTCTATTTTGGGTGACATAACGGGATCTATATTCACATGACAAAGTCTGATTGTAACGTATGCCAAGTATTTAATAATCTCAATTCAGATTCAGTGAGTGTCTTTCACAGATTTGCTTCAGTGACCAGATTATATGTACCTTTAATCATCCGTCTCTACACAGATTTTCACCCTAAGCAAAATTAAGGTCTCCCATTTCATTCCTTTATAGTACACGGTACCTGCTAACATGGGCTTATTTTATGGAAACTTTTAAAAGGAAATCTAATTCTCAACTTTATTTTAATCTCTATACATTTTGTCCAGGCTTTCAAAATTAAGACTTCCTGTGGTACACATAGAGTGGCTAGAAGTGAGCCTCTAGTAATAACTTCTCCTCATTTAGGTTAAATAAAAGTAAATCCATGCTACACGTGAAAAAAGACCCAAGCCGCCTTCGTTATTACTAAATATGAAAAGAAAATTGAAGGAAAACATGGTGCAGTCACACTCACACTGGTCGTATGCCAGCTAGCCTTTAATCGAGGAACAGTTTAGCTACCTGAGCTAATAAACACGCCATCTTGCCCAGGTGGCCTGGGCACCGAGCAGCGAGGAAATGCCCAGAGCTAGCCAGCCAAGAGGCCCTCCTCTGCCCAGAGAAGCTGTAATCCCAGAGCTCCCAAGGTTCAAGCCCATAGGGATTGTTACTCTGTAAGACCTGCTTCTGGGATTGGTTTGGAATCCAGTTCACTCAGACTGGCAATCCTTTATAAAAGCTGCTTTTGTTATTCCTTTGCTATTTTCCTACACAGCAGTCCTTCATTCATATCCTCTCCTGTTTTTCCAGCCCGCTCGGTCATTTGCTAAACGCATGTTGCCAAAGGAGGCTTTCCTTGGAATCACTCTTCTGGACTCTGTTTCCCCTTGAACTGCAGCATTTTATTCCTCCAGCAGCTGGAAGGCCATGCAATTAATTCTGACTGATAGTTAATCTTCAGGTTAACCCTTTTATAAGCAGCTGGAATGGCACAAACCTGATGTTAAGCTATGGCTGCTGTGATTACACTACATTCGATTTCACTTTCTTTTTCAAAGTCAGCTTTTGATTGACTATTTCTGGTATTGCTAGCCAGTGTGTTGCAAAACCTTGTATTTTCAATGTGTTAAGCTATTGCAAACCAGCACGCGTGTCTGTAGACCACAGTGCAATACATGATAGAGATATCCAAGGTAGTTACTATGAGTGCCAGAAGCCACAGAAGTACTTCAGTGCAATGCTCTTCCCAGCTAAAATACTCTTCTCAGCTGACCTCAACTGTGTAGAGGAACTTTGTGGAAGTAGGAAAAGACCTGCCAGCAACATCTTAGCTGGCTTCTTAAACACTAGCCCAGATGTCTCCTTATGGCACTGCACTGTGCCACCCAGGCATTACCATGTATTTCGGTTCTTTTCCTTTATCCACCTTAGACTTTTGTCATCCAGACGGACAGTCATGAATGTACTTGTGTTTTGGATTTTTTCTTATTTTTGTATGCAATATATAACATTTTTCTGTGCTGGGCATCTAATTGGGCTGTGATTGTCTTTCCCTCTTACTGACGCATTTTAAATGCTTTTATCCTATATTACTGCCCATTTCTTTATAAAATGATATGCCTTTTTAAAAATACCTTCACTTCTGTTTTTTCACTGCTGCTAATGTTTTCACTTGAGAAGCATCATTTTCACTAGCCCTGCAAGTATCAGCTACTCTTTGCAAAGTCTGTTCTTTTCTTTTTCTATCTCCCTCCATAGTAAGTATTTTATTGGATTTAACAATCACATACACCACAAAACATCCAGATTCTGGTCCATATGGTAATTCTCTCATCTCTATGACTGTATAGGACTGAGTATGTTGCAATATAGCAATACTCTTTCCTATCAGCTAGTTTTCCAAATAAATAAAAATAAAAAACAAAAACTCCTTCACTTTCCCTAAGGAACACTCTTCACTGTGTTGCTGATTAAAAACAAAATGTCTTTTTGTGTCATCCTGCAGGTTTTTTATGATCCCACTGAAGCACTGACATGTTGAGCACTATCTATTGCCTATCACAGTCAACCAATAGGTTGACTCACTTGCCCTTCTCTGCCCTCAAATTGTTCCTTACTATCATTTGCTCTAAATTGCTTCAAAGAAGAAAACAGGTTCAGAATTTAATACAATAGATCTATTTTTCCTGAAACCCTAGGAAATTTTTGATATCATACATGTAAGTAACTACTGTAGAGGGGTCAGCTATAAGACCTTTACCTATTCCTCCTCCCACCACCAGAAAAATGATTTCTTGCTCCTTGGAAGATTCTTTGGCATATAGAACAAAAAAAGCCAGCAGCTTGATATCATGAAATTTCATAAGAAAATAATCTTGGGTGTCATCCTAACCACTGCTTCACTTCATCGTATTCCAATGTATCAGTTTCATTTTCCATTTAGCCTGTGTACTGGCAAACTTAATTTCCGCATATACCAACACTTCAGCACAAAATAATGCAAACTCCTACACTTTCTAACCATCTTTACCGTATGCTCATTTACCCCCTTAATATTGCTAAGAAGTGAAAAAATAGCAGTTCTACTAATTTATTACAATGAAGTATTATTCTAATGTATTGTTACACATTTTAAAAATATAATTTTCATATTCACTTAGAAAATAACTTGCCGAGATATTTTAACAGACTCTGGTACCCTTTCATCATGTTTTCTTTCTAAAGATACACAAATACAAGTATTCTGGCTTTCAAAAGTGGCAAATTGTTTTTGATACTTTGCTTTTTGAGGATCTAGCGAGACATTTTTTGATCTTAAAAGCTCTAGAGAGCCTTTTCTTCTTTCCCTCAGAGTACTAAGAAACCATTATCCAAAATTGTTTTATCTGGTTTCCCACCTACAGCTCAGAACCACAGCAAGAAAGAATACACACGGCAGCTGAAATACTCAGCCTAGGTTGTCTATCAATACCCATCAAACCATGGGCCTCAGTGAAAGACAAGAGCCAGACAGTTACCAATAGTAGCCCTGTATTATGATCTACATGAAAAATTAAAGTAAACTGCAGATATAAGAAGAACTAGTCTAAAATTCTTCAGGAAAAGCTTTTTGTGGAAAGGTATTTATCCTCTAAACTTGATTATTATCTTCTAAAATTTTCTTTAAATGCTAGAAATCTGTCAAGTGTTATATAAGGCATTAATAAGTTAAGGCTATTCAGTTCAGGAAAAGAAAAAGAAAAAATCCTATCCCTCTGCACTCTTTCTCCCCCCAATTTTCCAACTATAATTCAAATTTTCTCTGTATAGATTTCTTGCATTTTCCTCATTGCTTTACAAGATATGTCATAGGTCTACTACGTGATATTATGTTATTGAATGGGTCTATTAAACTCTACTAAACTCAGTGAATCTCTAATTTGTACGTGTACCCTAGGATGGACTGAGGCTTGCTCATCATCTACTGTCTGCTACCATCTCCAATCAACTATGCAATAGGAAACAGAGCATGCAAAGACAGAGACCTAAGTCCATCCATCATTGCTACTTGATTTCACATTACTCAGATGCTTACTCTCAGTTCTCCCAATAACAGCCCTTCCCTGTCTGCATTATATAATTGAAAGCACGTATTTCCTATTGCCCTCTCTATTGCAAAAAGACACATTATTACCTTTGCTTCTGTCTCTGACTTTTGTTTTGACTAAGCTACCTCCTTCTGTCTGAAGACTGTTTAGATGTACCTGCATCTTAAATTCAACTGCTTGATAGGACTGCTAAACAGCATACAGAAAACTGTTCAGCATTTTCCCTCAGAATTGTTCTAAAATCACTTTTCCCACTTGCAAATGCTTCTGTTAATATAAATTAGAATCTGAGGCTGAACCACCTCTACACCACTACAGCATGGTGTAGGTTGGGGTTACACTTGAACTCAAGTGTTCCTGAGTGTGGCTTCCACAAAACAGGAAAACGGGTAAATAAAAATAAGAAGGAGAAGCATCTACAACATTGAGAGAGACAGGATTTTAACACCACAAAACAGTAGTCATCTCTAGGAGAATTCTATCACAGAATTTAGTTTTGATAGTGTTATAGTGAGAATTGTAAGTCATCTGCATTAAATAATGACTCCTTCTGAATGGATATACATGGCCTGTTGCCAAAATCCTGTACCTTGGGCACTGCACGTGTCAGAGTCTCCCTACGAGTGTCTTCACATTGAGAAAGAAAAAGGTTAGGAGTTGTTTTCATGGAGCTGCTACTGGGGCTAGATATGCCAAAAGGGACGATGTTTTGATCAGAGACATAGACCTATCTCTAAACACGCACATAAGTACTAATGTTACGCTGCCATCCCTGAGCGGGAACAAGAGCAGCTGCGAAACACAAACACGCTTCTGCAAGTTCACCTGAGACACTCTGCTAGCTGGGAAGCTCCTGGCAGCTTCGCAAGTGTGGTGCCCCCTCATAACCCATGCCTAGTACGGCAGTATCTCTGAAAGCTTTCAAGGTGATAGGGAGCTAGATAAATGCCAAGTACCGTTGCAAGTAACATAATCAAAGGTCAGCTAAAGAAACATTTTGCTGCTGAAGGCTGAATAATCCTGAGGTTGGAATATGTGCTTGCTACTCTTAATATGACATGAAAGTGCTACAACTTGATGATTAGCATCAGGCATGTGTCTCATCAAAAATTTGGTCTGTTGGTTTGTGGCAAACTTACTGTGATCAATGTCAACACACAACATATTTTATTATCAACAGACTCGCCAACTCCCTGTTAAGGTAAAGAGCAGGTATTTTCCACAGTTTCATTTGCCTGACTGAGAAAAACTGATATATCGGATACCATCTCTCTTCTTTTTTTTCTCTTTTTTTTTTTTGTAGTCTGATTGCACATTTTCATACTGATGAGATCAAACTACTTCTGCGTCAACAGTCATCGTTCAGTTGTACAGTACATAAGAGTAACATCTTCGCTTTATAACTCAATGGGCTGCTCTATCTGTATCTATATTCCCTACCAAAAGGGAATAGGGAAAAAACGCTGCCATAGCAAACTGAATGAAGGTTCTTTTAAGTTTTCTCTTCATCCACCATCTCTGTGTTTCCACAGTACAACATTTCTGATATACATCTGAATTTATATTTATGCCTCACTGTTCATTGCCTGTTTCACATCCTTAAGAAGTACCACCAGTGGAGGTAAAATAGAATAACCTATATTAATTTAAAATTGTATTTGCCAGTTCTGCATTGTTGCACGTTGTGCTTCTTCCAAAGGCAGCTGTATAATTATAGGTACTTGGGTGCATAAAGTGATACCGGGGTTTCTATGGTAATTATTCATTTTAATTGAAAATTGTGTAGGGAAAAACTCTCATGTGCAGCAGGCAATTTGCATCTGTTTCCAAAGAACTTGAACTTGCTCAGGGTGAGTTGTGAATTCATATTTTCCAGGAAGGTATAATCTTTAAAATTCTGTCTCTGGGAGAGGCCAGGAAGGGGGTAAAGAGGGCAAAAGCTACCTGAGGGGGGTCTGTTAAGATTTCTTTAGCCAATTAAAGATTAAGACTATTTATCCAATTTTGTGAGTCAACTTGCTCTTTAAATTTACTGACAGGTAAAGATTTTATGCTTCAAATGAAATAGCTTAACAGTTAAAAATTAAATGGATACACAATGTCCTTGAAGATACAGGTTAAAGGAAGAAGAAAAGATGAAGTACACAGGACAACAAAGAGACATTATACTGAACATGACTGCTTATCAGTAAGACCACATCCACAAGAACAACGGTATTTATTTTCACGTTTTAGCTAGCATGTGTTAAAATAATAATGATGACAAAGTTCATTCCAGCTCTAATACATTTTAGAGTATCAAAATAAGACATGGAGGGAAGCTAATGTTTTACCTTGCTTAGCTATTAAAATAAATCTATAATCTACTTTCCCTGCTGAGCAGGGGGGTTGGACTAGATGATCTCCAGAGGTCCCTTCCAACCTTACTGATTCTATGATTCTAAGGTAGGCATGATGCATATGTGTATGGTCTTTCAGGATTTTCACACTCAACTTTTGCCAGGACGAACATGTTAAAATCCTAATGAAGACAAGATTTGTGACACTTAAGGAGTCTGTGCTGTTGTCTCTGCTATTGGATACTCATTTTCTTATACGCCAATTCATTTTCTTTTACTCCAGTGTCACGTCTATCCAAGGAAAATAGCTCACGTTTGAGTTTTTTGCTAAGCCAATTTTCAGTACAACTTATCAACTAATAACAGCAAGCAAACCAGAATTACAAAAAAAGTGTTTAGTAATAGTTGCCCTAGCAAAATATCACTTTTCCTACAGAACAAATATTTTGGGAATGCAGCCAGGGTAGAACATAAGGAAAGCCTCTTGGGATTTCCTTTCTCTCACTTCCATTACGATGATGAATCAAATACCTGTTAGCCTTAAAATTGCAACGCATAATAGAACTTCTACTTCAGATGATGAGGACCTCACAATCACCACTGAACTGTGGTCTCAATGCACTGAACTCAATGTCCTTCTCGAAACAAAACTCTACTCCTCTTTTCCTGTCTGTATCATTTCAAGACTGTACAGGCCAGGTGCCAAAAATGTCTCAAGTCCCTTTTTCACATGTTTACCTTTCATAAGTATTATATTGGTGTGTGTGCATGGGAGAAGGGGAGGTATCCCTACAACCATAAAACCTCCCCGAACTGAGCAAAATCTGCAGTTAACGACATGCAAGAATGTAAGGAGAACCAGAAGAATAGGGTAACACTAACAGTAAAAGCTGCATTGTATTTGGCTCAGTGACAACTGAGTGCTGATTCCATACTTAAAAAGAATATCTAAATTGGAAAAAAGAAGACTAGGATTCCTAACTTCAATGTCAATGAATGCATCACAACTCAAAAGTAAGTAAAATGACATGAACATGCTTTCTATAGTATATGTCATCCATTTTGAATAAAACGGAGACTAACAGTAAACTCCTTGTCAGAAAATACAGGACTCAGAGGCAGACACTCCTTCCCATCTGACCAAATGACTGTTCCTGCTAGCATACACCGAATGTTATTTCTGTCAGAAAACATCTTTGCAAAAAAGGAGAACCAACTTGCTTATGAAAGAAGCAAATATGATGGAGTCTCAACAAGTACAATCTTGTGGAGAGGGTTTTTCACTGCCTGGACAATTTGCTCTATTTTTGGCACTAATTCTGCCGCAAACTGACAGCTGTCTTCTTCATCTGCTGCTGCTGCTGCAAGGACCCTCTTTTGATACTTTTCTGGCTCCTTCACTGTTTTTCCTGAATCTTTCACAATTATTAAAACATAAAACAATCCAATAGAAGTGTCTTCTTGGTTTTTTTTAATGCTTCGTCATAAATGTATTCTCATTCCCATGCATATCATTCTCATGAGCGTATGCATAGAAAGTAACTTACTGAAAAGTGGTAAAGTTAAAAGAATATGATTTTAGTTTAGTTTCAAAAGTGGAAATATCCAGAGTTATTTGGCTCTAATGGGTATGAACTCTATCAATGGAGTTCCCCTAAGTTTCTGTTTCCTACAGAGGACTTAATCCTACACCATGGGTGCCTTCTCAGTGGCTCGCATGAATTTTCAGGATTTGAAAAACACAGCTATTAAATAGTGGTTTTCATGATGCTGAAAGGAGAAGTAAGATCTTAAAGTCAGTTTTGGATAAACCTAAGACACATGCTTGAAAAAACTGCGGGTGAGGCACTGATCTCAATAAATTAAATTGAATAACTAGATCTACTAGAAAGCTGCTTTCCACAGCCAAATTGTATGCCTGGCTGGGACAAGTGAGGAAGAAAAAAAGGGAGAGGAAGCCTTTTCAGTTGCATTTGTACAATTTATACTTAAGAGTACCACCAAGCTCTCAGAACTAGTAAATATTCTTTCCTTGTAGGCTCAATAATGGAAGCATCAAAAGCATCACTTTGTAAAGGAAATCTCTTTCTTAAATGTATCAGTTTAAGGACATGAACATACACACACAGAAAAAAATGTAATTCCATTTGAGAGATGGCAGAAAGATTTCACTCTCCTAGGTATATGCAAGTCTGGAAACGTCACAGGCAGAATACAAAGCTTTGTCAATGTAAAAAGATTAAATATCTCTTCTTGAAGAACCTAACTTTTTTCTTGATCGTATCAGACATCTTTCTGTATAACAGATGCGCAGTAATCCTTCCATAGACTAATCCTCAAGTATTCCTCAAAGACTTAGGAGAGAGCTAAAAGTTCAATAAAGAGTGTGGTCCCTTAAGTTTACACACTTCAACTCCTCACATTTCCTGTAGGGAATATAAATTGCTTTTAAGTATTTACTATGCCTCATGTCACTCAAATTCTGTTGCTTCTATTCCTTATATTAAAAAGTAGTACAAATGCTAATTATTCTTCTAAAAGTAGGGATTTATCTAAGGTATACAGCAAATTAAGTTCATAGCAAAATGGTTACATAGTTAAAATTAATGTATTTGCAGTCCTCCTGAGTGCTTCTTGACATCCTTTAAAATGTCACTTATTTTATCAAAGATAGAGATTTTGCAAGTATTTATGCCCTCTATCAAGAGACTAGTTCTCTCTGCTTTTGGAGACATTATTTACCCACCCCAAATCACTAAACACTAGAGATAAAATAAAGGGGTCCATATGAATAAAGGGTACAGGACTGGACAACAAACATAAAAGTTTGCATCTTATAAATCTCTCACATTCAGCCCTACATTCAAAAGGTACTTACAGTTTCAGAGAAATAACAAGTCAAATGATTACACGCTACAGGAAATTAGATAAAAGAGAAAGGAAGCACTTCCACACCAGAAGGAGATTCTATTCAACTATTACATTAACAGCAAAAAACCATAGTTTGATTGCAGCTTCTACAGGTATGAAATGGCTGGTTTTAGACTCTACTTCCATTGAAGTGCATAGATTCACACAACATTTACTTCCTGAAACTCAGTCCTGCAAGGTGTTGTAATCATTCAGCAAAACATTTAGATAGCACTTATTTAATTTTAAGCAGAGGAGCAACTGCACTTGTTAAATTATATCCCACAGTATGTAGCACCTTCCAGAATAAGTAAGAATTAAGTATAAAATACTGCTGAACTTCTGTACCACTGAAATCAACACGAAAGCTTTTGCAGTACTGAAGCAAGGTGGACATTTTATTCCTCGTTATTTTATTTTTCATTTTGTTATGGACCCAAAAGTAATCCTTAGGTTAACATTATATTATGTAAAATGTAATTATTTGCTTTTTCATTTCAGATGAAGACAAAAGTCTTAGAAATATATCCTACTGCACTGACAATGCCCCTTTTTAAAGATATGGGCATTTTCTTATATTTATATAGAGAGAAGTAACTTTGTTTAGCACCGTAAGTACTTTTATCATAGCAGCTACAGACTACACTAACAACCAAACAAAATTCCAGTGCACTTGAAGCAAAATGTACACATATGAAAAAATAATTAAAGCAAGTTAAAAGGTTTATGGACTGCTCCTTCCCTTGTCAACCTCTCATCACCCACAAATACTCTCCCAAGATATTTTGCAACATTTTCCAAATCAACTTGCAATAAAAATTTCAAATATTATTCTTTTCTCTAAATATGAAATTTTATACACAAAAAAGCTCTTCAGTGATTGACGTGCAACCCAAAGATTATTTAATAATTATAGCTAAGGGCAATTATTGCTGGCAAATATTGTCACATTGAAGTATTAGGTGGAAATGGTTTTAAACAATTATTTCTCAGAAAAACGATGCAGAATCATGAGTTCAGGAAACAATTTACCTTTCTTGTCATCAAAGTACAGCGTCTGTTGAGCTGGATTTGACCACTGGAGGGAGGTGTTATCATTTTGATCGACCCTGCAGGTCAAATTTGCTGTTCCCCCTTCAACAACGGTGACATTCTGTGTAAGTGGAAACTGCCCTTGGCTGCCTGAGGAGGAAAGGGAAAGGAGACAAGGAGAGGGGGAGGGGGGGGGAAAAAAAACAGAATTTAAGTTGTAGCGCTGAATTTCTTGCAGCAACTTCCCACAGACAACAGTCTGAATTCAGTGTGATTTGTCCAGAGAAATAGTATAACAAATCAAAAGAAATTATATTAGCAATATAGTCTGTATCAGAGAAACAGCTAGCTTAATTTAAGAGTTTGGGTTATTTTGTTCTTTTTCTTTGTTGTTTTTATAAGTCATATTAATTAGCTTCAAGGAAATATTCCACAGTCTGTATTTCCTCAGGCATACATACAAATCCAGACATTCAGGATATGCCTCTACACAGGGCTCACATGCTACACTCATACAAAGATGTCTCAGTGGAGATAACATAATTAAATGGCTATTTAAAACATCACTAAAAAATCCACACAGGATTTTTTTTTTAATCAGCGAGAAAGGGGAGTCTAGACTTGCTGTTTCTTTTTGTGCTTTTTAAAGAACTCTCAGGACGGCGCGTTTCCTGCCAGCTCTGGAACGCTGCTGGAGAGCAGACGCGGTGCGAATTTAATGCTGGGTACATCCGCCGCCGAGGGACTACGGCCTGATCTCCTACGAAAACGGAACTGGTGACGTAGCAGCTCTCCTCCTCCTCTGCGATTCCATCCCAGCGCGTTATGAGCCACGCTAAGTGCTTGCTGAAAAGCCGTGGGGAAGATTTCCAAAGGCCTCTGCACAGCGCAGGAACGGCATCCTCCAGCTCTTGAACGGCGGGATTGAATAGCAAGCATTTCAAGGGACGGAGTTGGATGAAAGTGTGGTTTTGTGTATTGTGAAAGTAGCGCAAACAGTCAAACAGTTCAACGCGTTCTGACAAGACTAGTGCAACAAGGGAGCGCTAGTAAAAGCAAGGGTTACGTTTTTGACCTGGGTAAGGAAAAGTTCTTCAATAACAAGCAAGAAGCACCATCACTGGGAGCTATTCTTAATTTATTCAAGGATACAATGTAAAAGACAGACAATCCGCTACTTTTAAATTAAATGCATCCTTTTTCTCCTCCTTCTTTTGTCCAGGTCCCATTAACACCAGAGCCATTCAATGTTAGGTAGCGCTGCTACTACACGGAGCGCAATGCCAAGACTGACACTCAAGTGGGATGCATCGAAAGGGGAAAAGCTCTCTGCGGTTCTGCAGAAGTGAACTAGTTCATAAGTGTGTCATGTAAGTACACCAAAAAAAGGAGGCTGTGAATATAAAATTATTTATACCAATAGGAAATCACTAATCCAGCACAAAACCCCACCAGAAACATCCTACTTTAGGGGCTCTCATTGGAGCTATTCCCAGTTAAGCTAGAACTGAGGAGTGCCTCCCTTTTTGGAGACATGGTAAAATTAAACCTGTTATCTATTATACAGGTTTTCAGATTACCAAAGTAAAGAATTAACAAATAAGGAATTAATAACCAAATTACTCTTTCACTTGCTGATGTTGCCAAAAATGTAATTCTAGCCAGGCTTTGGTGGCTGTCCATTACCCTATGCAAAATGATTCTGAAGGCCTTCACCCAGTATATGAGCATCTACATTAGAGAAACCATTAGTGCTTTAATAGTTTGATACACTTAACAAGCACTCCATTTATATAAAAAGAAATATTCTAACACTTAAATTTTTACCTCCTGAAGAAAACAATAAATTATCAGCAGTGCGAAGGAAAGGCTGCCTCAATAAATGAAATTACGTGAAATCTTCTATTAAAAAAACAGATTTCTTGCCTTGGGTTTTTAAAAAAATAGAATGTATCATTTTTGTATAAATGTCAACTTCCGGTAGATGTCTAAAGATCAAAATTTGCTATATATTGACACTTACCATAACAGAACTTAGACTAAATAATAAACAAGGAATATTGGAAATATTATGGCTAATTTAAGTACTGCAAACAATAAATGCCAAAATTTTCATGACATCCTCTGTATCTGACACGTCATTAATCAAACCCTGCTTCCTGAAAACCACACGTTGAGAAATACTTGATGAGTGAAAAATCATAAACAAGAGCAGAAAAAGAAAACAGAAAAGATTTGTCATTTCCTTCCATTTCTCCTCTTTCAATTCCAATGTGTCAAGGAATCTCAAGATATTGCATAAATTGCTTATCGCTTAAATTAGAATTTTAAAAATCCAGAAAAATGCACACAGCCTGTTATTACTTCCACTAAATTACAGTCATCTTACCAAAGAAATAACCTTCTGAAGAATGAGCTGTGGGTAAGAGGCTATAGGGGTAAAGTATGTTTTACATACAAAAAGCTACTTTCACATCATTAAGCAGAACTTGGTTCCAGAGAAGAACCCATTTACGTTAAAGAACAGCAATGAAAGACAGTTTAATAAAGGACTACTGTGCAAAGATGATTCAGGATCCTATTAACATGATTTGGGAAATCTCCCTAGAATTAACCCTGTATTCTCTTTTTGTTATTATTATGGAAGGTCTCAGTACATGTACAATCTACCATTTGCTAATCACGGTCATGTCACAAACTTGTTTGACCAACATAGTGGATAGTATGTAACCTTCTTTGATTAAACATTCATCTGGTCCCTTACCACTGCAGAAGCTGTGTGGATCTGCAGCAGATGCACATAGCTTCACAGGAAGCTTCAAGCAGAAAAAGAGGTACAGAGAAAGCAAGTCCATTTAACCTAGAAAATAGCCCAAGTGGAAGGAATTGTGTGGAACAGGGAAAAATAGAGCAAGAGCAAAGGAAGCTATACTGCACACCTCTGAATTAAGTCCAAATTATTAGTAAGTGATGGGAAAGCAGAGACACAGAAACATGCATGAGAATTACTTTATTACTTATATCACTTTCTTACTTGGGTTACTGAAGCAGTGAGTTTGGGGCTGCAGGAAAAGGTTGGAAAAGCCTACAGCAGATAGAAGACCACTATAGTAAACTCCAATATTGCACCGTTTAACACAGTGCATTGGAGAGGTGCTTTACACTGAGGATCAGATGTGGTCCTAAGGGACTGATGTTAGCTTGTTGGAGAGGTCTCATTTCTGTAAGTAGCCTGTGTCCAAGAAGCATGCCAAGAAGGTGCCCAAGGCAATGAGAAGCAGGCTGCGCCAAGCCATCAGGGAGGCAGACAGGGTATTCCCAGCCATTTCCAGGTACCTGCTGGGGACAGCAGGCTCCGGCTGTCACACAGTAACCCACAGCTAGAGACCACTACACTGGAATCAGGAAAACATCCTCCAAGTGACTTGCTTTAAAATACTTTTAGTGCTGGCATAACTTACTACCACTACAAAAACCTTTCATCCTTCCAGCACTGAGTATGCTAGTGCTGATCAACGTGGGTCGTACCATTAAAACAAAAATACTCGGTGATGAACCTTCAGGAACTGGGTAAGCCTTAAGCCCTTGCCAAACTGCAGCTAGTGTACTCAGATTTAACCTTTAAAAGAAATACATTTCTCATCATTTCAACATCCAGAAGCTACCGTGGTATTCTGGTATGAACACCTCTTAATACAGTTCTTAAATTTTCTTAAGTCTGGGAGCAGAGACTGAATAACACCATGTCCTTTAAAAAAGCATTCCACCTTTATTTAAAAAGTCTACTAATGGAAAACTTACTGGCACCTTTGTAACTCATTTCAGTGAACAACTATCATCATTGTTTAAAAAAGAAAATCGTGCTTTATTTCCAGCCTGAATTTGTCTCATTACAGCAACTAGCATCTATTAGTTCTTGTTAAATCTTTTTTTCCTGCTCTGAAGAGCCTTCTATTATCAAATTTTTATTTCTTTTGTAGATACTTAGAGACTGTGATCATATCACCCATTAACCTTCTCTTTGATAAGCTAAATAAATTGAGCTCCTAAGTCTTTCTGCAGAAAGCATGTTTTTCTAATCCTTTAATTAGTCCGTGGCTCTTCTCTGTGCCATCTGCAATTTGTCATCTTCCTACTGAAGTGTGGATCCATTAGTTCTTCCATGTCTGTCCCCATGTTTCGCTGCACTGGAACATTCACGTCTGTGCTCGTCATTACTTCATGTATCACAGTTTTTGTGGCATCTGCAAACTTCACTGGTAACGATTTGGTTTCCTAGGGTGTTTCTAAAAACAAATCTCCAAAAACCACCTGAATACTACAGAACCAACTGTATTCCCTATGCAGAAAAAGCACAGAAATATGACTGTTCAGTCACATTGATTTCTTATTTATCATTATGTTTTCACCACCGTTTCCAGTCAGCTTCTGATCTGTTTAATATTTGTCAGGTTGGATTTGAATAAGTTTTGTTATTAATGCAGATGCCATCTGGTTTTAAATCAAAGGCCTTATAAGAATTGAAACACCAAAGATTAATGTTGCCTTCTTCAGACATATCTATAATTTAAGAGGTCATGAAAATATATTCAAAAACATACTGAAAAGAAACTCATTCCTAATGAAGCTTTGTTGTCAAACAGAGCATGATAAAAGTTTCTGTTAGTGTAGAAAATTTAGTTGTGAAACAATATTCATATTGCCTTTCATGGTGGTGATGGAAATGAGACATAACCCCATGGAACTAACCCAAATCTCAGATTTCAAAATCGATTCCTAAATCTAGCATTGATTTGTCACATGGCCTCAAGCAAGCCAGTCGATCGATGCCTCGCTAACCAATCTGTACAAAAGAAATATTGATGCTATTCAACTTATAAAAAGATTTGGATTAACCAGAGTATAAAACATAGGTTTTATATGTTTTCACTTTTTCTCATCTGATTTCATCACATACTGCTGAGAGGGGACAGAGATATGCACTTACAGGGGAGAGGGGCTTGAAATAGTGGTAAAATAAACTTCAGAATGCTTCTATTTGAGTTTGTCAATGAAAATTTGTACTAGTTTCTTGCATACAGTGTTCAAATGACATAAAACTTGTGGTTTGTGCATACATACTATTAAACATCACATACTCGTTATTCTACAAACAACTTCAGACCATTTCTGTTCCCTCACCAAAATATAACTCTTCTTCAGGGAGAAGATCTTCTAGTAAGAAAGCAAACTCTAAAAAGATAAATATTTTTGTTTGTGGATTTTTTTTTATTTGATGTGTAAATTTGGGACACACTTAGGAGGTAAAACCAAAAACACAAGATTGGATTTCCAAGAATACTATGATGAATTCAAAATTTTAGGATTGATTCCAAGTCTACCTAAATCGCCTTAATTTATGATTCAGACTTGGCAATGTCACAAATACAACTGTCTCACAATAATTTTTGTACTATGCTTAATTTATCTTGTTGAAAAACAAAAGCAATGATGGCAATAACAAAACCACACTCACAACAATAGCAAACACTGAACTAAGTTGTTCTTTACTCCAGCAAACCTCCTACGATCAATGTGCAAGAGAAACAAAGGAATGAAGAACGTAGCGTGTGACTTAGTAATAATTAATTATAAGTTAAACTGCAGCATCCACTAGAAAACCTCCAAGCACTTTGCACACTGCTCATCAGTGCATGAAGCACTTCCCAGCTGCATCCCCCTCTCAGTCGGCACTGTGGTGGCTGAGCAAACCAAGCTCTTTTATTTGTCCCCCTCCGGAGGCTGCTCCCTTCCCAGAACAGCTCGGCAGCCCTTCCCTTCCTTGAACATGAGTAGTGAGAATGCCCTGCTGCACACCAGAGCAGATCTTACCCGTGCATTATACAGTGGCATTAGTATTCCCCTATTTCTGGTTTCCCCACAAGTGTGGGAAAAAAACCCATGGGAACTTCATACTTGCGCAGTAGCAGATTTAGTACTTGGCAGATACTGAGACTCACTTTAGCAGGTGCATCAGAAGAAAAACTACCATACGGGACTGCACGGTGAGGAGGAGACACCACGCTTGCAAAGGCCAAGGCTCCCTTATGCACACACATACACTCTCAGGGCTTTGCCGACTGTCGGCTTTAGAGAACGAAAAGAAAGCATGATGCATATGAGCAGCTGAGAATACAGGAATTAACCCTGTTGTTCTGATGAGATAGAAGGTGGCAGTATAAGCCAGAGGATAAGAAGATATAAACTCGGGTGGGGGAGGAGAAACTCAGGTCTTTCACATAAATTTTACTCTGGATCAAACAAACAGACCCCTCCCCCCTCCATGCTACTTAGTAAATACTAAAGGGACATTTTATTTTTATAAGAGGGTAGAAAGCTCAGAACATCCTAATTATGAGTATTCTGCTGGACACAACTTTTTAGATAAATTCAGAGTAAAGTACACAACATTTCAATTAACTAAGGTGACTGACAGATATGATCAAGATGAAGAACGTGACTTTGACTGTTCTACAGCGATGCTGACCGATGCAGCTTGCTCGCTTTCTTTGCGAGAAATGGCTAGACAACAATGCTTTTACACTTCATTGCCAGGTTGGGACATATACATCCATTAAGGTATACACTACTATGTTGTTATTTTACTGTCTGGAGTGTACTAGTGAAGAAAGAACGGTTCTGATGCACCGCATACCAATTCCCTTACACCAAGTGAGAAAGTCACAAGGTTCGCTGTCAAATGTCAAGGTTATACAAAGTTAAATTATAATAAGCAATTAAGTTATTGCAATGAGAAGAAGGCATCTTAATATCATAATCATCATACTGTATCTTGGTATTATTTCAGTTATTTTGCCTAGCTGGAGCTAAAGTTATCTTTATTTTATCACAAGGTGGTTTTGCGATGCTTTGAGGAGGACCAATGCTGATTTCCAGTAGAAATGACAGGTTCACTTCTCATTAGCCACAAGCTGTTTTCAGTCAAGAAAGGCTTTTTTTTTCCCTCTCACAATTCATGGCTCAACTTCTTTTCACAGATTTTAAAACTGATTTTCTATCAGTATGTGACAAGACTATGGGTAGCAGAATAATTATCATTATTTTGTCCAGTTTAGAAACATCTGCCTCATGAGTTCATCTCATGTTTGTTTCCTTTCTTATTTTCATCTTTGGTTTTGGGGTTGTTTGCTTGTTTCTTTTTTTTTTATTTTTTGTAGTAAAATGAATAATGAGTATCGCGAGGTCAATGCTTCAGTCTGATGCTTAGGTTATATATTCTAATCAGTTTATCAGGCTAATTATAAATGTGGCTACAAACACCAAGAAAAACAAATTCCTCTCTTCACTTTTGTTTCTTCAGAGATATTTTTCTCAGGAAAAATGAAAAATTAGGATGTTTCATTGTACCAATACAGCAAGCTACTAATGTCATTGCTTGTCAGCAACCCGTAACGAAGAATGTGTGTGCAAAGAGAGGAGGTAGCAACTTTCTGGCACGTTGGCTTTTCGCTTCTCTCATAAGCCTGGCTGCCCAACAGCCCTATGAGGTAAATGAAGTTTATAACCATACTTGAGGGGGAAAATAGAGCCTATAGTTTTATTCACTCTTATGCAAGAAGCCTATAGCAGAGATTAAATAAGATAATCATTTATCCTTTCCAGTCTTGCATAGAATCACAAAGCCATGGGCTTTTAAGCTGACCCCCTCAGAGTATGATGGCAGGCAAAAGCAGGGCACATTAAACTGACAGACACGTAAAACTGTGTAAGTGGAAAATAAAGGAAAAAAAAGAGAGTCTTGTGGAAATTACTGTTCAAATCAGTCAAGAATTTTTGTATCGGTTTCAGTAAGACCAGACCCCCGAAGAGAAAAATACCAAGTAAATTTGGGTGAGGAAGAAAGCAACTTAGTATTTCAGTTAACCTATTTCATCTGTAAGGTGAATACATTATTTTGGGCCTCCTGTCTTACCAAAGGAACTCTAACATTAGAAACAAAAGGCTAACATGATGAAACATCTCAATATACTGAACCGTTTCCTGGCTTTCTCTCTCAATTTATATGAAATAATGCAAACCTATCTCAAAGGAGATAAAGTGCTAATTGTTTGTTTTTATCTAATTTAGAGGAAATTATATCGTAAACCAAATTTCAGCATATTTCTTGTAACAAATACAAATTTGTACTGCTACTATTGTACATTTCATCTACAGAAATTAATCTCCTTCCTGTATTTTTTTCTATATTGAGTCTGTATTAGAAGGTTAGTGCCTTGGAAATTTTGAGAAAGGAAACTATAAAAGTGTTTGTTGGCCCTATTATTTTATTTCATTTTTAAACACAGTCTTAAGAGTGTGGTAAATATTAACTACAGATCAAAGAATATAGTTTAACTCTTGATACTTAACAATTTGTTTTGGTTTATTTTGAAAGAAAACTCAACAAAGCAGCCTGTGTGCCAAACTATCCATTTAGCATGCTTTAAAGAGAGAAAAATTTGCCTGAACATTATTTGATACATAGAAAGTAAAGTCTTTGACTGGGTCAAATGGCCTTCCCTAGTTTGCTGTCTTAAATGACAATAATTTAGTCCCACATCTGGGTAACAGGCATATTATAGAGTTAATCCCCAGAAAGAATGTCCTGTTGTTTGCTCACATACTGTTTGCTGAAACACTGTATACAAAAGAAACAAAACAAAACAGTGTGTGCTCTCCTAACTATTACATGCTCCAGTAACAAAACTACTTGCAGAGAAAATTAGAGTTAATGAGAACATTGCAGAAACTTACTATAAAAAGACAGCATTTTAGGAGAACGAGAAGAAACAACACAGAAAACTGTTATTACCCCCCAAACTTTGCATTCCAGGTTGTTGGGGTTTTTTAAGTTGTTTAAGAAATTACTAAAATGTTTCAAAGGACAAGAACATACAGGTATTGCAGATCATTTCAACTCCAGAATTTACGTTACATAGCAATTATAGCAATAGAGGGAATCTTTGTTATAGCCTGCACTCGCTACCTTTCAGGTGTATGTTTTTACAACAAAAAATAAGAAACAACTCAGCAGGTAATTGATTCAGACTGTATTTCAATGGAAAGAGACTGCAGATAAAAATTTGAGAAAATAACGTATTTAAGGATGTTAGGATAAACAGGAAAAAAAATGAAAGAGAGACAATGAAATAAAAAGTATACACAAACAATGCTACTTCATTCCTGGGAATCTAGCATAAATGACTCCTCTGTATTTTTTTACTCCTTTCACACTATGGCCATAGTATTATTTTTTTATGAGTTTTAAAAGCCTGCAATGGAACCAAGTATCCAGCGATTTGTATTTACTTATTTAATTTGGAAAAGGAAAAAGGGATGCCCATCCACCATTCTAAATGCCCGATGCAAGTTACAAATGCAAAAATAATTATAAAGAACTTAAATTTTCCCACCACTACGATATGCAATTACTTAACTTTCAGCTTCTCCTAAGTGCAAAATTGGTTTAGAGCTTAGTGTCCTTTTCCACTTCAAAGCTCTATGCTCAATTCTTTGTACCTCCACAAACTGTTAAACCCCTTAGGGAATTAGACAATTTCATTTCTTTGAGGGTCTGGGCCTTCCTGTCTCCTCATTTCATCTGTAAGAGGAGAATAATGGAATTTTCTTACTGCACATCAGTGTTCCAAAGATAAAGTGCATAAAAATTTACATATAATCCAAATAGTTATAAATAGAGAAAGCAATTGTGGGAAGAAAAATACACACAAACCCTATCAAATCCACCACTTACCACAAATTTAGGACACAAAATGTGCTTTCTTCCCCCCAAAATACAAGCATTCTACCATACTAACAGTTACTTATGCAGTTAACACAATGAAAAAGTAATGGAGATCTCTAATAGAAGTCTAGCTAGAACTTCTGTTGGTTTAAAACAGTAACAGGCATTATCGATCTACATCAAATATATACTTGGTCACTTATGCTCCCAAGTGCTTTCTGTTGTGATGATTACTAAGCTGTTACGTTCTTCTTCTCTGAGTAAAAAATGAAGTTCTGGACACGTCATTTATTTATTTATTTTTTAATAAAGAGCTGTAAGCATATGGCTTATCATACTTTTAAGGGCTGACCAACAACCATTCCAGAGGATTTTCTTGGAGGTGCTTTCATCTTGCCCAGGCAGCTAGCTAACATACCTAAGGACTTCAGCACTGTCTTTTCATGAGCATTTTCCACTGCTTGAAGGCAGTGGAATAAGTACAAAGGTATGATGTAGTGATACAACAGAAGTTAGGGCTTTGAGATCTCCTGAAATTGCAGCAGATACATCATTTTTCAGGACAAAACAAAACCCGTATTTGGAAACGTAGAGAATATCAGCATAGAGTAAGGAAAGCTAATTATGCTATTTCTACAGTGATTGATTAATATAAAAGACTTCTTTTTTTTGGAGTCAAGCTAATATTGCTGGAGTTTGGTACGTATTTTTATTGGAAATATATTTCATACATTAAATTTCTAATCTATTTCCAATAAAAATACGTATCAAACTTCAGCGATATTAGCTCAAATCCCCCCCCCCCAAAAAAAACAGACTTTTGTTGAGAATGGATTGAGAATGGAGAAAGGTTCTCGAAGTTCCTATCTCACCCAATTCAGACCTTCCAAAAAAACCAGCATACAGGCAAAACAGAGGCCACTCAGTCTATACAACTTGTCTTTCCTACAGCACAGTTTCTTATTCTAGTTTAGCAACAACAGCAGTTGATACAATGAGTTCTCAAGAGTGCTATCTCAGTCTTATGACTCTGGGGCCTGGGTCAAAAATCAACTACCTTACTGCAACACGCAAGTGGGAGGCAGCACATTGCCTAAACATGGTTTTCTGTGTTTTCATTACTTACTTACTTATAATGACTCATCAGTTAAAAGTATAAAAATACTCTACTTTGGATACTCTTTTCTTGAATTGTGCAAATGTTCCACAGAGCAAGAAAAGCTAGGGAAAAGAAATAATTGGCAATTTAAAATAACAGGTTCAACTCTAGTTATATGCACATTTTTTTTAATTACACAAAGGTATAAAGGCCTTCTTTAGGCAAGATTCCTATTTAAAAATGCCGCTGTCACAATATTGCTCAAAGATGAGCTCAAGCTGGGAGGCAATCAATGCCATCTTGGAGTGACCGGTTGCATTTTTTCCGGCCAACAAGGACCCATGTATTGTGCATAGATTTATTTCAGCTGTGATGGTTCAGTTCAATGTTTTTATGAAATATGACAAAACATCAGTCTTCACACGACTTGTGTACTACTTTACCAGAAGGACACATGAATTTCTTTCCCACTAAGTCAGTGACATGATTGTTAGTCAGAAGGTATGACTGTTATGAACAACCTCAATTTCTGGCACATGAGAACTATATGCCACCTACCGAGAGCCTTATACCACTACCACAGGCTGGAGGTATTAGACAATGGTGAAAAAAAAAAGGTAAAAAGCTAAAACTTCTCCTTATTCAGGTTCAGAATAAAAAGTCTCCAAGAGCATTATTTTGGGGAACACTGTTTGCGGAAAATGAATTTGAACAGTTTACTGAAATGGCTAGAAAAGAAGGAGATTTAGATTTTGCGGGCTGTCTTTTAGCTGTAACCCGATGATCTACGTTTATGTAAGTCTCTAACGGAACCAGGGCTGTCAACATCCATCATCCCATCAGTGAGTCAGCAGGTTTGACACGCGTGTGCCAAAAAAGTTTTCTGACACCAAATTGTCAGAATAGTGTCAATATTGTCAATTAAAAATTAAAGCATGAGATTACGCATGCTATCTGATTTTACATTGAGAGTTTGCAAAGCATCTGCATGATAGTTGCTAGACGTGATACATAAAACAAAGATAAAACATGAGAGTTAAAAATATATTTACAAACACTGCATGAATACAATGTATCTACAAATCACCTATTAACAACTCCTTAGAACAGTTCTAAAGCTGACTATAACAAAATTGAATCTAAAGCACACAGTTTTCACTCATTTTCCATCCGGTCTCCAGCTGGTAGCTCACTTCAAGCCATAGTCCTTGGCACTTAGATGGACTGACCCAGCAGTTTACTCTCTAAATTCCCCTGCACTTCAGCAAGTACAAACAAACAAATGGCAAATGAGTACAGCTGTGCTCAGGCGCTCCAGACTGCCACGGCGAGGGCTCTGCTTTGGGAAAATGTTCACAGGGCCTGAATGAGTATTTTGTGCGTGAGATTCTCCTTCTGTACACTTTAAATATCCAGGAAGTGTAGAGAAGCATCCAAAAGCTGGCATGGGTTACCTGAACATAGAGCAAATCCTGACTAGGTTTTAAAGAGCACCGGCTAAATGCAAGTTCTCTGTAGAAAGAAAGCACAAAATCAAGAATAACTTAAAATGAGATCAGTGTGGGTCTGTAGATTATTTTCCATATCGCAGGAACAAACTTCTCAAGTATCAATAAAGTACAAGCAGGAAAAGGTGCTCTGAAGCAATGCATAAAGTATATGGCAATACGGTGGTAACCCTTTTTCAAGCGTATTCCACTCAGAAGCAATCTCTCAAGTGAGCAAGGAGAGTGGAGAAGAATACAAAATAGGCAACCACAGCTGTGCAACTGTTATAAATTAGGGAATTTAATCTTTCCAGACAAAGGAATTACTAGAAAGATGGCACAGACCTGCAACTTCAAGAATGTCCTATAGGCTCGCTGTGAAAGCGAGTGAACACCTTGTAAAGCTGACACTTTATGGCACCGCAATGCCATCTGAAAGGTTGATATTCAAGACCAGCAGCTTTTGATCTCACCTTGCGACAAGAACAGTTGAAAGGCAAACAGTTAAGCAAAATGACAACTACATTCAGGGACATTCACAAGAGGACAAAATCACTCACCCAGCCCAAGCTGTGAGCCTAGAGTAAGTGTTCTAAAAAAAATGGTACGTAGGTGCTTCAACTCTTTAGGATTAGTGGGAAGATTCAGCCTATCGAGGAGGTTTTGTTCTGCCTTGTTTTTTATCAGAAAGGATGGTTGTTAAGGTGCAATTGCTTTTCCAGAATTCAGTAGTGAGGAACAATTGAGAACTAAAAAGATTCATATCCTATAGAGCTTTAATATGGAGCGTGCGATGAATACCAGCTAATGTACCATAAACAGCAAATGAATCATTTACATGGACTTTTAAAATCAGATCAACAAGTTTTCTCCTTAATCCTAAATGTTTCATCTTTCCTGTGAACTGACAAGCTGTGTACGCTACTAAGCATTAACAGTTGTCACTGCTTGGTCAAACTGTCCACCGGATGTTTGCCGCAGGCATTGTGGTGGGATTCTATTGCTAAACTCACGATTTTCCAGCTTTTCCAGCTTCCTTATACCTTTGTAGCACTCAGTATTGTTGCAGGTTGCTGCCTGTCTACAGGCTGCATTACCCTTCACTCAAGTCAGATATCCAGCTGATCTGCTTGCAGAATCCGTGGTGACCCCAGAGATTCTTCAGTGGCCTCATCGAAGCCTTTCCCAGAGATCTGACCTGTTAAAGTCTTGGTTCGTAATACTCTGCGGAAATATGAGAGCATTTACCCTTTATTTTAAGTGAAGTCTTTTTGCAAATACTACATATGTTGGTAAAGGAATTAGTTAAGGAAGATTAAAACTATTCAGAACTCAGACAAAATTTAACAAATCATTTTGGCTAAAGGAAGAGTTGGAAGTGGATTAAAAACATTAGCAATCTTAAATTTTTCCCAAAGTGTTAAAAGCAAACAATTTTTGTTCAGAAAAGTCAAAATACTTAGGTTTTCTATTTTCTAAATTGAACATTCTGTTGAAAGAGAATTATACAACCAGGAAAGAAACAAAATGAAATCAGTAGATCTGATTCATTTTTTTTTCTCATTTTGTCACAATTCCCTTCATCCTTTCTTGGCTCCCATCTCTGAAACATTTCAAATCCACTGGAAAATACACTTTCTGTTTTTCAACTATTGAGTCATTACAATAAAAGTATTCTTGCATCTCTGCAGAAACTGAATTTTTCCAGAATCCCCCTCTTCCCTCCAGCCTAGAAATAGATAATACAATTTGAAGTCCAACATACAGTAACCCATCTGGCAAGACCATCATTTTTGTCTGTTTATCTATCTTTGCTGTTCAATCAGTCTTTCCACTTGAGCAGAACATTATCAAGGTTTAAAAACCTGCCATTTTTACCACCTTCTGAAATTTCATCTAAGAGAGATGTTAAAGGATCGCAGAAAATGCAGCTGTACAAGTCAGCTCCAAATAGTGCTGTAGTTTAAAAATATTTGTAATCTCCAAGAGGATGCAGGAACCTGACAGAGATTCCTCAAACTGCAATATCATTGATACTTTTAGCTTTATATACATATACATTTCAAAATCTCACTTAGTACTTTAAACCTTCTGTATTTAAATAGCAGCTGGACTTTTTCACCGTATGGAACAACCGAGCAAGAGTATAAAGGAAGAGCACCCTAGGTTTGCTTTGCTACATGTTCGCACTCAATAATTATTATTCTTGTTAAAATAAAGAAGCAAACACATATCATCTATGTGTTTACTCACACACACACAAAGAAACTGAAAGGGAGAGAAAACAAAGAACACCAAGATTGATATATCAGTGATATATCAGTGAAAAGCACTTTTTTTTTTTCCTGTGAATTTTACTGTTTTCCACTTCAGACTGTACATCTGGATTAGAATAAAACACTGTATTTAAGAACTGATCCTGATGATCTTATTTTCTCTACTCCAGGAACAAATCCAAACAAGAATCATCTGTCATTTCAATGGTACATAAAACAAATCCTTGCTATCTGCACTTCACCATTTCACCATTGTTTTCAGTTTGCTTCAGACTATATATAATCCTCAAATGCAAATGAAAGAAAAGCAAAGCTAGAAAATTAGATTTTCATGAGAGATGCAAGCTTGACATCCACAAATCCACAGGCCTAGATGGGCTGCACCCACAGGTACTGAGGGAGCTGGCGGATGTTGTTGCCAGGCCGCTCTCCATTATCTTGGAAAGGTCCTGGAGAACTGGAGAGGTGCCTGAGGACTGGAAGAAAGCCAGTATCACTCCAGTCTTCAAGAAGGGCAAGAAGGAGGACTCAGGCAACTATAGGCCMGTCAGCCTCACCTMCATCCCYGGAAAGGTGATGGAACAGCTCMTTCTGSATGTTATCTCCAGACATATGGAGGAGAAGAAGGTGATCAGGAGTAGCCAGCATGGATTCACCAAGGGGAAATCCTGCTTAACCAATCTGATAGCCTTCTGTGATAGCATGACTGGCTGGGTAGATGAGGGGAGAGCAGTAGACGTGGTGTGCCTTGACTTGAGCAAAGCTTTTGACACCATCTCCCAAAACATCCTCCTAGAGAAGCTCAGGAAGTGTGGGTTAGACGAGAGGACAGTGAGGTGGATTGAGAACTGGCTGAAAGGCAGAGCTCAGGGGGTTGTCATCAGTGGCGTGGGGTCTAGTTGGAGGCCTGTGGCTAGTGGCGTCCCCCAGGGCTCAGGACTGGCTCCCATCCTGGTCAACTTCCTCATCAGTGACCTGGATGAGGGGACAGAGTGCCTCCTCACCAAGTCTGCTGATGATAGCAAGCTGGGAGGAGTGGCTGACACACCTGAGGGCTGTGCTGCTGTTCAGAGAGACCTGGACAGGCTGGAGAGCTGGGCAGAGAGGAACCTCCTGAGGTTCAACAAGGGCAAGTGCAGAGTCCTGTGCCTAGGGAAAAATAACCCTATGCACCAGTACAAGCTGGGGGCTGACCTTCTGGAGAGCAGCTCTGCAGAGAAGGACCTGGGAGTGCTGGTGCATGACAAGCTGGCCATGATCCAGCAATGTGCCCTTGCAGCTGAGAAGGCCAATGGTATGCTGGGGTGCATTAGGAAGAGTGTTGCCTGAAGGTCGAGGGAGGTGATCCTGCCCCTCTACTCAGCCCTGGGGAGGCCTGATCTTGAGTACTGTGTCCAGTTTTGGGCTCCCCAGGACAAGAGAGACGTGGAGCTACTGGAGAGAGTCCAGCGTAGGGCTACAAAGATGATCCGAGGTCTGGAGCTCCTGCCCTGTGAGGAACGGCTGTGAGAGGTGGGCCTGTTTAGCATGGGGAAGAGAAGACTGAGGGGGGATCTTATCAATGTGTGTAAGTACCTGACGGGAGGGTGTCAAGGGGACGGGAACAAACTCCTTTGAGTTGTCTCCTGTGACAGAACAAGAGGCAATGGGCAAAACTGAACCACAGGAAGTTCTGCCTGACAGTGAGGAGGAATTTCTTCACTGTGCGTGTGACAGAGCACTGGACCAGATTGCCCAGAGAGGCTGTGGAGTCTCCTTCTCTGGAGATCTTCAAAGCCCACCTGGATGCAACCCTGTCTAACATGCTGTAAGTGACCGTGCTTGAGCAGGGAGGTTGGACTAGATGATCTCTGGAGGTCCCTTCCAACCTTACTGATTCTATGATTCCATGATAATCACCTGTTATGTGTACAAGAGTGAAAAACTGCAGTTGTAAATATTTCCTGTTGAAATATTTTATTGGGAGATGGAGCTTGATAGCAAGAAGCTAGATACGTAAGTTTTGTCTGTAATGTAATAAAGATACTTTTAAATAAGCTTCCTTTGATCACCAATATATTTACTATAAAATTTATTGTCAAAGAGAGGGGAAGAAAAATATCAGGAGAGTCTTAAAGGGGAAAATATAGCACCTGTAGATGATTTTTGATCTGAACAGGCAGTCCCTCTAACGACTTTGTTTTGATCAACACCAACATTCCCTGAGAAAACCAGTTCTGAATCGCACAGAGCAAAAAATAAAAAAAAAAAAAAAAAAAAAAAAAAAAAAAAGTTTTTCACGTGATCATCTGCATATTCACAAAGATCTCAGTACTGGTGATCTCACCCATCACGTCAATAGTTATCTTCTTTGACGTTCAACTCTTTATAGTGCAGATGAGCTCTCTGTTTGCTCTGTTTAAGCAAATAAAAGTTACAACATGAAACTATGGTTCCAAAATTGATACTAATCTTTTCCTCTTTCAATTTACACAATAGAATAACACTAGAAATTTTGTTGTATACAGTTCTAGTTACCCTTTGAGCCTAAGTGGCACCAAACCAAAACCTACAAAACTGCCTGGGACAAACCACATTTTCAGGTGCTATAACATTGGCTGTTTACCCTGAATTAAAGAGAATAAAGGCAGTTTATAGCAGATGAGAATGTCTATACTTCCCTGCCCTCATTGCTTCAACATTTTCTCTTTTCCTCTGTTGTGTATCCTGATACTGAACAGTTGATTCTCTTCCAACCACCTCCTACACAGTATTTCTATTTCAGAAAGATGGGACAGGCTTCTTGGGGACTGTGTAAGTTTCTGAATAAACAGAGTATTTTCTCAAATTTCTGATTTTCATCAAATTTCATGTGGGAATGCAGATGACTTGCTTCTTTTAGAAGATATTAGAAGATTAGGATTACATCCTGCTATTCTTTCATGCACTTGTTCCTTAATGGGTTTTGCGTGTTGATCAGTTGTAGATGTGGCCCTAATTTTGTACAATTTAGATACTATTTTATCTAAAACTACACAAGACACTGGTGCACTTTGAAATAAAATCATTTCATTATTCTACTGATTTTCTTTTTTCCTTCCCTATGGCCTATGAAATATCTATTAATATAACAGTACTGATCTGCAGCAACTCTCCCTGCTGACTTAGGCCAGCAAGCTGCTCATGAATCTAGCAGATGTTTCAGTTGTCTAGGCCAATGGAAACCTTATGGACCCCTTTTTCTTCATCTCCTCCCAGGAGCAAATGTTAGTACAGCAGAGATCTGGATGTGTGCCACGTAGCAACAGGGACAGGAAAAAGCTGCTGTGGCTTCACTAAGCATGGTGCTGTATACTGATCATTTTTTCTATGTTTCTCTCCAAGACGGTTATTTACAAATGCCATGCTCCTTCTGTGTATCCACACATTAAACCTGTTGCTTCTTTTTTTTAAGATAACCTTAGGTTTTCTCACTTGTGCTACTGAGCCTCCAATTATTAAACAGATGTGAATCAGAAAAATAAATTCGTAAGAGTTTTCCTGTCAAGACAAATTTAGAAGTGCCTGCATAAATCTGTAGGCTCTGTTTAGTATCATGTCCATAATGTATAGTAGAGACTTTCTCAAGGAAATTTTGAGGATATTTAGGCATATTAATAATTTTAATTATTTAATTTAAAATAAATTAATTAAAAGGAAATGATGTCTGAATTCTCTAGTTGCCTTTAAAAACAGGTAAATGGAGGGGGGTTTCTCTCTCTCTCTCTCTCTCTTTTTTTTTAAACTATCACTTGACTTTGCTTTCCACAGTAGACAGAATAGAAAGAATAGTGTCTTATTCAAATGCTCTGAGGTTTGTACTCCAGAATCTTTTTCTTTTTGTACTGTGACATTTGGATCCTTTTTTTGTTAATTATTTGTGAGAATTTAACATAGAGTCTGTGATTTCCAGTGTTTTTTTAGTAAAAAGCTTCAATCTAAAAATAATGTTTGTCTGAAATTCTTATCCTTTCTGCTCTTAGAAGTAATGAGTTGGTATAACAAAAGGAATGAGCAGAAAACAGTTTCCCAATTTCTTCACTTTATCTATGCATGATACATTTATTTTTAGATACAGCCATTCTTTAATCCTCTCTCACAAGCCAGTTACTGACCAACTCCTCAAAAAGCATAAAAAGGGAGAGGATTGGTGTGCCTGTGTGGAGCTAATGGCAGACCCATAAGCTCAGCTAACTGACTTCTGATTTTCTGGAAGAGACTGTAAAATGTTATCCTGACCTTCCATATCAGCTAGGCTAAAATCTCTGTCTCTACCTACCTACCTGCAAAGGTCTGTAGCACAGGCCTTTACAAAGGCTTCTGGTTGCTACGACAGACAAACAGAATAGCTTTATCAAACAATTATTTATGATCAGAAATGGTGCACATTTCTCTGTGAAACATTTGAATCCTTCACAACAGTAGCAATGTTAATGTGTTCTTTTTTATTATTTATTTATTGCAAATTTCCTGTCTTCTTTAAAATCTTACTTTGGTTGGTATGTCCTCTTGCACAAAGAATTGCTTACGGATCTGGAATCAAATTCACAATTTTATTAGATTTTTTTTCCTTCTGAATGCAGTTATTTTACTATGTATATTCCCAGATATTTTTACAGCTAAGTCCTACTTAAAAATTTATTAACTTTTATTAAAAATCTCCAAACCTTAGGAGCCACAATAACTTTAACATCACTTTAACAAAAAAAGAAAAAAGTTTTAATAAACTTTATAAACACAGGGAGTCTATGCAATATTTTTAGAAACCCAGTGAAAAGTAAGAAACCAGCAAGTATACTGATACGTGCATTAAAGTAATTTTCTAGATCAGTGAATCCATGTCAGTAATGGTTGACTGAACTTCTTACTTTGCTGTAAGAATCTTTTAGTTGAAGACTTTTATTTTATAAATTACTGAATCATTCTAAAGGTTATTTGGTACCTAATAAAATGTTGACTTGAATGAGTTTCTTCTGGAAAAGAGTATACGAGACTCTCACCGCATATTGGTGCGAAAAACATTGCTCTTGTCAAATAAGCAACTGATTTACAGGATAGCCAGAAATTCTGCTGCTAGTCACATTAACATTTTCTAATTTCTTGCATTTCACATTAAAAAATTTGTATTAAAAAGTGGGATTTTTTCAGAATTAAATCAAAACATTATTTGCTCATGAGCAAAAAGCAGGGGTACAAACATACGCACCTTTAAAGCACAGCAAGGAAAGTGGCTACTGAGTGCCCCATGGGAGGTTTTGCTTGCAGAATGACAAGCAACCTTGAATAAATTTTAATCTAGCTAGCATGGGTACCAGTAGATAAGAAAACACACTCAAACATGGTTATTACCTGAATTAATGCGGTATCAAAATGCCCATGCAAAAAATCAAACTCCACGTTCTCTAATGTGATGTTCTCTGTGACTATAAGGAAGAAGAAGAATGATTTGGGTAGTAAGGGTAAGTGGTTCCTAACTCACGGCTCACGGAGTGAGAAGCTGCACTGTTCATGAAAGGAACATATGACGCAGCCACACGTCTGCAGTTTCCTTAATCACCCTAAAGGATGAATCATTTGAAAAACTAAACAAAAATGCTGTTACACAGTTAGACAATGCAGAGAGGAAGGATTTCTAAATTGCATCTCTTTTTGTATAGCTGTCAGCTTAGAAGCATGACTTTATGTGAGTTGCAAAATTGCACACAACATTCTTGTGATTATCCCTGCAGCTGATTCTGCTGAATGTTTAATAATTTCATTAACACTGAGTTTTCCTGAGTTTTAGCTGTAAGAAGAAAAGATCAGAGTAAGTATGAATTGGAATACCTTAAAATACACTATATATTAATTTCTGAGAATTATTTACATTATTTACATAGTGCTTGCCCCTGCTCTAGGATAGAAAAAGAAAAAAAAAACCCATTTACTATGAGTTCAATGCAAGGGGAAAAAAGATATCTGATAAACTTCAAGAAAGTGATTTATCAGCTGAGATTTTCTTTCAATCCCAGCAGTTACGACAACTAGCCTAAGAGACAGACACATGTATTGGAGAAATAAAAAACGCCGAAGACCACATTTGATATCCGTTTGAATATCTGGAGAGGGTAACATTGGGGAAGAGGCACAATTAAGTTGTTACGCAGATTGAGACAACTAGACCTTTTCTGAAGAGCACAGTTTGTGTTTCTCAGGTGTGAAGAAATTATGAGAGCAATATGCTGATTTGATGCGTTTGTTTTAAGGTATAGTAATAGAGGTTAAATGAGAGTTTTTGTTATTTCTATTTGTTTTTAAAATACCTTTGCTTACAGCTGGCTGCTGGGCTTAAATCAGCAAACAAAATCAGCATAATCATGTTCAGTGACTTCAAATCACATTACGTTCTGAGTAAAGTAGGGTCAATTTTTGCTTTTTTTTTTTAAACCTAAAACAGTAGAAAATGCAACACAAGTATTTCTAAATCTTGTTACCTATCTACATCAAAAATTCTTTTTCTTTCTTCTCACACAAAACATCTCTTTATTGGCATTCACCTAGTCTGCAGGCAGAATCCCTGCCTGAAAGACTACATATGAGACCAAAGCTGAGACAAAAACTGTTCTAAGCCACAGAGCTCTGTTGAGTATCAAGAGCGCTGTATGCTCAAGACTGCATTTGTATGTGCACGTTATCAAGGCAAACAAGCAAGCCCGTAGAATACTATGTTTAACTGCATCACCTACTAACCTCACTGTTATCACAAATTTTATACCCACACGTACGTGCATGTATGCTGCACAGACAGACTCCTTTGACTGCACCTATTACACAGTAGCTCTTTTTTGATCCGAGGTAATAGAGGTCCATCTGATGCTGTATCACCTCAGGGTTCCCAGCCTCGGAAGTGACGTCAGATTTTATGACTTGCTATCACCTTCTCTTGGATATTAAGCAAATAGTTACCTTTCCTGAGGATGTCTGTGTCTTTCTTGTTGGGATCTAAAAAGAACCAACATCTCCTGGTGCAAAACAAGCAGTTAGCTAAAAATGTAAAGATTTTCAAGTTGTTTCTTCTGGGAGGGGATGCTGATGATGGATTGTGGATTTTATCTGAAGAAGTCCTACCATCTACAAAGAATGTAACAATCTGTTCTTTGAACAAAGCACAAGTGAAACAACAGCAAAGGCAACTGCTCACAGTTCAAAATCTTTTCCCAGTCACCTCTCAGCCTCAAAGTATCTGTCACATTTGAGATTTTTTTCAGTCCATATTGCATTCAGTGCTTGTTCAGTGCTTTCTCTCTCCCCTTCTCTCCAGTATAGACTGCTAGAAGCAGTCTTGCTGCTTCAGCGCTGAGTCCTACAAGGGCTCATTTATGCTGTCTTTCAGCTTCACATTTATAGCAACGCAGGTACTGCCACACTAGCCTCCAATTTGCAATGCAACCTTCAATTTCACTGAGCTTCCTGGTCTCCTTTCACAGAACCATAAAGACAAAATCTTACAACTAAATGCCAGTCACTACTATGTATCTTCCCTGTCTTTCCTTTGGGCAAGGCAGTGGTGAGGCAAGGGCCACTGCTGTTTTAGACATTGCTGTATCACTTTTTCTAAACTATCTCAAGCTTAATATCTATGTGTCTCCATTTCAGTAAGATGCAGCACAATCCATAACAGCATCTTTCTAAGCCACTAGTGAAAAAATAGCTCTTCTATAGGTTTGTTTCTCTTACTATTGTATGTAGTGCTGTTTTACTCGCTTCTCAGTGTTGTCCTCCTTGACTCTAAGAATCAAAGGAATAGAAAGAATGATAGTAATGAAGAAATCTTTTAGCATTATATGCTGTAAATTAAGCCTGAGTGAATTCTCCTGATCACCACTAGATTACAGTCTATTACATATGCATATAAATCTTTCCCATAGCATCCTTTGGACTTTCCAGTCTTCATATCTCCCAGATCCACTACTGAAAATGGCTTTATCGACACAGTAATGCCAATACAAGTCAAACAAAAGGCAGAAGAAATCTAATCCACCATAAAAAGCCCACTTCTAAAACAACAACAACAACAACAAAATTAGAGGGAGGAGGATTTGATCTTCTCAATTAATTAGATCCATAAGTAAATCATATTTAATTTAGATTTTCCATTTGCAGTTCATAACTTCTACTATCAGAAGCAGTTGCCTTGAGGCCTTTTGCCAAACATGCTTTTCATTTATGATGGACTTGGATCACTAAAACGAGAGTCTACACTATTATTTCATTGGCAGTGGACTCGATGTTGATCTCTGCTGCTTTTCTCGAGATGCTTATTTCCCTTGCAAATTTATTTATCTCACTTGTTTTGTCCCATGTACTGTTGTATTGCTTCAACTGTTAGGCAGGCCAGACCTTGAATTGAATCGGTGAACTGATCCAGCTTAAACAGTGCTAGGTTGGAAGGCAACAGGGTTGAAGCTGTACACCGAGATGGCGGAGAGAAAGGCAAGCTGTAAGGACTGGGGAGAAATTGGGTTAGCTCATCTCCTAGCAGAGAAAACTGGTAACAAAACAGAACTCCTCATGTGCAAGAGAAACTTATATAAACGCACACATACACGCACCAAATGTGCCTTGTGTAACACCACCGTATGATCATAACAGATGACTCAAATCCCAGCCTTAGAGTCCTGTTACTTTGCAGTAAACTCATTCAGAGAAACAACTCACAGTAACATTTCACAATGAAGTTCACATGTTTAAGAAACCAAGAAAAATTGGCCAGCTTTTACTAAAACATAACTCTGCCCTGTAATCTGAGCAAAACAAAACAAGGCAGCTGTTATGGTGTCAGAAGAAGCCACCAACACGGTGTCTCTTCCACTGGAAGAATCTACTATTATTTGTACTGCTTCTGGGCAATTATTTTTAAAGAAAAATTTGCTATAGCTAGTGCATCTCATTCCCAGTGAGTGGAAACTTTCCTTTCTAAGAATATGTATAGATCCTCAAAAAATGCCCTCTGTAACAACAGCTTTAAATATCTGTGCTTTACAACATTAAGAAAAAAGCTCACTTATGTCTTCAGCAAGAACTACTTCTATACAGCTGTTGAAGACCTGCATTGCCATAAAGAGAACTTGCTTTTGATTTGTCTAGTATTTATAATAGGAAGCACAGCTCCATCCACGTAAGCCGTCAGTAAAAAAATTGGTCAAAATAGGCCAGCCTTCCCCAAGATAAAATGACAGTAAGAATAAAAGACAAACAGCTGAAATGACGATTTGGGATTTGCGTAAATATTTCCAATTTTTTATGTAATGCCATATGGAAAAATTCATATAATGTAGTGATTCTAAGAGCTGGAGCTTCAAAAAGTTGCAAGCAGAACAACAAAGAACCACTGACTTGCTGCAAGATAGCAAGAGCTTGTACCATTTCTTAGAGAACGTAAAAGAAGTGGTGGTGTCAACCACTAGGAGTACTGCTGTTACGAATACGGTTGTTTCAGGTGTTGCACACAAAAGGGCAATATCCCGGCAGAGGAAGAAACCCCAGCAGAACCAGCAGCTCCCTCTCCTTGTCCCCCCAGGCGCATCCCGTTTGTTTGCGCAGCGGAAGCTCTGTTCCCAGATGCCACAACAAAACGTCCTGCGAGGCCAGCGCTTGCAGAAAATCTCTGTGCCTGCGCGATGGAGCCGAGCGGCTACATTTCTACTCGCAGCCAGCAGACACGAGACTTCTGGAAAATGCTTAACCTCCTGCCTGCGGCCAGCTGACGCGCACACCTGTGCAGGAACAGCAGGTCTGCTCGGGGCTGTGCTGGGGGAACCAGCATTCACAGCCTCTCACACATTTAATGATAGGGGTATTCACACCATCTTAAGAGCCACAGTAATCAGCCGAACGAGAAGCTAGGACTCTCTCCCCCTCCTCTCTACTACAAGCAGCATTTATTAGCTCTGGTATCTAAGAAAGTTATCCAGGAAAGTGAGCTTTTTTTTTTGTTCTGCCCCTCATATGCATACAGCTGCCTCGACACTACCAAAAATACATACGAAATGGAGGTAAAAAGCAGAAGGCGATTTTTCTAGCATTCCTATAGCTGCCTCCAGCTCTGTGTGCCTACAGCCACAGCATGACCGTGCTATTAAAAATGAGAAGAAAATGCTGCGTTTATGCTCTAAACAAGCACACTCAAAACAACCTAGGATATGTTTTGTTGGTGTGTGATCATCCATAGATTAATAAGTCAAAGAGAGGTCAAAAGAGCCAGTTCTACCTCGTTCTCTATTTTGTCTTTATGGTGTATGTTGGCTTCCACTGCTGTCATTAAAAAATATCCAGGAGCAAATTTATATAGACTTCTCTTGTACCTGGATGTGTCTCTGACTCAAAGAACTTGCATTAGATAAAATGAAAAAGAAAAGCATGAGTTAGGCTAACATTTTGAACACTAAAACACAACAGCAGAAATGTAGCAAGGACCAAAATTATGCAGTATCTTGCATATGAGACTAAATAAATTGAATCTGATGAAGTTAGAGTCAAAAAGCTGCTACAGGAGGCAATAAGTAAGTAAGTAAATAAAGAGTAACGGAGTTGGAGTGCAAAGAAAACATTAAATCACTGCTTTAGGCAGACTACCTGCAGATGACTGAAACACATGGAACCCAGAGAGAAAAAGATGCGACAAAATGTCTGAACAGCATCAAACAATTTTCAATCAGTCTTTAATATGCCTAACTTGACACTTATTTAAACATCTAGTTTCCAAGGGCAGATTTTAGAATTTGCTGAAATTGAAATTTGCTGAAAGCCACTAATCAACTCTAAAATTTCTTGCTGAAATAGCTTAGGTATGAGTAAGGCTTTTAAAAAGAGAGAATGGTAACAGGATGAGGTGCAAAGGCAACTGGAAATGAAAAATAAAAGGAAACATGGTTCAGAGAAAACCAGATGAACAGGGTGTGAAAGAAAACTTTATCTCAGAAAGTGCTAATACATCAGCACTGAAACATTTCACAGAAATGAATTGATTACGATGACATTCTGTTTAAAAAAGATCAGAGGAACATTTTTAATTTTCACTTAAAAATCTATTTCATGTTATTTTGTTTTAAAATATTACTTTTTACATCTGATGCTTTTAAAATTCATATATTGAATAAGGTGTGTAAACAAACTAAAGGTATTTTTAAAAATTAAGTTTTACAAAATGAAACATTTCAGACAGACTTTCTTTTTACCTGTTACCTTATTGAATTTAATAGGTATAGATTTGTCTACTTTGGATTATTTCAATATGGATTTTTTCTATAAAACATAAGTAGCACATCTCAGGGTGTTCTGAAATGTTCATTTATACTATACACAGTCTTTAGTTGCATCTCAGCATTAAAAGAGGGATTCACAGAACACAAAGTCTATCTACATTTTTCACCTAGGGTCACAAGAAAAAAAAAACAATAAATTCTTTAAGTAGAAATACAGAATTGAGGATACTAAGGTTTCTAAACCAATTTTCATTCTACTTCAGTTGGGTGTGGAGGGAATTAGTTGATAAGAAGTCTTACACGCAAAATCCATTACAGGAAGGCTCATTTCCCCAAAAGTGGGTCAGAATTTATCTCAACCTTGTTAAGGCAATGTGAAAATAAAGGCTCTTGAAACAAACAACACAGAAAAGAGATTTTAAAGCCTTTGTTTTGCACCCAACCTTTAAGTTCTACAAACATATTTTAAGGGATCAAAGCTAGCCTATTATGAAGCATAAAACTACCTCTGCTGAAAACCATAAATTATGTATGGATCAGGCATATTTACTAGTGCTGCTAGTAATGCAGAACATCCCTGAATGAGTACTGACTGCTGAATGCCTCATGTTCTTTTATGATGAATTATGCAGAAGGCTCCAATACCACAACTACACTAAGGTGCTAGAGTGCATGTATTTGGAGTCATTCAATAAGCAGGAGACAAAAATATTGCCTTTTTCCTTCTGTACACTGGTCCAACATTTTGTGAAGAATAAATGTCACCAACACAAAAATAGATATATTAAAAACTTCAGATAAAATTATTGTCTTCCTCACCTTTCTCTTCTTTCCCTTTTTCCTTTTCTTTTAATGTCTCTTTTTCAGTGATGCAGCTGGATAAAATTTTTTAAATCCTGATCAAGTGATGCACCAAATTCCATTAACAGAAATAGCATTTGAGAACATAACAATCTGCATGTCAATTTGAGTATTTCCTCCATCGTGAACAGTTAATTTTCAGAAAAGCTTTTTCTTCTTCCAAAACAATGAGATTTCAAACCGGTTCATTTATATTCAGGACTCAGAAGAATTTAAAGTACTAGTGTAGCATGGGGAGTATCTACATGTCCCAGGGAGGCACAACGCAGCACCTCTTCCCCTCTCTCAGGTAGCAGTATCCAGAAGCTGTCTATTATACTTGGATCAATATGCCTATACTGCTTTGATGCATGGCTGTGACCCAGCTGTACTATTTCTGAGTCAAGATTGAATCCAGTCACTGTTCTTTCTGGTATCCTCCCTGAACTCCAGGATTTGGTGTGTGGGCAGGGATTTTTAGTAGACAGAGCTGGAACTGAAGCAGAAGACAGAACGCAGGCTTTCTCACCCAGATCGGAGACACTCAGGGACTGCTGCAGAAGAACACGCAAAGGAGGAAGAAGCAGTTGTAAGGCTTGTTCCCAAAGACTGGGAACTAAAGGTTATGATAATGCCTCCCCAGTTCAGTCATTACAAGCATGTTTGTTTATCTGATACACATATGGGCCACAGATGACTGTAACCAGTTTACCATTTCCTCAAACGAGATTCTGCTAAAAATACAGTGGAATTCACTTCATATGCAAGCTGCCTTAAGACAGTATAACAAGGACATATGAAGTGCTGCTAAACAAAATAATTTTCCCCAAAATACTTACATGGTTCTGATTTCAAGTAAAATATGCCAGTACCTTTTGTTTCTTGTGCTATTTGCAGAATCTAAAGTATTTTATTTAGATCAGTATAGAAGTAAACATATGTAAATTCTTCATCTCCCCTCTCTCAAAAAAAGAAAAATGTAGTTATCATACTACATTTTTTCAAATTTCTCATTTAAAGCAGGTGGCTTAATTTTCAAAAGGGAAAAATATCCATCCTGGGCTGAAATTTTGTCTGTCTCATTTCAGCAGACAGGATTCTTTTTTCCTCTTTAAGAAAGTTAAAAACCTCATCTTGAAGTCTTTGAAGATGAAGTGCATTTTCCCTATGCTCATAACTTAAGCAATGGCCTAGAGATTTAATGGGAAACTAGGTCATTAGAATCCCTGATACATTCCCTGACATAGATGAAAGACATCTCTTCCTGAATCTGTGCATCACAGCTTTGCCCTTATTCCTTGGAAAAATAGATGTTAATTCCCAATACAAAATGTTCTGGTCATTATCTTTTGATAGAAAATGTAAGTCTATCATAGAATGGTAAGGTTGGAAGGGACCTCTGGAGATCATCTAGCCCAATCCTCAGCATAGCCCACAGGAGGACTGAGCCCATGACCTTGGCATTAACAGCACCACACTCTAACCAACTGAGCTAAACCAATAAAACTAGTCTGAGTTGGTGCTTCTCTATAGCTTCTGTTTCAGATAAATTTTCTAGACTTCCTAATCTGCTCAGAGCTCTCTTAGTTGGGCAATCTCTTCTTCTGATCAAGAATGAAACCAGAAGTACACAAGGCAATATCTGGACATTTTGGAGGCCAGTTTCCAGATTTCAGTATCAGAAGAACTCAGCTTCATTTCACACCATTTTAGAAAAAAAGCAAACCTAGCATTTTAGTGAACTTTCATGCTGCGATGTGACTCTGCATTGTAATAAATTCAACAGCAACACCAAGAACGACTATATTATCATACTGTAGGTAAGTGAATAGCAATGAGTGAAACACAAAGCTCAACAAGTTTTAAGATTAAATGGCTTATTCTAATCATAAGTGACACTACTTGCGAAAGCCTTGTCCATCCTTTCATCAGCATCCTCCCTAGACCAGCTCAGATCTCTCTCACTCCTACAGCACAGTGTTCCTTTCCTCCAAATCCCCACCTCTTCCACACACATTTTAAGCATGTCTTTAAATTTTACAGATTGACTGGTATTTTATGTTATTCTACTTCGCTCCCCCAGGATACACAATTTATCTCTCATAGAGGTTCACATCACACACTCAAGGGAGCAAAGCAGAGAGAAATAGGGAAACAACATGTTGTAAGATAATTTGCCGTGAACAGCCCAGGAAGTATCATTACAGAGACCTCTATAGCCGCAAGGCCCCACTACTTGAATGACAGAAGTGACAGAACAACACTGAAAATGAAAAAGAATTAGGGCCTGGGGGGAGGATAGGGGAAGGCCTACCACGAGAAAGTCTGAAATTCAAATCAGCACCTAAGTTGGAAGCACTCTCAGGCAGCTCTGAGCACTAGAAATATAGTTCAGTTTATTAGATATGTAAAATCTAGGTTAGCATTTCATCCAAAATCCTTTCCCCCTTCCCAGATTGAAATTCCCTGGTTAAAATCCATCAAAATAAAAAGATATTTGGTAGACTGTTTGAAGTGTACCACTACTATATACTTTGAATCTAATGAACTTTTAACATCAGCACTTTTGAATTAAAAGCATTCCCTTCCCTCTCCCATCAAACCTCTCCCCCTCCTCAACCTCTCAATGCTAATGCATTTTACCTTGTTAGATTTGTCATTTAATTTAACTTCTGGAAATGACCTCAATAAAATTACCATTACAATATGCCACTCACCTGGGTCTTTTTGGTTGGTTGGTTGGTTTGCCTTTTTTTTTTTTTTTTTTTTTTTTTTTTTTAATGTTTTGTTTCTCTCAAGTTTAATGGAAATTAGCTCATCAAAACTTAGGCTTGTAATTTATCCTGCAAGATGGGTGGTGGGAGTGACATGGGGGAAACTGATCCAGTTCTTTATTCTGATCTTCCTAGCAGATCACATTGACCTTATACAACAGAAAGCTGTGCGGAACAAGGGAGGTAAGAGTCCCAAAAGCAGCATTTTCAGGTTTTGAAATTAACTTCTAAGATTACCACACAGATAAAGTGAAGGGCAGCATCAAAGCTCTGGATCCTCTATTAGAGACAGAAGAAGAATCCCTTGGTCAGGCTTGTCCTTCTTTCTCTCCAAAGAGAAAATGTGAAGGACAAGCAGCAGGAGATGCTAGTGTCTGGCTGAAGCTCTGTTAGCACCTGATCAGAGCACTACCGTTAAACTCAGGGCTACCTTCAGGGCTCCTCTGACCTTACCAGGTCCACAAATTAAACTCTCCCATTACTGTGCCTTGTTTTCTGAAACATCTTTCAACACTCAGTCCTAATGTGGAGATGTGATACGCTGGCACACAGGCTTTGAGGAGAATACAGTGGAAAGCTCTGACAATCCCTTCTTCGTTTCTGGCAGTACAGAATTGAGTAAGTGAACAAGATCCACACAGTCACATATACTCATCTTCTGTATAAGCAGGATCTTGCTAATGAAAATGCAGGCAAATTCTTAAAATGTCTCCTATCCAGTCTTTTCTTTACGCCATGTCTCTTACACCAGACAGTCGGTCTTTTTTGCTGTTTCTTATTATATAACATTAAATGCTAGAGGGCATGCAACACCCGCATTTGGTAGGCTGTCTTATTTGGATCTCTGCGAGCTCGTGCTGAGCTACCAACCTTCTAGACACCAATGTGTTTGCATGAACCCAGGAAGCTAGCGGAACGAAGCCGGTCGCCTCTTAAAGAAACATGCTTTGACATTAGCTCAGCAGATTGCAAACTCCACACGGAATTTCAATCAACCACATGAAGCACAGTACTGAGGAAGTGTTCAAGTGAAAATACAGCTCCGCATTGTGTAGATAACAAAAGCTCTTCCCAGCTTTGACTGAGGCAAGCTCAGCTCCTTTCTCACCTTTGAAGGACTTGTGAAAATACAGATTCAGGTGAGAAGCTCTATAAAGCAGCAGAAAGCTCTTTGGTCAGGGAGATGTGGGGCTTTAGCACTCCCGTGGCCGGGCAGCTAGGGGGCTGCAGGGGATTCAGCTGGAGCAACCTCCCATTACCAGCTCTGAGATGTTTCAAACACTGAAACCTTAAGGGCGTGAAAATGCTTTTTGAAACCTACGCATTTAGATCTTCTCACTCTGTGGTTTATCCACTGATTTGCCTCCCAATACTAACGAGGTTCCTTCTATCTATGGAAAGGACATTTTTCAGTACTTTGTACTTGGCTGAAATTTTGTCATACAGAAAAGAAGTGATACCAATTTGAACACAAGGCCTCACTTTGCCTGGCCAACACAGTTCTGTTGCTAATGTCATCAGTAACTAATACTCTTATTTCTCTGCATTTTACCTTCAATTCTGATTATAACATGCAGGCTACCAGCTGGAAGGGAGAAAGAGGTATCTGCATCACCCATATGACCTATGCACCTATGTGCCCAGCTTTGTAGGGTGGGTATACCATGTCATTTTATCTTCAGGATCTTGTTTAATATTTTTAAATAAAAATGCAAATACTTCTAAAATAATCTTTCTTCAGATGTAGCAATCAACTGGACACTTACCTTCCCAGGTTAAGTTAAAAACAAACCAAGAAACAGCATGAAACTTATCTATATCATTTTTGAATGGATTCCAAGATACAATATCTGATTCTCATTTGCCTTTCTGGTTTATAGCTTCTGTTATGTTAATGCTCGCACATGATAAAATAATGTAAATAGTTACATCCATGAAACAAATAGTAATAAAACACCTCTTAGTACAGGTGAAAGGCTGATATCTTAAATGCTTTTTTCCTCTTTTTTCGGTCTTCTCGGACACCCACACATTCCTGAAATCTCACTTGTGTTCTTTTCCATCTAGAATTGCACAATTGGTCAAAATGTTCTTCAAGATAGTCTGGCTACATTTACCTTTATTGTTAGTGATTTTTTTTTAATTACTTGTGTTTTCCTAGATTTTTTTTAATCTTGTCATTTATTCTCTTGGACTAGAGGTATAAAAGAGAAAAAATGAGATTCAACCACACAAAAATATCTCAGAAAATAAACATTTTTAAAGGTGCACAAACTTTTAAGTGTGGGACAAATTTGATTCTCCTCAAGACAGCAAGAAGATAAAAAATGATGGCTATTAAAAAAAATAGAACTTATACAGTGATTTTACATATCTCATAGAAAAGTAGAAGATACAGAATTTGTCTTCCCAAGGGAAAGATGACGACAAATTAAAAAAGAAACATCAAATCAAAGAAAGAAGACATTAAAAGTAGCTGGTTAAATGGCTAGCTATTAAATTGGACAAGAAGCATCCAACTGTGACAAAAAGTAGCGGGATAAGACAAGAAAAAAGACTTGAGAGACATTTCCATAAATTTATTTTGCATAAAAGGGGCCAACAAAGAAAAGAAAGTGACAAAAAAGGAGTACAGCGTATAGGAATGTTTTGAGTGCTTAATTCAAGTGCAGATTTCTCAGAAAAGCAGGCTGTGCTTATCTTCAAGCCAGGATATAAAGCTGCCAACTGCGTGACAGTTATTGCAATTGACGCTAACAATGCCACTTGTGAAAAGAAACTGCAATAAAATGTAATTTTATGAAGCACAACTGTTTGTTGCAACAAATAGATGTTGCAGCCTTGAAATAACAAGAAAAAAACGTTTGAGGTCACCAGAAGGTGGAAAGGATTTGGGCGAATTCTGCTGCTGCTCACTGTCTGATTGAGCGCTGAAACACACCCAAACGTACAAGTAGATTTTCCTGAGTGAGCTAAAAAGATGAACAAACTTAACTTTGCAAAAACTCTTCGATTGCATGGCTATTTGGACAGCATACGCTTCTCTATAGTGATCATAAGGCTTCTCTATACCAAATACTATACAAGTTTAAATAACTTTGTGTGAGTTCCAATACAAATTCCAAGACACTAATTCACTAAACTAATTATTATGAGGCATTTTAAAATCATTCCATATTGTTCAAAAGTTGAATTGGTTTCATTTTTAAAAAAAGAAACAACTCCCCTGAACCCACTTTTTCTTTTTTTCCCCCTGCTGAAGATAAATTTACATTATCAGAAACACTGGAAACAAATCTGCAGAAAAGCCTATAACCCAAAGGCACTGGCAGCTGTGCTGGTATGAAAGTTGGCTCAGAATCAAGGAAGCCATTTACTTCTTATAAAATGATACAATAACTAAGATCCTTCAGACAGTTACGTTGACTTTACTCTCAACTTTAAATACACAAGTTGACTCACTGACTTCAGAGGAATTATAGGCTAAACTTTAAGCACATAAGTAAATGTTTACAGGATCAGGTTCCAAACATATAATCTATATAAACTTGATACTTCTCTTTTCTACTTAAGAAAGCTGTAAAATCTTCAGCTGAAATTCCCTGCATAGTGTAGACAACAACTGCAGTGCATTGCTGAGGATATTAAGAGATTTGCTCTAACTTTGAAGCTGAGAATGTGAAAGTATATATATCTTTGATACAAACAAACTCCTATTAAGTGTAGTGTCCCATAATTAAAGTTCAGTTTCTCTTCTAATATGGAACTTAGTTTATGTTGCTAATATACCTATACCTATACCTATACCTATACCAGACATAAACAACTTTTCCAGTATATAGCACTTTCCACTCAGTAAGAGCAGATTATTTGAGTTCAGTTTCCTTCCTGACAGAATTAAGAAATGAAGATGACATAGCTCCATTAAATTTAGTAAATATATTTTAATATGCAATAGTCGACCTTCCACACTACAAAAACCACTTTTCAAGACTTACTCAGGCCTAACAACCACACTTCTTTGCACCTCTCTCACTGACACCTTTTGTCCCCCAGACCCAAATCTCTCTGCTACTTTTGTCAGCCTCCTAATGAGCCTCTTACACGTCTAAAGCACTTTGCCTTCTAACCTCCACCAGCCTACCCGTTCCTCAAGCTGCACTTTGTAAGTCTGCCCTGTTCCCACACCACAGCAATGCAAACAGCATCCACCTCTGCCATCCAAATCTTCCCAGATACCTACAGCCTTTACAGCTAGAACCTATTGCACATGTGCATGTCTTTTGGTTTGTGCAGCTTCCTATAACGGTTTAGACCAAGGATCTTTTTTGTAACATCATTGCCCCATGTTGCAAAAGCAGCTGTTAGGCATGATCTGGCCAGATATACCCAGTATTAGGACTTTGAGGCAGAAGAAAGTCAGTTATCCTGTGCTTGAGACAAGGTTCAAAAAGATCCTCCAGAAAGTAGTTGCCCCTTGTCATTACAGGCCACTTCCTTCCCACTACGTCACTTAATACTCTACTCCCTGCTTCAGCTACGTGGCTTTGCCTCCTGCTGGCCTTGCATAAAATATGAGAAGGCACAAGGGTGCAGAGAGCCCTGCAAGTCAGCCGAAGTGCTAAGGAAGTCACCTACATCTCAAACTGTTGTTTGGCCACCCATTTATCCACAAAGTTAATTTCCTCTTAAGAGTATACATAAAGTAAGGGATATGCACCGCTTGACTGGAAAAAAAATCATGGCACCAGTGTAATTAATACAACCACTACATCAAAAGATTTGGAGACCTTACAAATATTAAAGATTGGCAATAGTATGATCCTTTTTTGGACAGATCAATCTTCTATTTAATTCCCACTTCACCTGAGAGATTAAATCCTATTCACAAGGAAGGAAAAGTGCTGGCAAATCACAAATACATACATGTACAGAGAAGCAATTCAGAATGCCGACCTATATATTATTTGTCAGTAAAATAGCTTGTAAATTCTGAAGAAGTGTATCACAAGCAAAGAAAGTTTATCCTCTTCTTTTTAACAGGACAGCATTCTTGCATTACTTTGGAAAGATCCAGTAGCATACCCATATAATTACCAGTCTGTTATATTTTTCCCATGCTTACTCTTTGAGCACATTGATATTTGCATATTGTTAAAAGAAGTGAACACATTGTTAAATATAACAAATGATCAGAATGAAAAAGGGGGGGAAAAAGACATGGAGAGATTAAGAAATCCGGATCATAACTCTTTTTGTAGAAGAGTTCTTCTATGAAGGAACATAAGGGAAGAAAACTAAGAGCAATAAATGGCTCCTGGACAAGCATTTCAATAAAAGTTGAGGAATGCCTTCACTGAAAACAGATCATCTGCCTCAAAACAGTTTTCAGTGATTTAGGCTGCAGTGCTCAACAGGAAACATTTCAAACTAAGAAAAGAGGACAGATGATTGGAAAACTTGTGTGTAATCTCCAAATGTTGGTTTAATACACAGAAGGGGGCAGTAAGTAAATAAGAACACCACAGTACATTCAGATACATCACTGAGGTAGTCTGTATAGAACAGAAAATCAGTACTGAAGAACATCCACATACACAAGACGTATCAGTGAAAAGATGTGCTTAATCAAATTAGGAAACCAGTAAGACACAAGCAAAACATTTATTTATTAATGCATGGAATTTGAACCGCAAAATGAAGGAACCTGAGATAAGTGGCTTTGTTAAGAGAATTAAGATGGAATAGCAATAATAATTAGAATACTGTAAGAGCATGAATTACTCACAAAAGATACAAATAAAGCTAAAATTGTCTGGGTTGTATTATCAACTACAAGAAAAAAAGAAACGGCATGAGATTTTTGTTTAGGTTAAGTTCATTTTGGAAAAGGCTGGTAGATTGGATTTTATTTTGAATTAATCTAGATCCTATATATAAAGATTCAGTTATGCAGGAGAGAAATCTTTTTGACAGTATCAAATAAACCAATCTGATTACCAATTTTGCTGCAATGAGATATTTCTCAGAAAACAAATGGTCTACCAATGGCAAGACATTTTAGTGATAAGATGCTCAGAAGGAGGCCTCATAAAACCAACACGGGTGTTGATTTTGATGTTCTTAAATCAAAACTCTTTATTCTCAGTTTCATGCTGTGGGTATTGTGTTTAGTAGAAAATAGTTCAAGAAAAAGAATCATTAATAGGTCTAGCAAGGCACAATTCATATAACTTTTCTTATGATGTGATGCAGAGGTTTTCATCTTTTTTTAATTTTAAATGAAGGCTGATCATATATTAGTGTAAATCCACAGACTTCCGGAGGTGAGATATTCCCAGTATCCTCAGCAGTACTAAATGCTGTTATAGTGGCAAATCATAAGAAATCAATAGATTTTATCAGAAGGAAATAAACAAGACTGTGGCCAATTCCAGCTTGGAATGACACAGAGGATGTGTCGCTGCTTTTGCTCTGGCATGGGGAAGGCAACCATCTGACACAGTATAAGCATGGGAGACCCCCATAATAAAACCAAAATAGATAGATAGAGGGGGGAGACAGAAAGTCAGAAAGAGCATGAGCAGAGAGAGAGGATGCAGAGAGGGAAGAGAGAGAGATGGAAATTAGTCGAAGCAACCAAATATACATATTTTTATATATACATATATGATATATTATAACTTAACAGTGTATTACATTTTGTCCTTTGGCAACTTTGTTTCTTTTAATTGCAAAAATCTATGTTTTTAAGTAAAAGCATTCTTTTACCCATAATGTTGTATGGTAAGTTGAGTAAATGGTCAAACAAACAAGATATTAATCTCTTCTGGCCACTGGAACAGATGTTAAGCTCCCCACAGCATTCCTTTAATTTATTGACAGAGTAACAACTGGGCCTCCACAGGAGCAATGAGATGGCTGTGAGTGACACTGCATGGATTTAAATAGGAAAAAAGTAATTCCCTGGCTATCACCGGGAAAACTGCAACAAAGAGCATGGCTCTATCCCAAGAACTCCTGATGGAAAGTTTTACAAATTAAAATAATGCTACAAATGCCTGAAAACAGAAAAATACATAATCACTGTAAAGGCCAGCACTGATGCACTGATAAATTAGAGTGTGTGACTAACATGCATTTACAAAATAAAATCAAGGAACAGGATTTCTGATATATGTTGTGGGACAGAGGACTAAGGAAATTCAACAGAAGACATTTGTGGAACTAGATGCAAAAAGGTGCAAAGACCAGGGAAGAGCCAAAGTCCTTTTAGACACACAGCTTGAATCAAACATAACAGCACAGACACACAAGTGTGTGTACTTAGCATACAAATAAAGTAACAAGCCAACTAAAGTGAATAAAATATGCACAACACAAACAATAATGAAAAGAAGAACAAATGAAACAATCTGATAGGAAATTATTATATACAAAGTATAGCTGTAATTTAGAGAATACACAATCTTATATTTTCTGTTGCTGAATGGTTGACTCCTACTGCATGCTGTTTTATCACCACTACATAGCATTGCAGCTGCTAAATATCAATTGCTTTGACTGAAAAACCCTAGGTGATAAATCCACCATCAAGTCATCCTGTGTGGATTGGCAAAGATAAGTGAATTTCTTCTCTGGAAAACACCAGGAAGAATACATTAAAATCTCTGGCACAGTCAACTAAGGCCAACAAATAAACACACAGTGTAGAAAGGTTGAAATGTCAAGGCTATCTTGATTGCTTGCAGAACGAGAAATTTAGTAGCTTAATATTTATTTAAATGTGTTAGAATAAGATATCATACTATACTTCATGTAAATTAAGCAGGAGATTGGTGCCAGCACAGGAAGAATAGGAACATGAAGAACTTATTTTGGGGAAATAATATGGAGAAGTGATTAATAGAGTTTTTCCTTTTTTATATTAATAATAATTTTATCAATGGCCATGACAGTATGAGTGAGTCAATAACAAAATGTTCAAAGGCACTGTTGATACAGAAGAAGCCTGGAAAATCTCACAGAAAATACTGGATAACCTTGAGGAGTGAGGTAATAGAAATGAAACAAAGCTCATGCAGTCAGAGATTAATAATTGAAACTTCAGCTATACACTAGAATCTCATCAGCTGAGAACAACTGAGCAGGAAGAGGTCTAATTTACTAATTTATCACTGGATGGCTATGAACTATCAATACGAAACTGCTTCAAAGAAAGCAATCATAAAATGTCCCAGTCAAAGCATAGATGTAGGAAAGGTATGATAGAAAAGACAGGATGAACCCAGGTAAAACACCGCATGCTGTTCTGCTCAGCTTCATTCAAGAACAGTCAGTTCACATGGTAACACATTGTAAAACTGTAATGTAACTTTGGCTATGCTAGAAATACAAGCCTGACAATATTTGGCTGGTTTAGTCAGAAGACTGAGAGAAGATAAGAGTAACTCTCTGTATATTACTCACGGGGCTTAACAAGGAGGAAGAAGATGGTCAGTTTAAAATGAAAGATAATCTTGACATGACAAAAAAAAAAAAAAAAAAGTGAGAATAAGCTTCTCCTGGAGGTCACGAGAACACTCTGACAATCATGAATAGGATTCAGAGTTTCTCCAATTGGAGAACTAGCCGAGGGGGGAAAAAAAAAAACTTTTGTGAAGTATGCATACATCAAGATGGTAAGATGCCTACAAAAAGAGACTAGATTTGATGATCAAGAAGACCTTTTATAGCTGTCTATGTTCCTGAATAGTGTGCACAAATTTTCTTTTATAAAAGAACAAAAGGACTAGAATATTGTACTTTAAAAAGTCAATCAAAAATTTATGTCGTTTGGAAAACATGCAACATGCTTCGGTTATATTTGACAAGTTTATAGAAAAAATCTCTGATATGACATCTAATTTGAAGGAATTGCCATGGAAAAGGATGTTTTGCTCCTCATAGAAGCACTAAAGAAAGTAAAATTTATTTAAAAAACCATGAAGTTATTAGAAGAGTTGTCAAAACCACACACAAATAACTTTATATACTTTGAAAGATATTTAGACCAAATCAAGAAAGGCAGCTGAATGCAGGAAGAGGAGTTATGAAGTTGCCTTCTTTATTACAGGTAAAAGGCAATGAATCATACCAAAAGGAAGAGGAAGAAAGGGAAAATAAAATAAAATAAAATAAACACGGGAGGGAACGACCAGGAAAACAGGTTGTATTGGTTGGAGAGGTAAGTGGATAAAACTGTGCAGCACATTCTCTTGCAAACACTGAGATCAGCAGGGACAGAAGCTGTCTGAATGCAAATGGAAGGGAAGATGTTGGCAGAGCACATTTTGAGTGCAGTTACCTGACTCTGGAACTCACTTCCTTAGGTGGTGTACCAGAAACCAGAATTTGTAACCTTCCCGACAGTGCTGCAAGGCCCATTTTTTCTCCTGAGCTTCTGGAGAGAGAATGAGCCAAAGATCAGAGGAATTTTATTAGGTCTACTCTAGAGAAGCATTTATTTTATTAGTCTGCCTCCTGGGGAACATTTATTGTTAGAGTGGGATGGGCAGTCCATTACGATATTCATTACAAATATTAAATTGTCTAATAGAGACCTAAGCACTGGAGGAAAGTCTGCTCATCCTATTCATTTTTGTACATAATTTTGTCTGAAAATAATGTAGAATTATTACCTCATTTGTTCTATATACTTGAAAATTCCTAACATGCAAATGGACAGCAATGCAGGGATTGATATTCTACTTTCAATTTTGAGCTGCTATTTGGTTATCTTTAGGTGACATACTTTACATTTCCAGAAATCAGTGCCAAATAAATACAGTAATTCACCAAAAGAAAAAAAAATAGATACATTAGAATGAAAACTATCAATAAAGAAGAAACAAAGGGATCAGCAGACGACAGACATCTTGAAGCTGGATAGAGGTCTATGAAGTATCATGCAGGAGAAAGACAAGACTTAATTTTTTTGTTATTTATATGACATACTTGAAATGTTGCATGAAAAGCAAAAACTTCTAATGGAAGAAATTTATGGGTATGCAAAATTGTTTCTAAATCCAACTACAATAAATCCTTTAAGTGTTTCTCCCAATATATCGTATAGAACATGAATTACAGATGCATACAAGAAATAATAATAATTATTAGAAATGCCACATGAAGAGAAAAGCCACCCTTCACAAACGAAAAAGGGCTGCAGTGCTCTCAGCAGCACTTAAAAATGAAAAGCAAGCCTGTAGGAGACCAATGGATACATTATATAGTACAGCGTAAGTCTAGATAGAACTCTACTACGGGCTGCTCTGAAGGGCCATTCATTTACATCTACCACAGCAGATCCCTTTCCATTGTCCTCTTTCCAATTTTTTCTCTCCCTTCTACAGCTTCACTTCATTTTTCCTCCTTTTGACTTCCTTAATTACTACACTCATTTCGCTTTGAAGCGCTATTGTGCAAATTACAGCGTTTTAAAAACTGTTACCATATTTTATAAGCCACCTAAAAGGTTGTTAGATTCGGTAGCATGACTTTTAGTTTGTTATTAACTCTTCAGGCAGCCCATAAAAAGCATATTGATATAAAAGATGAAAGATCCAACATCTACAGTGTTTCTTCTTAATTACCACACCTTTTATCAGTTTCAACAGCACTGTCATTGTAAGCGTTCACCACATTCTTTTTTCACTTGCTTATTATTATTACTACAAGATTTAGCTTCCAGACCTGATCTCAAAGAGTAGGGTCCTAAATGAAAATACTAAGATTTCCCCTTTCCTTGGACACTAATAGAAGAGAATGACATGCTTTCAGCTACAGCAATATATGAAGAACAGAAACACAACTTGTTCATCTGTTTAGCCTACTGAGAACCATCAGCAGTTTCCAAGATGTAAATGCTTGAACTTGAAGCAACATAAAAGCATTACACTGTGCTAGTTAGTTTTTGTAACAAATGAAATTCACTTCATCAGCTTTAAGGAAAATGAGTTGGATATTCTGCAGTCAGACAAGTAGCGAGTGATGATGGTAATTCAGAACCAACAACTCCGGGTGCATGGTGAGCGCCCACTCCTTCTCCCTTTCATTTCTAACACTCTGCAGGATCTTGTGGCCAATGGATCCACATGAATAATCCTATGGTTGCTTCTAACCAGACCAGATTTTTAAGGCAGCTGTGTACAAACAGCAGGAGGAAGAGAAATCCCTATATAGTACTCTGTTCAAGTGGTTTCCACTGCTTTCCACATTTATGCGGTCTATGATGTAATCAAAATATGGGGAAGACCTTGCATTAGTTTTTAGCTACTGAAGGAATTCCAGACAAAGTAATGCTTACATACAGAAATCAAAGAATTTATGGAGATCCTCTATAAAACAATGCTCGTACACATGGTGAAGTTTTACCTTCCTTTCTTCTGTTCCTGTGCCTGAACCAAGACACTAAGGTAGTATTAATATACAGCACCACATGTGCTGCATATGAAACCTCTTTCCAGTTTTCTTGACCCATAAGGTCAAGATTTTTAAGAGTAAATCCATTTAGATAGCAAATAAGCAACTACATTTTCAGCTAGGTCTAATGAAGTATGGCAAGCTGTTCTAGTAATCTGCCCAGATATGTCACTTTGAAAACTACTGAGCTCTTGTGATAATTTGGTCCCAAATACTTAACAACCAAACAAGGACAAACTGATTGAAAGAAAGTGACTGGAATTTGTACCAACCCTTCTGGAAGGAAGGGTGGCCTACCTGAAAAGGTGGGGAGTGGAATAGTAAATAATTTACTGCATCAAAATAGACTGTGATCTTGAGTAAAACAGAGAGATAGTGGAAAGCAATGACTGAAGTTTCATTACGAAAAAGAGCTGACAAAAAGCTTTGCTTAGTTGCTAGCTGTGTCCCCCTCAAAAGGGAAAATCCTACCTAGTTGCACTGCCCCGTAACTGCGTTACTCTTCACAAGAAGAGAAGCACTCCATACAAGCAAGCCATTTAGTCAATAAAATGACCGACATGCTGGCTCAGTGAAGGTCTCCCTCCAATGACAAAGCCTGGTGGCAATAGCCTGCCCTTACCCATCTTTTTTCAGTGAGGCTTTGTGCTTTTCTTTGCTCTTTTGCTAAGTTGTTAGAGCTGCATTGTTCCATGGCGACCTGTAATTTTAATGAGCATGTTATATTACCCAAACTATTAATGCCTGCTTTGTTTACATCTATTCTGGAAAACATACTGAAATAAAACACAGTAAAGGCAGCAGAGAGAACACACAGGCTTGTAAAACTGTTGTTTCCAGTGCTGCTAACGTACTCTCTCAATCTAAGAAAAGAAAAGCCGATGCTTATTTTGGCAGCCTCCGTTGCGCGCAACAGACCTTAGGGCCTTGAACAGTACAAGAATTCCGGCTGGAACTGCAACGGTGAGCTTTTGGGTCCGCGTACACACTATTACGTGGAAATCTCAAATGCCTCCAGACTGGGAAGTTCTCACTGAGGCTAGGGCCAAGTATTTCCCCAGTGTAACTGCAAAGGGCAAAAAGCAGTCAGCAACTTTGTTTAGAACTACTATCATCACGATGCTTCTCCCTCTGAGGCTCGGCTACAGCTCGTGAGGAAAGAAATACGGCAACGTACTTCGTTAATCTAAAAAAACCCCGTCAGAAATTGGACATCTGCTTTCTCTTCCAAATCTCTTTTGACTCATAGCATTCTTCTATATTGTGACAAGTATTTCATTTATGATCTTTTTGAGATTCTAAGGCAGTTAAACAGCTTAATATTATCACATGAAATACCAAAGTTGTGGGATAACCTATTGCCTTGATCTGACGTGAACTTTTGGAATTAAGAAGATTTTTTAATATTTAAAAAATCTTTCTTCTATTTAGAAATTAACCATAAAAGTGAAAATTCCATATTCTTTTCACCAGAACAGAAGGAAAACTGGAGAAATACAGTAATATTAAGCAAGCAAGAATTGCTGCTTAATTAGATTTCCTCTCTCAAGTACTTTCTCCTCTACAACTGCTGTGGGCAAAATTGAGCAAGGAGGAGCAGTATGTTTCACAAGTGTTCTCACAGTCCTTCCTCTGCACTCTTGCTACAGACAATTTCAAAAACTTTTCTTTTTTCCTTCTATGCAATCCCTTCACAGATAGTCATCAACTTTTTCTCTTTATCACAACTTTCCCATCACAGCCGTTGAACAGGAGAAAGCTCTGACCTTAAGTGCCATGAGAAATCACAGAGGAAAAAAGGGGCCGACAGAGGAATCAAGTCCAGACCTTTGAAACTCAGAGGTTTAGCCACTGCACGTGAGTTAATCAGCAGAGAAAAGCACTGGACCTCTGAGAGTGTTGGAAGCAGTGACTGAACAACAGGGGAGGAAACCTCAAAGAGACACACTAAAGGAGTGGTTATTAAGGTGCCTTTATTTTTATNAAAAAAAAAAAAAAATCTCAATATCTAAGTAATTTTCACTATCTTAAAGTTAGGTATCAAGATTCTACCATTAGAACATGAAACTTCTAGTGGAATAAAAAGATCAAGAGAAGATTTTAGAAGGAAACGCTCTTTTATTTCAATAGTACTAGAATATCTAAAAAATTTCCATCAGCTTCAGATCGTGTGATGCTACAATGACAGCCGTGGCAAGCTTTTTGTAATGACCTTGTATTAAAGGTGGACTCTGACAGGACTTCATTTCTACATGTCTCTATGGTGAAAGCTTACAAACATTAAAAAAATGTTCTTTCAAACTACACTTGAGTTACGGAGTTTCTATAGGCTCTATATTGGATTCACACTTTCAACATCTATACACTACCACTAGTTTGCATTTTTTGTCATTATGTTGCAATACATCATTTTTATGCATATGATACCCAGATTTATCTATTGCTCAGTAACGAACCATTCTGAAACAACAGAAACTACTGTCTGACTGATAATAATCGAATAGCTCGGAACTTTGTGAAGATAATGCAAATAAGATAAATAGCACTATTTCTTCCACATACATTTATTTTCTCCTGCCCCTAATGAGGATAGCTTCTGTGTTCCTTGCTTGATTTCAGGAAAAAAAATTACTCTTAGTGAGAAATACGTTTGGCAAATTGTATATGGGTACCTAATGAAGTATCTAAAGTGCAGATTTTCCATACAGGGAATTCTGTTCAAAACAATTTATCTTGATTTGTCTGATTTTCAGTCAAAATGATGGGATGAGTTAAACCTATTATTTGCCAAGAAAATGAATACTAATGTAGAGCAATAAGCTAAATCATCATATGACATACGGAAATCACAGAAATGTTTGGGTAGAATGTCAACATTGATGAAGATCCAGCAAAGTCTCAAGACAAACGTTGATTCCTAGCATAAAAACACACAAAAAACTGCAGCACATCGTCACACAATCCCTTCTCAGTTATACTTCCAATAAGCTTATATTAATTTCACTGGCATAATGAGAATAAAGAGAATAAATCAAGTGAATGAAGTCCAGAGTGATCTTTGCCTGTTTTGGATAAGATTCATTTAGACAGAGTATCAACTCCTATGATTGCTTATATAAGAAATTGAGATGTATGCTTTAAGTAGTGTCATTTAAGTTAAATCAATCTTTCACTTCTGAAGGAAAACCAGTCTTCTAAAAGCAAAGCAAATACAGCATGCATTCACAGAAGGGCTGATTGAAAGAATAAAGTAAGTGCTTTTCCATGGTATTCAAAAACTCGGAAGATTTCTTTGGGATACAATGCAATACAAGTCAAGAAAAAGATGCATCCTAAGTCTCCCAAATATCCAATAGGCCACTTTTAATATCAAACAGGTGATGAAAGAGCAACAGAATGAAAGGCATTTATAGTACTTAGAAGATAAGTATAGTATTAAGTCAAAAATCCCACTGGGAGGGAAAAAAGTTTAAAGATACCTCAATGGATATCTCCTTGAATCCACAGAAGTACAGCTTTTGCAATGGCTTAGAAGAGGGAATATAGTAGTCTCTGTATGTATAGACTAAGTATAGGTAGTACTTAAGAGTAGCAGTGGGACTATGATACCTATGTGAGCTCTCTCTAAGAGAACTTTATGTGTAGCTAAAATGGGAAAAAGGAGAATGGCAGAAATAGCTGCTGATTCACCACTTATTTTATATAGATTAGATAGTTTGAATCCTGCTGTCACAAGGCTGATACATCTTCCCTCTGAAAACAGTCACTTTTGGAGTAACTTCGACATTTTTAGTCTGAGGGCCTTAGGATTCTTAGAAACAGGAAGGTTATATTTTTCAACAGACTGCTGATAGATCTTTCCAAACGACTGACTTTCTCCTCCTGCAATGACAGTTGCCTTTAAGATCTCCTTTTTTTTTAAGAGGAAGTTGCCATATTCATCCACACATCCACACCATTCCCAATCTCTAAAGCAACTATTAGAAATTTCTATGTAAATTTTGAAGGGTTATAAAGTCAAATGTCTAGGCTGAGTAAGATTAGTGGGGCAACTCCGGAAATAATATTTTAATAACAGCTGACACTGAGTATATCAGACAAGCAGAAATATGGAGCTCAGAATTCAGTTTTTCAATTAATTACGTCTGAATGAAAACGGGCACTTTGCCTCTTTCCTTCACCTGCTGACTGAAAATTGATGCATCATTACCACCTCTGATACCTCTGATTACCACCACTGAGCCTGGAAACCATTAACTTCTGCAAGAAGACATCTACAATAATAAAGAAAGTCAGAGCATCCTTTCTTAAGAGGTGTTCAAATTGGTGCTTTGGTAGAGGAAATGCTCTATTTATAGAGCTCAAGTCGAACAAATCTGATGCAGTGTATTAAGGAACAGCAACAAAATTCAACATTTGTACTCTGAAAAAACCCTAGTTAGATACTCTGAGATTAGAAGTGCATCTTTGTTTCTTGCTTCATCAAATTCATCACTGTGAATGACCAGTTCATGCTTAAATTTTAGCTGTTACTCTTTCCAATCCTTCTGAATGAGGCTTCCTGGAAACATAACAAGGTTTGTTTAATGTACTCTGTCCAGAACACACGTGTCCCTGGGGCATTACCTGTCCAAAGGCACTGCAAATCATGAGCCCTCCTTCTATTCAAAGTCCAAGAATTCATCTTGTCTGGAGTCCATCAAAAAACTATCAAGCAGTTCCTTCTAGATAATAGAAAGTATAAAAAAAATTAATAAAAAATTTGTAAAATATAGAAAAGGAAGGTAGATCAAACCTTCTAACTTGGAGTTTTGCAGTCTCTGACCTTGGAGATACTCAGTCTTAGGACTGAGAGGCTCTGCACAACACGATCTAAGTGGGTCTTACACTGTGTGGTGGTTTGGGCCAAATGACCTGCAGATCCTATGACATTCCAAACTAGATTATTATATGATTTTATATGCCACTAACAAAGGGTGAACCACAGAGTTCAACAACTCCTTAACAACACTAAATACAGCTTTCAACAAAGTCTGAGAAAATACTTTAAGAGAAAGCACTGCATACTATGTTTGAGAATAAGGGCTTCAATGTTCTGCTTAGACAACCACAAAAGAGAGGACAAAAAAAAAAAAAAAAAAAAAAAAAGGAAGTTGGAGACAAGCAGTAGTCTTGCGCTAACAAAGTGCAAACAAATTTCAAGACACTATGATCCTATAAAACATCCCATAAAATATTATCTACCAAAGCCCTGCAGAATCCTCAAATTTTAGGGCAGGGATGATCACAAACTTCACCCTGCTGAAAACGGCAGCACAAATTTAAAGCTTTGAAAAAGGAAGAGCACCCACAAATAGAAGCAGAGATGTGAAAGAGCCAGTTAAGTGTTACTCTTTACAGAGATTAGGAACAAATGTTTCTTTAGTGCCTAGCCAGAGCAATAGGAAAAAAAAAAACGGTAAAAGGTCAGCCACTTTACTTCTTGCACCACAAGAGTTTAAAAGATGGTTCTTATGTTTTGGGCAAATGAAGAGAGAACAGCTGCAGCACTGAAGTCCATGTGGGTGTCGGGCACCTGCACACCAGGGTTGCTGAGTACCGAAGAAAAAGCTGTCAACTTCCTGCAGGCACTGGGCAATTCAAGAAGATAACAACTAGCTAGGAATCAAGAGACTTGCTCTTATTATAAAGACAAACCCAGTTTGCCATAGATAGGTTCAGCTGTTTATTCCATATGCATGTGTATTTGTGAAAACACGGTGTGCTAATGTTCACAGATGAGTGGAGCCCATGAGTACTTCTGACTCATTTTATAATTCCTGTGCCTCCAAGGCAGTTCCTGTTTGAATGGCAACATGTGGGTACATGAAGGAATTGCTGAATACTGAGAAGATTATGATTATTTGTGCTGAAAATCTGCTGCTGTGCACGTGCTTGCTTTGTTGTTGCTGATGATTATGAAGACCTTAAACTCCTGACCATGGTCACACAGCGTCACAAGTGAGTATGCCAGTAACAGAAAGAGCAAAGCAAACTTCATAGCATGCGTAGACAAACATGTCAATTAATTGTCGCCCATCAACCATGACATTCAACGCATGCAAAGCTTCAGAGAAAGATTTTAAAGGAACCCATGCAACAGTTTAAAAAATTGAGTTGTATTTTAATTATTGATTTCATTATTACAATACATAAACATATCACCAGTCAGCTATGTTTCCTTTGATCATTATTATTGATCAACATCTTCAAGCTAGGCAACATATATAATCAGACACACACTGTGAACATGGAAGTTCTTAACTTCTGAACTGCATGTATCCAAGCATAAATATTTACCTTAGCATGTGATGTTTAATTATGGTATGACCTCTAAAGGATCAAACAGCTCAGTTTAATCTACCAAAACCATAAATTTTACCAAAATATCTTTTCAAAATTTTCTATGAAAATTTATATTCATAGCTTGTATGTATGTAAAGGAAGAAAGAGCAAGAAAGGAAGGAAGGAAGGAAACAGTTTGGGCACTACTGACCTTATACAATTAATTTTGCAAGGCTGATTTCATTGTCATGTCCATTTGTGACAATCACCTTGCTACTCTTACTTCAGAATTCTCTGCAGTGAACATAGTATGCTTCTATATACATCAGCATGCTATCAAAAACAGTAATGATCTCTGTATACTACTTTGGAAAGATGGAGGATGCTTAGGAGACATTTATGTTCATTTATGTTCTCTGTTCAGATATTTACAACTGTGATCAAATTACATTTACATAGTTATGACCAATTTTATGTAGTATCTTCAAGTAGAGTGCAATCAATATCTCTCTATGTTACTATGATGCGAGTCATAGAAATCTAACTACAATGCACTTGGTTTTATCTTTCTCCTAAAATTTCCCTAAATTTAAGCAATTCTAGGAAAATACAGTATGAATGGATGGTGATGGCTGATAAACAATGAAAACAGTCTCCACTTCAGAGCAATTACGAAGTTGTAAAAAACTCATCTGTTAAACCACATGATCTAAAAATATCTTTCTCGGTTTTCAGAGAAGTAGTGAAAAGCCTAGTGAGGTAGATGATATGTGGGGCTGCAGAACCATGCGATGTAAATTGAAGAGCGCAAGCAGAAACTCACCTCTAGCTTTGTTCTTTGCAGCCACTGGAAGCAAGGAAAAGATTGCACAAGGAGAAGAGAACAAAGATAGATTAGACAGAAGTTCTGAGTAAGGAAGAATACAGAGAAACTTTATCACTATTGATTCAAAGCTAAAAAACACTATTTCTAGGATTATTTGACCAATTTATTTAAGATAGTACAGTTCTAGGAGATAGTTCAGATCTATGTTTCTGTCAGGAGACCTGTGTTTAGAATTTAGAAAGGATACCACAAAACATACTTGAAAAGCATGGCAAAGACTGCAGAAAAATCACGTACCATTAATCAAAAATAGGTGAGAAGGCAGGTATACACATTTGTAAGTTTTAAACTTGAAACACCATTTGCCTTGCTAAAAGTTCCTTCTGAATTACCCAAATCACTTGTCACTCCTTTGCTCCTATTTCTCGAAATGTTAATCTTTCGTACAGCTGATGCAAACACCACCAGCGAAACTGCAGGCGCTCCAGTCATTTGCAGTCTACATTATGTGATCCTTGTTTTTCTTTACTGAAGCATGTAGCTTCCAGTGCTTCTTGCACCATTACTAAGCATGCCTCTATTGATGCTAACGGGTATGCAAAGCAAAAGCAGCAAGCAACATTTAACAAACAGTGATCAGCGTTCAAACTCAGATAAAAAGGGGAGCTGGTCTTCCTGACAAAACAGTTCCCCTCTGAAGCAGCACGGTTTCACACTATTAATTCCAAAAGCACTACACTATCATAAAAAACAAAGAAGATAGGAGAGGTAAAAACTCCCTCTAATACCTTCTCTGCCTCCTTTTCCCAAAATACAACAGAACAATTATTTCCTGTTTTCTAAGGTTCTTGACTAATGTTGATGATACGCAGTATAAATCAGGGCCAGAAGTGAAAATGGGATCATTCTGTTAGCTCTACATTGCACTACAGCTAGTACTTCGTAAGGGTCTTTAAACACAAGTGCACTTTGAAACTGCATTAATTCAAGAGTACCTTTATGAAGAAAAGGTACCTCAGAAAAACACCTAATTCCTTCTTGTAAGAGGAAATTTGTAATTGTAACTACTTTACAATTCAAAGACAGCGACACTTGTGATCAACATACAGAAAATAAGGAGAAAGACCAAATCCCACTTCTGCTCTTCTTGCTTCTTGTGTTAACACATCAGGGGTCTAAGTACCCATTTCTTTTACCTTCTTCACCAGTCAGATACCTTACCAGTCAGTCCTTACTAAGGTAAGTAGTGAAGGCCAAGCTACTATATAGGTAGAAGCCATGAAAAACCCAATTTTAAAGTTTTAACTGTGTGAACACATCCAACAAATGCCAGTTCTCTAGATTTTGTTTTGTTTTGTTTGCCCCTCATCCTTCCTCTACTTCCAGCTGCACCATTCTACATTGCCTGGTGGTGAAAACAAAACCCAACAGTAGTCCCAGGATGTCTGAAATCACTACTACTCATGGAATAGTTCTGCTTTAGGGAGATACCACAAACACAGACATTTCTGCAGAGCTATGGTCTTAAAATTAGCTTTCCACAAAGCTGTTCAACGAGATATACTCAGCTGCAAAACATCCTGTAAATCTTACATGCTCTAAAAATCGCTTGAGTAGTAAACAAAATTAATGGTGCCATTCTAATTTTTTAATAAGTGAACAGTTTCTCCTTCATGCAAATATAAGTTGGTAATGAATGCATCGAGCTCATCAACCTGTTCATTTTCTTATGCTTTCCCCTCTTTTTCAGTCCTGAGAATTGCATCCACATGAACACATTGTCACTTCAAGCCAGAATAATTATTTAAATTTAACTTTAAACTTAAGAAACGTTTGAAGGAAAGCCCCCCCAGGTAATTTAAAAGTGGCAGGAGACTTTATACTCATATTCAGCCAATTAGAATAAGGAAATACACACACATACACACACGCACATGCACACACACACACACAAACACATACATCCATTAAAAGAATTCAACAACATTATGATTAGACAACTTTGTGTTCACGAGCACTAGAGAAATACTACCCGCCAGTTATCAGTAAATAAAGAAAAGACATAAATGAGGTTGTACATTATAATTGGAAGTAGGACAGCTTACTAGGCTTGTTAGACCAATTATAACCCTCTGCATATTCAATAATAGAGGACTAGATGACAGTAATGTTCTTATAAATGTCATGTGCAATACTTGTAAGTTTTCCCATTGACAGCCTGGTCCAATTACAAGTCAATTGGTAAAGTTCACACTGCACAATAGCCAAATTAGCTGAAAGGGGTCTTTCAAAATATAATTCTACGTACTGAAGGGAACTGGAGCTGTTTCCATCAGTGACCTAACTTTTTGCTAACTAGCATGGGGGAGAATCCCCTTTCACGGTTGACAACTGAGCTTGATATTTCTTTTTTTTCAAAGGTGACACACTTCTCCTTTCCCTCTTTAGCATCAGGAGTTTTTCCTCACCGCTCTGAGCATGTTTCTTGCAATGATGCTCACTGCAGGAAGCAGTATTTCTGATGTAAAGAAGATACTATTTTTAACCTGTATCCAAAATGTTTGGGAATTTTTATCCACCTCTTTACTACTACTGCTACATGAAAGGTTGTAAGAGCAGACAAGCAAATACAATTTTTTTCAAATAAGCATCATCAACATTGCCAGTGGCAGAGGTAGGCTGACCTCTCAGTTGGGGCACCAGATATGGAGGGACTACATTTTTTATGTCACTGAATTCAGTTGCAAAAGACCCATGGGTTTCAATAAACAACATTACAGTCATAGTATCTTTCTTTATGACTGTCTTAGCAAGTCAGCCGATTTCTCTCTGCCCTTTGTCTATCCATCTTCACTTCCTTCCTAGTTAAAGACACAAGCTGTTCAAGACAGTGAGTGTCCTACTTCCCAATGCACTGTATTTTCAGAATACTGATTAAATTTGAAATTTCAGTAATGTACATAAACCGGATTTTAAGAGGCCAGTAATCATTTCCAGGTAGAATGTAACTTGAAAACTGGAATTTACTGTATCTGGCCAGCATTTTGTTTGTTTGGACAAGTTAATAAGTCAGTCAGGAAAGGGACAAAAAGGAAAAGCAATGACTTCTTGTATTGCCCCAGGTTCCCAGCGTTCTTCAAAAACCTAACACATTGCAAAAGCATTTTCTTTCAGCTACCCTTCCTCATCTTCCTCAGGAAAGTGATTATTTTTGGGAGGCATATTGAAAAAAAAAAAAAGAAAAAAAAGAAAAAAGGAAAGTGAACGATGACCTTTGTTGGAATTTAAAGACAATCTTAAAGACCAGAAAAGAAAGACCATATCCTCCAAAGCGCCTCTAAGGTACAACAAACGTGCTAGCAGGAGAGGAAAAAAACAATAATAAAAAAAAAAAACACTGTTGTATTAAACTTTGGTTTTATTAAGATTAAACAATACTATATTTTCCAAAGGCATTTCTTGTCATTGTACAAGAAAACAGAAGTTTTGGCTACTAGGGAAAGGTCTCAGTGAGAGATAATCAGAGGAGAGCAGGAGCTCAAAGCCAGAGATCTCAGTAGAGCTCACTCAGAGAGCAGGATAAAATATCTGCCAAGCCTTGAATCACGACAGTTCATTTTCACAGAACTCAGGTACTTAAGTTTTTGTTTTTGTTTTTTATTAAAGGAGAAAAGCATCTCTCCTGTAGCTGTTCCACCTGAAACAATGTTTTTGAAAATCACTGTCTGTATATAAAAGGCTGGATTCAAATTTTGAAAACCCTAATATAACCATGCTCTCAAATATCAATAATATGTTTTATTTTTCCATGATGCATCTTTCTGTCTTTTTGCACGCCAGCAAATGTTAAATTACATTCTTTGATAAATGGTGGTTACAAGATGCTCAATATTTTTTCCACACACAGCTGTCTCTACATTGTTCATTTTTTGTGGACATTTTTAGACAGATTTGATATAGCATTTATTTTATTTTTCTCTTATGTGATTTATTATTCCATTTAAGATATATCTTTTGTCTTTGGGAAAAATAATTAAAAAAAAAAGTTTACTTTAATATTACTTTAATAGCTCAATAGAAAGGGAAGAATCTTTCCTCCTCATGTCCAGCCTTCCCTATCCTTTTATTTTAAAAAAACAAAGGGAAAAAAAAAACTGAGAGGCTTTAGGATCAGTGTCTTTTCCTCATTTCACCTCCCTGCTGCACATATTAAGAACTCAGCTAGCTACAGGAAAAGCTGGTACAATCTCTAAGTGTTATAGTAACTTGATAGCTCTCTTCAAGATAAGAGGCAGGACAAGAAGTACCATCCTAAAGCACATGATACCGACTTTCTCCTGAGGCACACTGGGATATTATGGTCTTAAACCTACAGTTTCAGCAAATGTGAAAGTTCTCTCATTTCCAATGGAGAATAGAGAAATGAACGGTCTATATAATAGACATTCATCTGCATGTTTACTACAATCTTAAAAGCTTACGAGATCAAGAGACATCAAAAATAAGTAACATTCATATACAGAGTAGCATTCAGTAAGAAGCATTCATTAAAAAAATCATATATTTTTCATATTTCCAATTCTCAAAAGAAAAGGAGGTAATTTTCACACAATTTGGTACAATGCTTCCTTTTAAGTTCATGATGAGGATGATATTTTTTCCCTTGAGATATGCTGATGGATTGTCACTGGTCAAAAGGTCCCCTGTGGAACAGAAGTTTTTAGCAGAATCATGTCATCATCAAACTGTTTGGATCTCGCAAATGGAGTATGAGATCCAGACAGAGCAGAAATACTGGTGTGTGCTGTACTGCAGCATGCTGGACAGCCTCCTTTCCAACAGCAGTATTTTCCAAAATCCACGGGAGGAGAAAGGAACCACCACCAGGAATCCTGCCCAGGATTTTGGATTTTCTGCACCTAGGCAACAATGTCAGGTGTGGCTTGAAGAGCCACCTATAGATGGCAGAGAGAGAGGGGGCCTTGGTAGTTCTTTCAAAATAGAACTTATATATATATATATATATATATATATATGTATGTATGTATGTATATATGCTAGATTGCTAGATATATCCACATGGCTAAATTTGTTTACTATTGGTTTTCTGAAGATTTGGTCTCACATAAGGCTCCCTTCATTGCTATTGCCTAACACATTTCACTGTTAACTTCATTTTATATGTGAATTCTGGACAGTCCACACAGATTTCTAAAATATAGTTAGCTGCCTTTGTGCAGCCATTGAAGATCTGTATGTTCATGCATATGTAATTATACGTAATCTAAACACATCACTATTATTTATCCAAAATTTACATCATTTTGTCCATAACACAAGCTCCAAAGATGACAATCAGATATTTACTTCACAGACGGATAGATTTCACTTAATAAATTCATAGACGGCTCTTGAAAAAAAAAAGATCTTTATAGCTCTCAGAATTTAATGCATTTTTTTTCCTCAGAGTTTAAGAGAAGACCTTGAAATGCACAGGTATGCAAAAATATATGATTTTACAGTAATAAAAAATGGATTTGTGTCTTTTAACTACAACATTAAGTATTTGACAAAACATAACAGCATAATATTGTGTGTGTGCTATATAATAAGGATTGTGCATCTACATAGTGGTTTGTAAATTTTTTTCCTTTTAGAACATCAAGTCTGTTCTTGAAAATATAATTGAGCAGGGGACAGAAATAACAGAAATGCAAATCTAGAAGTGTTCTTAAGAGGCCAACAAGTGTATCCTCCAGGTTTGAAGCAGCATGAATTATGCTTGGATCATTTCTAACAGATTGCCTAACATATTATTAAAACCTCTGATGACAGGGACTCCACCCATTCCCCAGGTAATCCATTTGAGCGTACAGTTGTCCTCTTAACGGCCAACTGTTTTCCTGACATATAACCTGACCATCATCACAGAGACTAAGGCAATTAATTAATCCTTCTCCTACCCTCAATGAGTAGAAGTAGCAAAAGAACATCGACTTCTTTAGTGTAACCATTTGCATATTTGAAGACTTTGATTTTTCTCTCGTGTGACTAAACAATCAAGTTTTTCCATACTTTCTTAATACACGGGTTTCCAACTTCCTCTTAGTTCTTTTTCCCTTTTGCCTGGATTTTCACCAGTTTGTCTATATTGATCTAAAACTTGACATGATATCCAGCTAAGGTGAAACTAGTGCAGAAGAGAGTAATTACTTCCAATGCCTTGCACCTAACTCCAGCTGGGCGCTCCGAAATAGCACTCGGCTCTAAGGCAAGAGCACCACACTGTGTTCAGGCCCACCATGACCCCTTGCTTCCCCTCTCCAGATTGCTGCACATCTAGCTATTGCCCATTTCATTTTGCATGCCTGTTTTCTCCTTTCTGAAGGCATGGCTTCCCCCTTGTCTTTAGAAGATTTTAAAGTTATTTCTCCTATTTATTTAGGTAATGTTGAGTACTAGCAGAGCCCTCCGATTTCATGAATAAATGCTATCAGAAGCTTTAATCTAAAAAGTACAAATTTATTTCAAAGCTGCATACTGTACCACATTATTTTTGTATATCTACCATTGTAGTTGAAGAATAGAATAATTCTTGGTGACAGTAAATGACTTTCAAATCCATACCAACAAGGTCATAAAGGACTTTGGTTCTGTTCAATATGTCTACATTCAACCCATAATTAGTAAAATCAGTCAAATTAGCAATTCTGCTGTTAAAAAAAAATCCATTCTAATGTCCCTCCTACACGCACTATAAAATGTGTACGCAAGCCAGAAAAGAACTTTACAATCTAATGTGCAGACATGAATGACAAAATGCTGTTATATCCCAGTGCATCTAGCAAATCTGTGAACTAGAAACAGACCACCTGCAAACGAAGCAATGGTTCATCACACCACCCCCGCCAGTAGGAGTTGACTCTTTCATTATTAAATAAAAAACAAAGAAAATAATCAGAACAGTCCCTGCAGCCTAATATATGCACTGTGCCCTGTGAGAAGAGCACTGTCTGGAGAAGTTGCTTTTAAAGCATAGCTATCTGGGCAGAACGCAGCAATTCTAGAGACTCTATTAAGTTATATTTTCCTTGATGAAACTTTGGAAAGCAATGTGAAGACAGAGCACAGGTTTCAGCATTTTAGCCCTCCACTCACTCCTTCTCTCCAAAATTCAATATTGGGTAATGAAAGAGTATTTTCCAAAGTTCAGAATTTTTCCTTTCCAACCCAAGAGAAAATAGGTTTGTAAAATAGTAATTACTGAACACAGATAAAGAGAAGCCACTCTTATATTGAAATGAAAGAGCTAAAACAACTGTAATCATCTTTCAAACTTCCTAATATGCTGTTAAACATTAAATATTTTAAAACTGACACTAGATTATCATGTTCAGTGAATTTTATTATGTCACACTAATCATAAAATATTGAAGAACATGTGGTTCCATTTTCTTTCCAAGAAGTAGACTATAAATATAGTAATTTTGTTCTCAATATTCATTATAACTGGCAAGACGGAGATCAGCAGAAGCATCTTATAACATAAACATCACAAGAGTTCAGGATTCCAGCTGTAGCTAATTCACACGAGCAATCAGAAATACGTAATAGTGTATTACTATGTAGCAAAACTGAAGCAGGAGTATAATCATGTCCTAATGCCTCCTCTTAAGGCATCCAGGTAACATGATTCACCTGTCTCAAAACGCCAGCTTCGGGCATTTTGTAATACAGCTGGACACATAAGTTGCATAAGCAATGCAAGTTGCAAGCAACATTTTTATCATAACACTTGGACTTCTAAAGAAAAAAAGAAGGACTTGAAGCAAATTTCACTTGCAAATAAGTAATATGCATTGTAAACAACACTAAATACAGTTTTTATATTTCATCACAGTAACAATGTTTTGCAAAATATGTTGAAAAACAACTCTCTGAATGAAAAAGCAGAAGTAGAATGAAGCATTCCATAAGGTTATAAATGTGGTTATGTCAGACAGGCATACAATTATTCAGTTCTGTCCTCTGTTCATTTAAACAGTTATTTCAAAACTTAAACCAAATATTTGAAAAGCTTTGATATTCGCTCATCACCTCTAGTGACCTATCAAAATTTTTCATCATGCAAAATGTGTGCACACAAAGACTTGCACAGCTTCTGTGCTTATGTCAGGTCTCCAGGAAAAGCAGAAAGGAAGCAATCCTACTTAGATGCATTTAGCGAACTACTTAAGAACAAATTGCCCGTCATGAAGTAACTGTGATTGGGCACAAGCAGCTGTATCTAGTTAGCTTGTCATTCCCAGGACCACATGAATTTCAGCAAGAGAAAGGCATATTACAGCTATGAACAGATCATGTTTCTTCTCTTATCTGCAGATCACGGCATGCAAAATATCCTAAAACTACGTCCTCTCCATTTTCTTCAATGCAAGAGCAATCTGTGACATTTGTGTTTCATGCTTTTTTAAAAAACATGTATCTATCCTAATTTCAAGTCTCCAGTATTACGAAAGTCTACTGTGCTTATATGTATTATTTCAAGCTCAGATAATCCACAAATCTTTAAGATATCTGAAAATAAGTCTTCAGCTAACCAGCATGAGATCAGAAACATAATCAAGGGCAAGAAGCCAGACAGCAGCCAGCCAGTCAGGGTTCTCCTTATATTACCTGCACACATACAAGTAACTCATCTGCTGCAAAGCCAAAAGAGGGTATGGGAAGGAAACTGAGTTGTATTATACAGTTATTTTCCCTATTTGTTTCATTTAACACCATAACCTACAGGATATTTGTATTAAAAAAAAAGTTACATTACATCCATAATAGATCATCCTTAAGATGAAAGCTGTAATTGTTCGAAATAGGATGCTATTAATATTGATCAGAGCTCCAATTTCCTTTGATCTGGGAACTGAAACCGCTTCTATTCTTCATTTAATTATATTGCTGTTGTGCTAAAATTGCTGGTAAGAAAGATTCATTTATGAGTTGATCTAAGTTTACAGTAGCCATCAGTGCTCTTGGCTCTCTGCATCTCTTTCAAGTTGCTACAAACAATGACAATTGCTACAGTGTTGTTGGATAAAGCTGGAAGCACTGGTGATCATGGAATATGTAATCTGGCAGCTTTTGGCGGCTGGAAAAAATGGGAATGATTTTTATCTCTGGGGCCTAAGTTCATATGCTGAGAAGCTCTGTTTCAATGATCACCTATTAACAGCAGAAAGCCATACTGATAAGTGTACTTTCTTCAGCTTGCATTTCACCTGGGTTAGTGTGAAAACGGGTGTCTCAGGCCTGCAACTTAGCAAGACCATCCTTCCTTTCCATAGGCACAGTGTTGACTTGAGCTGTTGATGTGGTTGCCATGGCTTTGTTCTCTAGTAGGATGCTGGTGCTCTTCCTTATTCACCCTTTGATCCTGGTCTTCAGACACGTGTGTTGGTGATACCCCTAAAACACAGCAGATAAGCTCCATGCACTGCGTATGAGCGCTGTCAGTGAATCATCAAAATCAGGGACTTCCTAGCATATTGGCCAGGGTGGATGCTCCAGGTCAGCGTACGGTCAGCACATGGGGCTGGCAGCCAGGCCACACGGTCTGTGTGATGGCACATTGTCCGCTGCAGGGCAGAGCCACAGGAGAGCGTCTGAGAGGCTGCTAGGAATAAATGAAGTGGAGGAGGAGACGAAGAACAAAACAAGCAAACCGTGTTCTGCACGTCCTGACATTTTGGTGGAATGCAAGCCCAAAGACTGAAGCTTTGTAAGGGGCTTTACCATAGCAGAGACCTTTAAAAATTGACTGTAGAAAATGTAGAAAGGCTAGATATAAACAGGAATTAAAATTGACAGATGGCAAAACAAAAAGTTCTTCAAAGTCAACAAGAAAAAGTCAGGAACAGATGAAAAAAATGTAAAAAGATGAAACCAGATAGAAACAAGCCAAAGACAAGCAGAAATAAGGGGAAAAGACTAAAATAAAAGATCAAAATCAGAAAGCATATAGACCCAAATGTGCATGAAACATAGCAACTACTGTAGAAATCTCAGAATTTCAAACTCTAGTCTGCCCTATGTACAGCATTTCAGTACGAAAAAGTATTTCTGAAGTGATAAGCAATACACTATTTAAGGAGACAGGTCATTTAAGAGTCTGTAATAACCATAAATGAATTTTTAATGTAAGAATATGATAGGCATTTTTTTGTATTTAACTAATGACTTCCTTATCACTGCAAGTGGTCTCTGCCTGTACTCCTTGTTTCTTATACCACCACAAAGTTATTACATTACCCAACTTAAAAAAAAAAATCATTTTTTATACAAGGCAAATGAGCATACATTCCTAGCGCTTCCCATTTCTCATTATTGCTTCTTATATTTTGCTCTCTTTCCTTTCGCACTGGTGGAAATACTCCCATAATTTAAAAGAATAAATATATATACATACATTACTCCCTGTAAGATATAATACATATAGGTATATTTGAACAACAACAAAAAAAGTTAGCTTAACTTGCGAAGTCAAGTGAAATTTAAAGATTGGGTGAGGTATAGTCACAGTACACTTTTGAGAAACCTCTAAACAGAATTATTTTAAGAACTAATTTCTAAGCACAGTACGAAGAAAGTGGCTTTACAGGAACTGATGTAACTCTTGAGGTAATCCTCTTAAATACGACCCCTAAACTAAAATATTTTTACTAATCCTATGATGAAAAAACAATTTTGGTAAACAACTGATTTTTAAGCTCTATTTACAGCTGTACAACTGCAGGGTGATTGTATGACAACTGCATTTTAATTTTAATTTGTAGTATGAGTTTTGTAACAACCTAGTAGAACATGTACTGGACAAAAAATTACCCAACATATTCCTCAGTAATGCAAACTGAAACTTTTCTGCAAGAAGACAAGGAAAAATACCTCCAAACTGGCTCCGAAGGCAGATAAACAAATTGCTACTGGATAATTCTAACTTATTCCTTGGCATCTCTGCCAAGATGAAGCACTGCATCTTCTAGACAAAATTATTACACAAGCACATCGAAGAAAACAAGCATGCAGAAACCTCTTATAAAGGAATAGTGTTTATAGATAGTGTTTAGCTTCAATCAGCGCAGGAGATAGACAAAACATTTCAAAATGTCACCTCTTGGTAACAAAAACAGTACAATAAGGGTTTCTGAGAAGAAGAATGCAGGAGGAGGTTGCTGGAGCTATTTTTGTTTTGCTGTCGGAGCATAGCCAAAAGAGATTTGTAGTTCAGTGAATGCGCAGCAGAAAAAATCTCCAGCTGGGAACATGTGCTCTGTGATATTTAAGCAGGTCCACAGTGGCTAACTACGTAGTTCACCAAATTATGGCAACGTGCTCTCACCTTGCCCAATTCTTGGAGTATGCCAGAGCAGATAGTAAATACATATATACACAGCTCCATTCCTCTTCTAGGAATCCAAACAAACCTTTCAAGGATAACTCAATTTCTGAGAAGTTCATACATGTACCTTATTTTATATTCAATTCAACTCTTTCAGTTTAGAAGAAGTTTTCACATGCAGTCAGTCACAGCATAAATAGAAACTGGCAACACGACTATGACTACTCCTCCTTAAAAACCTCATAAACCTTCTCTTCAAAGAGATTTATGAATAATGCGAACTAAATAATTCATGGCACTGCAGATGCCAGTCCAAATAGCCTCTTCCTTTTTAAGGTTTCAGTTTGTAGATGTGTGATCAAAAGCCTTCATCAGTCATGATAGTGGCATTTGTACTCACTCCAAACAAACCGTATTTGCATCTGAATGTTTTTCATTGAAATGAGATATATAATATGCCAGCCAAGTTCCAACTAAAAGCCGTTTTATGCTATTTAAATTCAGTCAAATTAAAGGCTGAATGCAACCTAAAAGGTCTACTCTCAGAACAGTAATTTGACACATCATAAATAAGAACCATTTTTTGTTAGAGTAGCTCAGCATTTGTCTAAAAATGGTACACTACATCTTAACAGTGCATGGCCTCTTGCGGAATAATAAAGAAAAGTCTTGCATATAAGGTAATGAAATAAACAGACACTCACACTGACACTGGTTCAAAAGTTGCACTTACTTTACACATTTACACAAAAACAAGTATGTAAAACTGGTTGCTATATGAAGGCAACATTAATCTGTAGGAAAATAAGAACTAAAAAGAACTAAATATGTTTTTAAGCAAATAGACACATGCCTAAAAAATCTCACCTTGTTTTATTAATCATATAAATTATGGACGTAAGAATCACTCTTTTCCACTTTCATTGCTTAGTTTTACTACTATATTTAAAAGTAGAAATAGACACCTCCCCGAAAAAAGAAAAAAAAAAAAAAGATCAGAACCCAGTATATAAAATAAATGGTTCAATCATCAAATGGGCAAGTGGGCAAGTCAGGAATTTCACCTTGCATTTCGCGACTTTGTGTTGGCAAGAGAAAATGGCAGTAGAATCAGATTAAAATTCCTCTTCTTGCCAAGGGGAATTAAATAGGAAAATAAATACAACTCATCTAAATTGAAGTTAATACTCTTTTTAAAAGGCTATTAAAAGCATAAAATGCCCTTTTGTCACGAACCTTAAAGGGGATAAACAAGATAATTCTTGTTAATTGTCAGGGGATTTTGTTGTCAATCCTCTTTTCTTTCAAAAAGTCTTCTTATTGTATTTAATTACGACAGAGGCTGGTAGAAAAGGGAAAGGAGATACAAATCATGATCCCGTATTGAAAGATGCAATACTTCAATCTTGGAGATAGTTACATTTTTCAAATAAAATATATATTCGCTTACTTTTCAGAAAACAGAGCTCCATTAGCTAGTTATCCAAGATCTAATATCTATGCTGAAGTCTTTGTTTTAAAGCACTTGAATTCAGCTATGTAATCAATACATGCACTAAATACGATATACTTCAGTAATCCAGATGACATTTATATTCATTCATATATAATCTATTCAAATATTTGGAGAATTTATGATTTCAAGATGTCACTAATTTTGACACAAAACTCTCATATGTAAATAATAACTGTACAAATTAATAAGAAGATGAATGCACTCCAGAAATCAAGGCAATTCCAAAGCGTTAAGATACAAGCTCCACCTGAAAACAACAGGGAATGGCCTGTGGCAGACTAGCACAACGGAACACCAAGACCATGAACCTTAATGCATAAAGCCAAGGAATAATCCTGGAGCAACGTATATTGAAAGATGACACTGATGAGGGCAGATGTAGAAAAATGATTATCAACTTCAGACCCCTAGGAGCAGCACGAATGAAATCACATCTTTGTGTTCTGGGAAATAAAACAGGCAACTTGGATAGAAATAAAGACGGGCTTTAATTATCTAAAAGTAAATTGGGAGCAACCCATGATAATTCAGAAGTAGTGTTATTATAGAACACAATGCAGAGTTAATTCAGAAATCAGTTTGTTCAAAAACATCAACAGCTGGGTTTAATAACAGACACAATGAATCAGAAATGAGGAAAATCTTGAGACAAGATTATTGAGTAATTCTAATCATATTATTAGATTTACAATTAAACAATGGGAAAAAGCCTATAAACTAGAATTATTTAAATAAAGGAAAATAATTTCAATTGTGGAGCTGCAAGAGTATGAAAAGTAAAGGTCTCTAGCATTATTTTGTCTAGTTCTATTTTAGAGATGCTTGGTTATGCTGTTAGCAAGGCAAAAGCTAATTTCCCCATTACTTTCCTGTTGTTAAAAAAGACTGTCTTGAGATAATACTAAAATATCATTTGTATTTAAAAAAATGTTTTAGTGTAAGCAAAAGATTTAATTACAGTGTTATATTCTGGTATTTCTAGTCATACTCAGTAAATAGCTCTTTCTGCAAGTTATCTCCCTGTTTTTATAATTCCTATGGAGTAGATGCTTAAATTCTATTACCTTTGGGAACATGACTATCAGATGATTAAAATCAGTACCACTGGCAAAGTAAAAGTAGTGGTTGACTGTAAATTTAATTGGAATATTCAGATATTTCATTAGGAGAATTACAAAGTTAAGCTTTGTACAACAAACACATGGTCAAATTTTACACATAAAAGTAAATATTCATAGCAAAGCAAATAATGTAATATCGTATCTTGTTTCATAAATTTAAAAAAGTTGAATTTTTATTTCTAATGGAGAAGAATAAAGCCGTGTTATTTGGCCAAATCACAGCAAGTTAGTAAAACACAGAAGTGCAGACCTTGTTCACTGATGTAGGAGGCTGTAACTAGTTATTTGTCTAGCTATGATTACACTTTAAAACTAAAAAAATAATTTCCTGTGCATTTAGTTTTAACTTATGGTTATTCTTGTTGTATTGATAAGCACGACAAAATATACAAGTGATTAAAATAAGGTAAATATCAAACATAACATTTTAAAACATATGCGTCAGTTCTATCTAACAGAACAGATTAACAATGACTATAAATCCCTAAATTGAGTCTGATGATATCTGGACATCAGTGAACGTATCAAGATAGGCCTAGCACACTGACATGGTTGTTGCTAAAAATAAAATAATTTTTCAGCAAAGAAGTATGGAATAAACAATAGGAAACCGATTCTGTGAAACTCTATTTTCAGGCTTATCTATGATCTGTCTTTCTCAATTCCACCTTTCTTCAAAGGCCTTACATTTTGCCCAGATCAGATGAGGTGAATGATTCACCAGTTTGACTTCATTAAAAGTTATCCTTTTACTGAGCAAAGGGAGCCAACAGAGAATAAGGTGTTTTCCCCAAATGCTTACAGAACAAGATCTCCCACTAGACATCACCACTTTTACAGCCATTGAAATGCCAACATTTTGCTGACAGGTAGAACTGAAGGTCCTGGTTCTCCTCTCATTTATGATGATGGAAGGTCTATGCTGTACTAGCTGCAGTCCTCTCTAGATGTATTTGAGTGAGCTTTAAGGTACCTGTGCTTGGCTCTGCTGGCTCTGTCATGGTGCACTCACGATAGTGCAAAGTGGCTGCACAGCCTGCATGGAGAACTAGGTAAATACTCAGTTAACCATCAACAAGCAGATTAACAGCAAAACAGAACAGCTTGTAAGCTCAGCGCTTTGTCTATCAAGAAATACTGGGCATCAATTACCGTATGCAAAATAGGATTTAAAACTATCATTTCAAATTAGATTCTCTTCATTCCTCAAGGAGAAACATTGAGGCTAGATTAAAAAAAAAAGAAAAGAAAAAAAGAATGCTGACAAAAAAATAAGTAAGACCACTTCATGTAGAAATGATGGTGTTAGATCTGTGTGAAGTTGTCAACCAGAAAATAACCAAAGTATAAACGCCTGGAAACTGAAAATACCTTATTGCAAACATACCTGTTTTCTGAAAGTATTAAGCAATAGTTTTTGTATTCCGCTCTTCTGATGCAGAAACTGGGAATGGGAGTAGTTTGCACAGAACGAGTACTGCATAAACTCCCATGTTTTACTATACAAAAACTATTTGACGAACTCTCTTCATTTTTATTCATCAATGACCCAGATGACAGGACAGAGTGCACTCTCAGCATGTCTGCTGATCACACAAAATTGGGAAGGGTGGCTGATACACCAGAGGGCTGTGCTGCCATTCAGGGAGACCTGGACAGGCTGGAGAGCTGGGCGGAGAGGAACCTCATGAGGCAAGAGAAGGGTGCTGCACCTAGGGAGGAATAACCCCAGGCACCAGGACAGGCTGGGGGCTGCCCTGCTGGAAAGCAGCTCTGCAGAGAAGGACCTGGGAGTGCTGGTGGACAGGTTAAGCATGAGCCAGCAGAGTGTCCCTGCAGCCCAGAAGGCCAACGGTCTTCTGGGGTACCTTAGGAACAGTGTCATCAGCATGTTGAGGAAGGTAATCCTCCTCCTCTACTCAGCCCTAGTGAGGCCACCTTTGGAGTACTGGGTCTAGTGCTGGGCTTTCCAGTACAAGAAAGACATGGAGTTACTGGAGTGAGTCCAGTGAAGGGCAACTAAGATGATGAAGGGACTGGAGCATCTCTCTTACGAGGACAGGCTGTGAGAGCTGGGCCTGTTTAGCCTGAGGAAGAGAAGACTGAGAATGGACCTTATCAATGTCTAAAATACCTTGAGGGAGAGCATCAAGAGGATGTGTCCAGACTCCTTTCAGTGGTACCCAGTGACAGGACAAGAGGCACCAAGCACAAACTGAAACACAGAAAGTTCTATCTGAACATGAGGAAAACTTGTGACTGAGCACTGGAACAGGTTGCCCAGAGAGACTGTGCCATCTCCATCCTTGGGGATATTCAGAACCCACCAGGACGCTCTAGCTGACCCTGCTTGAGCAGGGGGGTTGGACTAGATGATCTCCCAGAGGTCCCTTCCAACCTCAACCATTCTGTGATTATTGGCTGTCAATACCATGATTTTAGCTCCCTAAACCACCACATGCCATTTCAGACTTTCATTGTAAAATTCAGCACAGTATTGAGAAGCAGCATGTGGCTTTATCATGGAAAAAGGAACTCTATATAATTCATTCAGGCAGAGAAAACTATTTGTTATTCTAGATTTTTGATAGGAGCAAAGCATCTTACATTAAAAAGAATATATATAAAACTAGACAGATAAAGCTGCTTTTCAAGCCTGAAACACAGTTAAGTGCATGGATATCAAAAGCAGTGGGAAAAAGTGTATTAACAATAACCCCAGATAACTGAGAAACATAAAATTCAGAGCACCAGAGAAAATAATAATGACATAATAGTATAATAGCAATGAAGGAAAAAAAAAAAACCCACTAGAAGATAATCATCTTGACATAATACATTTTTCAACGATAAGCCTTTTTATGCTTTGAACTGTAAAATTTTAGCATGACACAAATGTATTCAGACCATAGTGAAATTCTGAAATGAACTGACCCTAAACTTGAGATATTGACAGCCTGCACGTTCCTGCTCCCGTCCCTCCCTCAAGCACTCTCACCAGGACTCGCACTTCTGCCAGCAGTAATATCTTTGCAACTATGTGGAGAGTCAGACGAAAGAACTGATCCAGCTGAAACTTATTTGTCTTGTTTCAGACTCAGTTCTCGTTGTAAATCAATATACGTCCTGCCTTCCTTCTCTGAATATGCTCATAACGACTTCATACTTCACTCTCACAAAAAGCCATACTGCCCTCTCTTTATGAGTTTAACTTAAAAATATTATGTAACATGCATTACAGCTCTCATCAGGAACACTATCAGACATAATCTACACCTTATAAGCAGAAATGAGTACTAACAGGAGAAAAAAAACAGTACACAACTTGAAACTTTCAGGATCTACAAATAGGAGATAAAGATAAAGCTTTTAAAATAAAGCTAACTAGAGGGAATTGCTGAATTTGCTTAAAATTTTATCCTTAAAAGAACAGAGCTACTTTAGACAGACCAGAAACATGCTGTCATTTAGAAGGTTATTATGTATTTTGTTTTGCACTGAAGTGGTCCAAAACGGGGGGGGGGGAAGCTTGCTTTATATATGTGTGTGTGTGTATATATATATATGTGTGTATATATATGTGTATATATATAATCACACAATTTATTTATCAACTATGCTTACAAAAATCTAATAATATAATTAAGGATATAGTCAGCTGCTCAATTTCTTTTGAACATTATTCCCTAAGTGTGAACAATCTGCCTCTATGAAATGATATTAAATTTACAACAACAAAAAAAGGAGCTACCTTTCTAAGACAGTGTTTAATTAATTTACTGGAGTTACTGCTGTGAAAGTTCATTGAGACAAATATTAAAGCTGTTTTTTAAAAGGGTTGGATAATTTTCTGATGGTAAACAACACTGGCAGCTTTGTAAGCAAAGACAATGGTGTAAGAGTAATTAAATCTCATGCTTCAGGCTACAAGTAGAATCCCTCTGCCCCTACTACAGCATCAACTGTTACTAGTAACATTTTTTTCATACCACATATGTTAATTCCTGGGTGAATTATGATACCTGACCCTCCTCTTAAGCTACTTGCCACTGCACCTGTATTTCCATATGAACTACTACAATGCCATCAGAAAAATACATACTGAACTGAGTCATCCTCAAACTACCTATTACCAAACACTTTCTGTCCAGTTCCAAGAGCCCGTACCATTGTCAGTATTATACATGTAAAAATGGTAAATCATTTGCTGTAAATAAAAGACGGTGATGAACTGGACAATACAAGAAAAGGCAGATTGAATTAATTTTACATTTTCCAATAATCCTCCTGAAATTCCTATCCTATTGATTGGATTATTCATTGTATATTGACAGAGTAACAGAGAAAAGACCAGAGAAAGGAAGTTAGGCAGTAAACAGGTCATTAAACATATTAAGTGAACATTAAAGACCTGACAAAATACTTATATTTAATTGCTACAGAGAATTACATAGGGTTCAAAAATATATGTGAGCATAGGAAGTGCTGCACATATGAATTTCTTCCTGCTCTAAATTTCTTTGCCTCGCTCAGTGTCCAAACATTTCAACAAGCTAAAACCTCAGAAAACATGAATAAAAGGCATTGATCCAGCAAGGACATTAAAAGGGAGGAGAAGAGGAAGCAAGCAGATATGTAGAAAAATATTTAAGAAAAATCACACAGAAGTGTAAACATGCATCTAGTATCCAGAAATTTAACAGAAAACACATAGATCTATGCAATACATTTCAAAATACTTCACAGTGAGACAACGTAGGATCAACTGTAAGGAAGATGAGAAAAACTCACCAAAGTTAAGTTTATTAATATGAAGTTACATGCAATTCAAGAAGATTTTCAGAGATTTGTCAAAGAAACAAGATTTTGAATAGATTTACATCCCTAACACATTTTATAATCTATTTTCATAGATATGAAAAAATACATAAGGTATATATAGAGAGAGAAATATATTATCTATATGCTTAAATATAAAATAGCAAAAGTTACTAATGCCTTTTTGGAAGAAGCAGTTTAGTAATGCTGTTTGAACCACCAGACCTACACATTTATCTTTCTATGAATGAGGAAGACCATACAAAATAAGAACATTAAGCCAATAACGTATAGCAGAGGACCACGTCATACTGCCCGATGAAAATCCGTCATACTTGGCAATACAATAACTCAAAAGATAATTTGGAAAGAAAGCAATGCTCTTAGCACACCACTAGCCAGGTGCTGATCACTAAGAGCCCAAAGCTGATCATTGCGCGGGTCTCCACCGAGACCAAAGCACTGGGATTTGTTGGCTGCAGTGCCGAAAAGCGGCGTATCGGTCTTGCTGCTTCGTTGAGTTCAGCGCTGATGGGCCAGGAAGAAGTGAGCCCCACGCATGGCCGCTGGCCGCTGTGCGCTCCTGGGGAGCTGGCGTGCTCCCTCAGCCCCTCGGGCTGCTCTCTTCTCGCCAGTGCTGACTACAAACAGGTTGCATTACTCTTCTAACAGGGACCTGCGTCAACGTATTTTAGATCGGCTGCAAAGCTTGCCTATGACCCCAGGCTTTCAAGAGCTGCCAGATGCAGCCACGCAAGGGTAGCGAGCCTCTCCGTGCTTCCTGTACTCAAGGAACACGAATAATATCAATGACTTCATGTAACAAAAATAAAACGAACAGCTTCTTACCACAACATTTGTCACCTCAGCCACATAAGCAAGACCAAGGGGAAAAAAGAAATACGCTGAATTATTAAATAGATAGCTTTTCCAAGCTTCCTGTATCTTTTATTCCCAAATTAAATCTACTTATCTGCAATGTAAAAAGAAGCCCTATTATTGTAAGCAAGATTTGTGTTATTAATGACAGACTTAGCTAAAATACATTAACAATCATCCTATCTATTACCATCCACTGGCTTTCAGAGAGAAAATTCAGAATTACTAACAGGGATATGATACAGAAGGGATCATTATTAACCAACACCAGAATCAGAATTTGGTTCACTTCATTTTCTTAACTTTGTACTTCACAAGCACAGTTAAAGCATTTTCTGCTATATCATTATTTTGATTTATCCTAAAAAATTATTTTTTAATGCAGAAGGAAAATACATACAGATACTGAATTTTGGTAGTACAAATCACATATTACTCTAGGGAAGGAGTTCAGAAGGCTTTCTGTGGCTCACCAGAAAACACTGCCATGCCTCCATCTTCATCTGAGCTTTATAACTCGTTAAAATGTGAGGATTATTTCTCTTGTATTAAGCACGGTGGCAGACAGGCCACCTTCAAGTCTGGCACCACAACACACCAGAGTGATCGCACCAACTCTTTAATAGTCTAAATGCAAAAAGATTAAAACTAGCTCTGAAATAAATTAGGAATTATAAATATTCTCAATTGGACTAATAGTTGGATGGCATGCAACCTTAAGTGGGGCTAGGTGCAAAAGGAATCATCTTTTTTTTTTTTTTTGATTGTAATTGAGAGATTTGATAAGAAAAAATCTTTGGACATGCATTACAAACAGTTTACTAGGCAGATGATATACAGCAGGAGAAACCTCATGGTTCTGATCATAGATTATGGAGAAATAATTGTATTAGCTTGGTAACAGTTGTAGAAATGTTAACTATGGTTGGAATCTTTGAGCAACTTCTTCATTTTTCAAGGTATTATACACCAATTCATGTTAAAGATGATTTCCAGGAACCAAGCAAACATCATCTCAAGCCTAGCAAGCCAAGCAAGACATCTCAAACCTAGGGGCTTGGTAATCTTCGAAAAGAAGAAATTAAGCAGTCTTGCAGTGTCCTGTACCACTATGCTTTTTGTCAAAGTACCAAAGTGTGCTCACAGGCCGGTTTGGATTTCAGTAACACAAGAGCTACTAAAAAAAACATTTAACAGTGAGAAAAATTAACTCTATATGATATAGCAGGACAGTTGTGTAACAGACAATTACAATCCATGATGTTGTAAAGAACAAATAAAAAGAATTTTCTTTTCTCTTATATGCACTGTGCTAATCGAAGTTTACATCTTCCCATAGTTTAAAGGTAAAAACCATATCATACTGTCACTACAAGAACATACTGCCCACTGTTTCAAGTGCTGGCTGAATTCATCCATTTTACTCCAGTTAGAAACTGAGGTTAGCCTACTCATTCCAAATCAAGAACAGCAGCAAAAACACAGAACACAACATTGCTGAACATGGGCTTTTATTGTGCTCATAGTCAAATGCATCTGTATTATGTTCAATAAACATTACTGTAAGTCAACAGTTTGATTTTCATAGCAAATTGCCATTTACAAGGGGTATGGTATCCAGCTTTTCATGAAGTTTGTCCCCTTTGCTCCATTCTGAAAATATACCCTTCTGCCATACTACTAATTCGTGTTCTATTATTTCTCTAAAAAATAACATTCAAGTTGCAGACCTTCAGGGCTGCAAACTGTATACTGTTCTTCATGTCATATGTTAGATTACAGATGCTGAGACTGTGTTTTTCCTTCTATGTAATTGTAACTAAAAAATATAACATGTTACAGTTTTAAAGGAATTTATGAGAGCAAGTACAACAGGATCAATATTTTATGTTTGAGGTTATTAAATTTCTACTAGAGAACCTATTCATCAAAGAGACCTACACATGTATTCTTCCTATTTTTAATCTCTTAAGACATGCAGCGCATTATATGAGTAAGTTAGAAAACCAAAGAAAAATATCCCTGCGAATGGTTAGGGGTGGAAGTTTAACTTTAGTATTGATTAAATACCTCAAATATATTGGCCTTGACAGAAATGTCCCTTGTTCTTAGAAATCAATGCAAGATGAATCTACTTAAATCCTTTTTTCACGTGTCCTGGAACTACACTGTGGCTTGTACAGAGAGTAGGTCAGGTACTCCCTTTGCTGTGGAGAGGGACCTATGCAGTGTGCGTTTGTATCAATCTGGTTGACAAGCATCAACATACTTCTGATGTATTTTCACAGTTCTGCTTTGTAGTTGTTTTACTTCTTACGCATTCTCACACAGCACAGTGCTTGCTGCTGTGGAGCAAGGAGTTAGGGTTTTGCCCATTTAGAACAGCAGTAAGAAAAAATGGGGGGAAGAGGAGTGCAATGCAACTGCAAATCAACCCTATTCATGTTGGTATTTTTGACTTCCAAAACATATGGAAAAGAGCGTCTTAAAGTAATTGGTGTAAAAAGGGAGGGAGTCCGTTGAGTCCTCTTCAGCGGGTGATCCCCAGCACTTAAGCTAGGCTTCCTCTCTGACTTCCCTTTGGAGGACCCTGCCTTTCTCTCTATTGACTAGTTAGGGAACTTCCCAAAATCAGTGGTGATCAGGAAGGTGAAATGGGTATTTTCCTGCATGCACTTTAGATGTTGAAGTAAAGATGCTTCATCACAGACTCCGCATACCAGCTAATAACAATTAATAGGGAAGCAGAAAGAGAGAATCTACATTTTGTTGTTTCATATCAGTATTACTCCTGAGAATCTGACAGTACAAAATATGCATGCTTGCAATCTCAGAGGTCAGTTAAACCAGACTGCTTTACTATTTTTAGGGCAGCAGAAAATGGCTATAATGTCCTTCTGAATTTGAGTCATCACTTCTATGACTAGAACATCTGGATGGCAAGCATTACTACTAACAGTCTACTATCTCTACCGCATTGAGCATTGTACAAATACACAAACACATACTTCTTGTCCTGAGAACAGTTAAGTTGATGAACAAGAGAATATAAAGTCAGCAAGTTGCCAAGGCACAAATGTTGTAAGACCGCAAAAGAAAGGTGCTAGATCCATGTACAGGATAATGAGAAAGGTATTTCTGAGAAAGAACAGTGGGTAACAGCAGAGGAAAGCTAAAAAGCAAATCATAAAATGAACAAAGACAGAAGGAAGACAAAAGAATAAGCAGGTAAATTGGGCTGAAGTTATTCCGGTAAAAGGATTAGAATGAAAAAAGAGGTACAGTATAAAGAGGAGGGAGAAAAAGACAACTCTTCATGAAATCTTTGAGCCAGGTTAGGGTGAACAATATAGCTATCCCCAAACTTTGAGATATATGAGAAGTGCCAGACTGACTCACGAGAGACTTAAAGCCTTTTCTTCTTCACTCTCAGAAAGGCAGGGGTTAGGGAGGGTACAAAATAAGAGTCAAAAGAATATAAAATAAAAGAAGTCGCCACACAGTTTTCACTAGCTTCTTGACAATTTCTTCAACTCTCATCAGAGGAAGCAGAGGCAATATCGAAGGATGAAAATACAGATCACTCATTCAAATATGACCTTTCCTGTTAGACCAACGAATGTGTTACTGTGGTCATTTGGACATATTGTGTCAATTAACTTACAGAAGAGAGGTCATGATATTCTTGAAACTTCTGAGAGACTGTGCAAAAATAATGACTCCAGGTGTAAAGTGATGGGGATGTCCTTATTTTCTAAATCACTTTTCATCTGACCAGTGTGTTATAGTCTAAAAATAACCACAGCCAGCATATGCTTGGCTAGTCTGCCACTACAAAATTATCAGGACTAACAGACATTCGTTCAGGTCTGATATTAACCTGCCCTTGCTTTATTAAAATACTTTGGCAGCACCTCAAGGTACTATTTTTTTCTTTCAAATCTAATATTCCTCTTTCAGAGGAGAGGAAAGTAAAAACCAGAGAAAACTGGGGAAACAAGTGTATATTCTTCTTCAACAGAGGTACTACAGGAAACTATCTGTCATACTAGGCAGAAGTTATTCAATTAGCTACTGTTTTAAAAAAGTAACGTTATTCTAGTTAGGAAAAAATATACAGTAAAACTGTGCAATAAACATCATAAATAAGTAGCACATTACTGAGAGGGACTAGCAAGAATAATGTTCAGATTTACTAAAAACCAGGCAACTCACTAACTACTGTCACCTCTTTAGGAGAGCAGAGAAAGGCAGGCACAGTCTCTTTGGGAGACAACTCCGAAGGGCATCCATCAGCACAACAAATCAGAAAGTGTCAGTTTAAAAACATTTCTTTTACAAAAGAAAGTGTTCGATTTCATTTGGATTTCATTATTTAATTTCATGTGCAACTCATTTTTATGCCTCCATGCACATCAAAAAAAAAAAATCTGGTACACAGTTATGTCTGAAATAAAACTTTTCACGTGTTCAGATTTATAGTTTTGGGCAAATTATAAAGGATTTTCATCCCATGAAGGTTGCTTTTTTAAACGTGGTATTAATTTTAATTTACAGCCAAGTCGGTTTTAAGAATTGTTTAAAAGCAATGTGAGGAAGACAGGGTATTGTTCCAGTTCAGCTACAACCACTGGTATTTTTTCTGAGATAAACCTTCATAGTTTTTGTGTTGTGCTAAAGATATTTGCACTGCTTGGCAGTTTTAAGGAGTACGTGTACGACGACCAGAAACTGCGCGAACATACTGATACATCAAGGAGTCAAAACTAATACTGTGGAGTAGGCAGCTCTGTTAGCTTACGGACGACACTGCTAATTTTGGCTCGGTGACATTCCCACAATTCCCACAGCTTCCTGTCGGGTCAGTGGGCAGAGGGAGCAAGCTCATATCTAATTGCAAAGTACTACACAGACATACCCTTGGATTATATAAAAGTCAGTAGTCCCTGGTATTAAGAGCTGTTAAATAAAAGCACACCTTCATTTTCTTGCCCTTGCTTTACTTTACTGCACTTATAGCCCAGAAGTTAAAAATAAACAAACAAGAAAAAGTTTTTTTCGAGCAGTACATGAAGTAACAAAAAGAATAAGCACCTGTTCTACAAATGCACCACACACTAGAGTTTCAATTTAAATGTTTTGTTAAAAAAAAAGGGGGGGGGGCAAGGAAATGTATACTTATCAAAAGCTAATTTCTTTCCTCAGTTACTTCACAAGGGTTTGTCACTCAGTTTGTTAACGTATACTCACTCTTTAGAAGAATTAGCTACTGAAGCATACTTTGACTCCTACTTGTATTATTTAATTTTTCTGCTGGCCTGCAGATAACAAATCTGTTGTGAGTTCATCTATGTACGTCCATCAGGTAGACACAGGGAATGAAGTAGTTAGGAGAGAGGCTATTCCTTTACTAAGGCCTGAGAAAAATCAAATTAATTAGCAACTGAAGAAAGCTACACCTATTATGGAAGTAGATTAGTGAATGCTTTCTATATAGAATTATTGTGTGTAGCACAGAGGGACAAGCCTCACATGACAGATCTACGTGGTCTTCATAGTAATTTGCTGTACCCTGCATCCAGGAAAAAAAAAGTATATTTCAAAGGCTTTTTTCATATATGAAAAAAATAACTTGAATATTTTGTATTTTTTTACACAACATCCCTCCTTTGATTACTGCCTAGCAATACATACAGGATGGAGACATCTGAAACCTTTTCTTCTTTATTAGAAAAGCTGAATATTGTGAAGAGCAGATTACCACACTTAGTGAAATCCACTTAATCTCCAGTGACTAAAATCCTCACATTTTCATTAAATCTCACTATAACTTTAGAGATGGAATGTTCTCTCACTTCACCTGCAGCACCTAGTCTGCAAGATTAAACCAAAAGCTCACTTAAAAATGCTTGCAGTGACATGCAGCTTTGTGTTCATCTGTTAGTGTGTTTCCCAGATTAATCAGCATTCATAATGCAAAGCTGCTGATACTTGCACAAGCACAATATATTGTAGCAATATTAGCCATGATTAATCTTCCTTCCTGTATACTTGCTATTAATGCAAATTATGTATTAATGTTATACTTTTATGAAAGACACTATTTCATGTAGGAACAGCACTAAGTTATCTCCATACACATTTGTAATGATTTCTGATATTATGAAGAATTATTTAATATTCTCAGCTAATTGATTTTTCTAAGATAATAGGTAATGCAAGCTACCACAGAGATCATCCTGAATTTCTAAAGTATTGGTTAATATTACAAAGATATTAGTTAACCGGGGGGTGGGGAGAAAGGGGAATGCTATTCAAACATAGCTGGTTTAATCTAAGAAAAGTAGTACCATTTTCATAAACATTTTTATTGACAAGTATTTACAAAAACAACTAAAAGGCACAAGTAAATGGCATACAATTAAAAGCATAACATAATAAAACAACCGGGCCACTCACAAAGGTGCTAACGGAGTAGCTGTCTCAAAAAAGAAACTAATCATGGGGCTAGAAATTCCAAACCTTCCAAGTATGAAAAAATCCAAGTAATTATTACTTCCTTTAAAATTTTTTTGGATTGGAAAGCATACCAAGGGCTTTATGGAGGGATGGGGGGATTAATTCAGTAGCTCTCATCACAATAAGTATCAGCTTCTATCATTTCATTACATTCCATTATTTTGTTATTATATATGCTTTTCTGAAAGAGCACGAAATTCCTATTTCAAGAGGGAAAAAAAAGGAGAAATGTGTCATAAAAAAGTCACTTTATAAAGAAGCAATGTGACAAAAGAAATAGAAGTCACTGGAGCACGAGCACTGTCATCCTTAAAATAGTACCAGAAACACCAACAAAGCACAGCGCAGTAAGTTAGTCCAAGAGTTTGTAGCCCGCAGCCAGACAGAGACTGAGAGAAGTAGCTTTCAAAGGCACCAGCACTGAAGCATCCTGGCAGTGAAATAAGTGTGTTGCCTCTTCTGTCTGACAGAGGAAAGAGGCCACGCAGCTTCAGCTAGGAGTTTAGCAAACGGTGCCTCAGCCAGTGCCAACACCACCTTACCCTGCGAGCTGAGCCAAGGCAGAACCTTCTTGGCGAGGAGGAGGAGCAGCAGCCGCCACGTCGAGTCTGACGGACACCTCCGCAAAGCAATTTCCAGCCTATGCTGAGACAGAGCTGGCAGAAGGCTGGAACAAATCCCTACCGCAGCTGAGCCCAGGAAGGAGAAGCTGCTGAAAGCGTGGGAGCTGCAGCTGCTCCGAGACAGGGAGAAGTTCTTCCCTGAAGCAGGAGTACCACTCCCTTCTGCCATCTACCCAGCCTGAGATACTGGTGCTCCTCTTGTGCCGCAAAGGGAGCCAAAAGCCCAACATTTCCCGATATTTTTAAGAACTGCCTGAGAACCAGGAATCACAGACAGCTTGAGGTCAGCAGAGATCCACAGAAGTTAAAACATTTTTAGGTACCATCTAACATGCTCTCTTCATTTATGTATTTGGGCACTAGGTAGAAGAACTCAAGACACAAAGGATTCAGGGCTCAGTCCCTTTATGGGGGATCATGAAGTCCTTGAGAAGCAACAGAAAACATTAAAGATTTACATTCCTCAGAAAACAACAAATCAATCAAGGAAAATTTCCTTTGCTTAAACTGTCAGAACATACTTCATCATGTAGACAATCTGACAGTCCGCACTTACATAGAAAGATGTAAACTACTTAGCCATTGTTAAGCATTTCAGAGCCCAGTTGGGGTGAGGGAAGAAGGGGTCCTCTCCTACTAGAGGACAGCAGGATCAGTCCTCAATGAAGACAGTAGTGCCTGTCACAAATTCCAGAGCTGTCTGTAGCGCAAATGGCCTGAGAGTTGGCCTGAAAGGATGCACTGGCTCTGACACACAGTTCTGCCAGATGCACTCGGTGGAGAGCAAGATGGGGCATGCGTGACTATGTACCAAGTTCACGCTGATCCGCTCCCCACCTGCATCTTCATTCCAGCTCAGGTCTGCCAAAATCCATACTCTGCTACACTAGGCTATGCCACCAGCTGGAGGTCAGAGGAATCCACCAGTGCTTCCACCATGCGATAAGGGGGGCCTGGGTCACCTAGATTTAAGCAGCTTCCTCGACACTTACATGAAACTTTGGGCCTATTCAATTATCTCCCAAAACAGAATGAAGGAATTAAAAAGTTTATCCCATCCCATTAGTCTCTTGCTATAAATTGATTTTCAGAGTGTACTAAATATGAAAGAGAGCAACTCAGCACCACTGAAAATTTAGACAGGAAATTTAATGGGTTTTTATAAAGAGCAGGATAATAATTAATTTAATTATGACATTTGTTCAAACAAACGACCATAAAGCAAGGCAAATCTTTGAGCAGGCCTAACAAGTAATACCAACTGAACACCAAAGATAAGTTTTTTTTCCTTAAATACGATCCCAGGATCAACCACTATCAAAGCAACAAATAGCCAGAATGACAAGATTCTGAAGCTTTTATACACTGTGTCTTAAAAATAGGTAAAAGAGTGCACACACTTTCCCCCTCTTTAAACTGTGTAATCTTTTCTCAGGCAAAAAGTGAAATGAACTACGAGCATATACAACAGAAAAAACATCAGAACCTTAACAGCTGAATTTAGATAGCAGTGAAACTTCCACAATAATAAAATGAGAGTAAGTACATTACCAGCTTGTAAAGAGATTTCGTTGGGTAAAATTTACTTGAGGAACACCCTATGATAGGATGTTTCTGTTGTAGACCAGAAAGTAAGTAAGTTTTTGTAATTCCATTCCAAAATTTCTAAAAGTGGAAAACATTATATGTATTTTTGGAAGGTTTACTAAGCAGACTTCAGTCATTACTGAAATTGAGGTGAAAGATAACTCTACACAAGTTTACAGCAACCAATCAAATGACTTGCTAAATTTTAGAATTTACACACACTCATAGACTGCAAAAAGAAAGAAGACGACACATAGTAGGAATTTAAGTTAGGAGTAGTTTACCTGCTCACAAGTCAGTCATTAACATGAAAATTCCATACTAATGAGTTGGTGATGGCATAATCGCATTTTCTCTTCGCATCTGAAGCCCTAGTATGATTTCCATGAAATCACAGATTTACAATATAAGATGCCAAGATCACTTTGTGATCTTTCAGCACTGGTGCACTGCACTCATTGAAAAGCCATCTGATCAATGGGAATGGCAATGATAACAGCTTGTTCTGTAATAACCATTTGGCTCGGAAATAAGAATTCAGTTGTTATCTTTGCCACTCAGTGACACCAAAAAGATAGAATAATCCTTTCCAATAGCATTATATACACAGTACCTGCAACACTAACACAGAAATTTCTCTCCCCCTTTAGGAGAATGCCTCCTTCCAGGTATACAAAAATCAGTCCCACTCTCACAGCTAAACTGCTTATTTCTATATTGAAGATGTCAAACTATTTTGTTTCCAATTACAGCTCCTTATTCAATTCTTCCCAATGTCTTCTACCTAATGGTTTTTAGCTAGAAGACATTTTAGGTACTTAGCTAAGTATCTCTTTTTCATAGAAACATTTTTAATTAAAACAAACTTCTATGAGAACTGCCAAAAAATTATATAGTGTCTCCATTTAAGAAACAAGTGACGTCCAACCAAAGTCAGTTTTACAAAGTTTGAGTCTAGTGATACTTCTCTCCTCCTGGTTACTCAAGATACTTGTTGATTCTTTTCCTAGTTCAAGATCAAGATCATACAAAAAGTTATTCATTTTTATCTATTTATACTTTTGGTACATCAACAGCAGCAGCAAGCCAGCACCTGCAGTGATCTGCATAGAATTTCACTACATAAAAATAAACAGTACAGATTTAAGTTTAATTAATTAATTTTTTTGTTTTTTTTTCCTGACAACTATGTCAGGATCAAAGGCGATTTTAATAGTACTATAAAGCATTTGACAATTATTTGAACAAGCTAACTCCAGGATTTAAAAGAAATTATAATATTATAGCATGCTACGAGTTCTCTAAATTTTTCCTCTGTAAATTGAGTACTGATTTTACAGCTAAAATCACTTGACATTCTATAATGCAAAAGTATGTTATTGCACATTCCTGAGAATACCAGTATCATTTTGATCTCCATAAGCTAGCAGTTTACAAACAATTTTAAAAATATTCAGCAGGGTAAATTTACAAAAAGACTGAGAAAAAAATGTCACTAACCACTGACATTCTTAGACTCCTAGTCAAGGAGATTCAAGCTTTAAGAGGAACTAGCATTGTCATCTGTGCTAGAAAGCAGGAGGCCCAATTACATTTCAAGAGACAAATCCCTCTTCACTAAAGAGCTGATAATGAGGGTTCTTTCTTTTAATACTGGCATTTGTTAATGTTATGACAGGCTTTTGCTAATAGCTGTAAGATTTCTTGTCCTCAAAACATCAGGTAGACTTGTTTGAGTATATACACAAAAGTCTGCTTTTTTCTCCATCATCAAAATCAACAGATCATTCTCAGTAAGCCTGTCATCCCCACTCAGGCTTCCAAACAAACTTTTCAATATAAAATACACTGATCAAGGATATCCTAGGGAAATAAACAGTTGCAAGTGGCAGGAAGGTAACCGCTGAAAAAAAGCATTCCTCTTCCTCACCTAATAGCAACATAGAAATACTTCCGAGGCTAGCCAGGAGCTATAAAAACCCAGTCTGGGCATGAGTTTCGTATTTTCCTCTGAAAACCAATTCCTTGTTGCACACACAAAATAGTACTTTCCTCTGCTTGCTCTATGGTAGCAAGTAGTCTGCGCTGTCTTGGCCAGACTTGGGTAAGGGATGCGTATATGCATTCAAATATTTTTATAACACTTCCTTTGAAATTTCTACTCAGAACTAAACAAGGACTACTAAAGTAAATGCCTTCTATTATCTAAAAGTTTTTGTAGTCAGTATGAGTTTTCACTAACTAAAATAGAAATGTTTAGCTGTAATATTCTTAGAGTAAAATGAATTTAAAAAATACCTTAAAGGAATGCATCATAGCTCTTTCCTTTGTTTCTTCCTTTAAGTTGGACAAAAAACCTTTTTCCTGGAGAAGGTCAATTTTGCCCAGTCATAGAGGAAAAGATCAAATGGCCGAAGGAGGCCAACTTCAGCCTCCCTCTTCAAAGCAATAAAACAGCAGATCACTGCAGCTACAGCAGTGGTTCGAGACCTATCCCCTATCAGTGGACTGGCACCGAGACCTTCGCTGCTGGCAGATGTGGAACCGTTGGCGTTCAAGCAAGTTGGTATGTAGCGTTCTTCTCTCCACATTAAGTGAATCAAGCTGGAAAAAGCATTTCAATTAATTTTATGAAGCATCTTAATCACACTGTGCATGTTAAGAAAAATCAGGGTTTTCTTTGATGAAAGGAAAAACTCTGCTATAAGACTGCTCCAGCAAAACACAACTGAACACCATCAGAAAATTCTAACTCAACCTGAGACAAGTATCACTGTACAGTCAGCTCCAGGTTAGATAGTAAATTTCCATGCTTACAAATGCTATCTATTTTGCAATGAAAGGAAACAAACAAACAAACAATAAAACCCAGAAATATTGGTACCCTAACAGTATAATAACGATGACCCTAAATTACTGAAGGAGTTGTAAAGCAAAAGGTAACACTGTAGAATGGACAAGGTTATTCACAAGGACAGAGTCTCAAAACAGTTTTTGATGATTTAATATAACTAATTGAAAACTTGTGAGCCTTTTCTACTGCATTAAACTAAACAAGTACTTTAACACCAACAAATCTGCCCCGCAAATTGTTATGCAAAACTGTCTGCTGCCAAAATCATCAGTAAACAAACCTGGACACAGTTATCACATGTTAAACAACATTCTCATTTCTAAGAACATGAGTTTAAGGTGGTGGTTTTCATAACTCTGGGGCAGAGGGAGGGGAGGAATAAATTATTTACCATAAAAAATTTTGATAAAAACCTATAAATTGCTTCTTGTAACCAATATCTCAGACACATTAACACACACACAGGTTATTCAGTGTGTACTGAAAGTCCAATGACTTTCATACTTCAAAGTACTTTTTGTTGACAGATAAGAACCATGTACATTTTATATTTATTCATTATTTCAGCTTCATCTCCTTAAATTATCACTTTTTAATATCTGAAGTATCCTGGATCAGCATGTTGAAATGCATTTAAATTTATAAGAGCAGTCTTAGATCTGAAAATTTCTATTATTTTTCTGTACAATCTTTGCTTGTGGTCTCATGGATTCTGAATGACAACCACTATTACACAACCAGCATGCTACACACACACTTATTGCCCATATACAAATACTGGGAGTTTCAAGATTTTAAGAACTCAGAGTAGTGAGGTCTCACAGCAATAAGTGGTAAAGTCATTTGTATGAGCAAACAGCTGGACCACCACTGACAAAGTTTTTAATATACATTCTAGACTTGATATTATTGAGGGGTCTGTTCTAAACAAAGTATATTAAAAAAAGAATAATATCAGCTAAAAGCATCCATTTTTTGAAGTTGTCTCAAGTTTTATTTAGAACGCAGCAGATTATATATACTTATGCATAAAGTGGCTAAACTTTCTGAAAAAGAGTTTTAAAAGATTATTCAAAATATTTTAACAAGAAAGCATACATTTTTCTTATTAAGCATAAACAAGTTATCTAGAGACATTGTTTTATTATTTAAGTAAGACTTTACAGCAGTTGGAAGTGCTGTTTGTAAAATATACAGCTAATAAAATAATCCAGGAAGAGGATTGTACAGAATTTAGCATTTATATTTCTCTAATAAATTTCCATAATTAAAAATAAAAGCGCTTCAGGGCTAAATTCTGAAACATATTTAAAAACCATGTTTGACTTTAAACATATGACCAACCCCTCCTTACTCCACAAAAGGTTTAATTATTTCCTTGACAGGGCCTTCATTACTTATATACTTATCTTATTTCTGCATGTAAAAGGTCAAAGAGCTTTAATTTCTGTCTTTCATTTTGCACCTGCAGCCTTCACAGAAGAAGGGGAAAAAAGAAAAAAAAAACTCCAAACGAAAAAAACCCAGACACTTTTTTTTTTTAAAAGAACAACAACAAAATATTAATTACACTTTTATAACTACTATTCTATTTCCCACTTTATGGTAATGCCAGCTGTGCCCTTCTTATTTCTTTTTAAAGTATAGCTAATCTAAACTCCAGATATTCCATTTCTTTTTCCACAAACCTTGTCTTCTCCTTGTTGTTGAAAGATATAATTCCTTTCTTTGCTGTAATTTTTCTTTCAGCGATCTTCAGTAGCGCCTCCTCGTTTCACCCCAGCTCTCGGTAACATGCCTCAAGACTGTCATACATTATCTAGGTCTCATAACTGCACGATCCTATCCAAAAACTCAAATAATTCATATGACAACTCTAAGCTCTTATCCCATCCATCTGGGTTGTTATCCTAGGTCTTTCTAATTGTGCCCAAATTAAAGTCTCATTAACCTCTTCCTCTGGTCTTTTCTTTACAGGTGTCTAGCATGCAGCCTAAGTGTACTGTGCCCCAGCTGAAGCTCTTCATTCTCCACACTCCGTTTTCTCCCCTAGTCTCTGCTTTTATCTGTGTTCATGTTATCGCATATAGTATAAAACCCCTGCTGCTCAGCCTTCTAAATCTGACAGAATCACTACCATCATACCTTTTGCTAACTAAATCTTTCACCTCTCAGGTGTACAGATGTCTTCTCCATAGCATCTCTAAAATACAGCTGTTCTCGTCCTTTCAATACAGCAAAAACTCACCTTAGCTGCTGCATGGTAACATCCCTTGATTTTGCCTAAGTTGAGTTTTACCCTGCTCAAACTCATTCCTAATGTTTGCTACCACCAAAGAGAGGCTTTAGTGGAGTAGTTGAGCATATGCAGTCCCCAATAGCAACGTCCACTACAGCATGCAGCCCCTGGATCACCTCAGGTAGAGGCACACTGCTGCATAACTTAAAAATGCTTCCGTATCTTTCATCCTTAACCACAACACTACCCCAAAGAAGCCCATTTGTACTCCATACACCCTTTTCTCAAGCCATTTGCATCATTTTCTTTATTGCATAAACATAGCTTTCTTCATTTCTAATCCTCTTGTTCAGTCCCATTTTCTAGCTGAAAGTTAAGATCTTATTTTCCAATTGCCCTCAAAGCAGGCTGGAAGCCCCCAGAGCCAAGTTACAGAAGGAGACAATCCTACAGGCTGACAATTTTTTATTATTCCTATTGAAATGTCTCGTTAAGATTCACCTTCCCCAGTACTGTCAAAAATCACAAAAAGAGACTATTAAAGCACTGAAGCCACTCTGCTAACTAATATTGTGATACTATTTCCCCACAATCCTTGCTTCTGTGTATGTGATTGTTTTCTTGCTTTATAGTCAGCTTTTGTATCTCTTAGAGCATAGATCTTCTTTGTCCTCTGTGTTTATAGATCAAGTAGCACAGGATAGTCTAATCATTTGTGAATTGAAATTAATTAAAAATGTTAATAAAAATAAGGTTGAACTAAAAATTTTTCTTTGACTATAGCTTTTCTATTTTAATATAAGGCAAAAGCTAGTGTGATAAACAGCTGAAGTGTTCAGAAACACATTTAAAGGAGAAGATTCACAGATACATCTATACCTAGAAGACCTGGGCTGGGGCCAGGGAGGGGTGTAGAGAGAAGGCTGTTAAAAGTCAGCATCATTACTTTGTACTGAAATTCTTAAGATTTTTCATTAAGAAGTTGTATACAGCTGAAAAACATAATTAGGCACTTAATATTTGGTTCAAAAAGAACTTTTTATCACAAGAATAAATTTTTTTCATTACATATTTTATGTTCTGGTCCCTTGATTATTTAGACATTCAGCATTCATAAACAAGCAGTATATCTATGGAATGAGCTATACGATCCCCAAATTATCAGTCATCTGAAGAATACCCTTCTTAAAATTATAATAATAAAGTTGATTAGTGTGCTTATAGTTGGCTTAAAGTAAAGAGGAGAACTTATGCAAGAAAAATGTAGATGTCTCAGGGCCTCAGATTCTGCAGTCATATAGATAGCAGCAAAACTTAATGTGAATATTTTGGTAACTTTGCTGCTTCATAATTGATTGTTTATTAAGATGCAATATAGATCTACCATCAGTGACAAAGGCATTATTTCAAATCTGGTGATTAAAAAGAGGTGAAAATAATACAGAAGTTTAAAACAAGTGGCAAATGACCAGAAGTAAAAAACAGTTTTATAAGACATTGTCAAAATACATTTTCATAGTAAATTAAGCCACGGTTCTCAGTTGACATTGCTACCTTCTTATAAGTTTAGCTACACACACACACACACACACACACACAGAGAGAGAGAGAGAGAGAGAGAGAGAGAGAGAGAGAGAGAGAGAGAGAGAGAGAGAGACTACTTCAAACTACTTCTTTAAGTTACAGTCATCAAAAGCAGCTAACAGATGCGAGGCCCTTGCAGCACGCTTACCTTTCAGCTTGTTGCTAACTGTGCAGGCCAATATTTTGTATACCAAAAAGAACATAGCTTTGCTTTCAGAAGATACCCTTACCAATTCTTCCACTTTTCAGTGGCTTTGCAACCAACTTACACATCAAGCCTTTCCCCCTCATACACACTGGTTTAACTTCTCTATGATGGCAGGTAATTGTTTCGGCGGTAGGTGAGGAATACGCTTGCTGTTTAGAAAGATGATGGCAGAGCATCTTTATAAAGGAATCAAATGAGGAAAAATGAGGTAGTTGAAGAACACAGATTTCTCTATTTTATCAAGAAGAATTTTTTTTCTTTAATATGATAAGAATACCATTAAAAGGTCAAGATACAACAGTAGGGTCTTGGTATTAATGGTGGTAACAAGCAACAACTCAAAATAAATGCATTCCTCAATGAACATGAGAGCACGACTCTGACTGAACCAGTGTTCCAACCATAGAAAACACTCACTTGAAGTCTGTAGGTCACAATTTGTCAATGCCAACAAAAACTTGTTACAATAGCGTGAAACCTGAACTCACTAACAAACCCCATGCTTTAAAAGGGAAAATACATGTGAGGTAACTATGCTGATATTCTAGAATTTTTGTCCTTTCACATTTGATTATAATCTGTAATCATTCAAAAGACACATCTGCAGGTTATTTTAAAGATGAGGGGAGGGAGGAGGAGGACAACTCTGTATATGCTGGTCCTTGAGGACCCTTGCAATCTTATTCAACAAAACACTATCCATCCAGAATGTTATTTTTAAATCCTGAAGATGGAAGAAGTTGATTGATCTTAAATGGGCCCTAAGAACCTTTTCTTTCCTCTTACTTTGTCCATCATAAACCATAGAGATCTATCTGCTCCCTGCTGATACACTCCAGAGTATGAAAACACTAATCAAACGAGAGCACAGAATGATCAAAGTATTACGGTCCAATTCCTACATTCACTGTATGACATATCTGTGAACTGAGAGAGAACAAGGGATTTCAAATAAAGACCAAAAATACTACTTTAAAACACTTATTTTTGCAGACTAACATCTTTTCATATTGAGCAATAAAAGACCAAGGAAGTGCTTAAAGTCTAATGAACGTCACTCAGACTGGGGGCTTTCTTTCTATTCTGTGTTGTCTTTTAACTGACAAAGTCATAAATGATATGAAAATCTTTAAATGTTAGGAAAAAAAAATAAGTTATTCTGACAAAGTTCTGATGTCCATTTAGATTGCAAAGTGAGTTGAGTGAGCAAGCAGCATTTGCAGGGAGAAATTTTATCCTCAACCATAAATTAATCTTCTTAAACTCTACTAGCATAGCAAATGTTCGGTAATGTTTGACTTATGAATCGGCTAAGATGCACCATACTGTCATTGCCCTAGGTTTTATATTGTCACGATTCTGGGAAGATCATGTCAAGAAACTAAAGAGAGAATTGCAAACCTTGCCTTAAAAGGAGTAATATTAAACTTGGTAAAGATAAGAAACACAGTGGCAAAAAGGAGAAACTTGGGTTAGCTCACTATGAAATATATACACATATTTTTCCTGTGCTGAACCCAGAATGAGGAGGAGGAAAACAATGCTGATTACAGAATCAACACAGAAGTAGAAATTCCCTAAAAGACTCGTAGCACTGTAAAAGACATGGATGTAAGGATACTCCTTTGCACCTTAGGCAGTTCTCATCACCACAAGTATAACTCATTTTCCTATTTCCAGTAAACCTTTGTACTTCCATAGGGCGCAAACTATCACTACAGAAATACCTGCAGGAATCCCTCCACTGAAACCTGTTTGAAGCACCAACAACTAAATTTTACAATGATACATTAGAACACATACAGCTTTTATATTTACTCTGATTATTTTGCCATTACTTTTTTTTTTTTATTCTGTTCACTCAATATTTGGTTTCTTTTTTAGAGCCTGTAACTCTCACAGGTTTTCAGATTATCCAGTTTGTTTGAAAAGGAGGGTTTTTTGTTCTTTTTTTTGGTCAAAGGAACACATAAATAATGATATTCATGACAATGTCAGTTAAAAATTCATCGTACTGTGGAATGTTTTAAACTGATTCATAAGTCTCCTGTAAGTGTTTAAAAGCCTTCCCCTTTGACTGATGTCTTTTTCTATTTTTTTATAGCAGAAGTTTTTAAATCAAAGAATGAAGGTTTGAATTCTCAGAGAATAAAACCAAATAGGTTATTGTTAATGCCAATTCCTCATCCAATGTCCTTTTTGAACCTTTTCCAGTTGAGGAAAAAAAAATTTAGAAAATGCCACACTGGTAGCACACAGGAGCAGCTGAGGAAGAAAACATGAGCTATCCTTTGGAGATTTCCACTGGCAGCTGACTGCTCGCTCTGTTTCACATTAGAGTTAGAAAATAATATGGCAGCAGTAACACAGAGTATCTGAAATGTGATTTTCTTGACATTTTATACTTTATATTCAGTTTGAAAATTAGGGGGTTTTTGAAGGAAAATTGGTTAACAAGTTTCAGACTGGTATTTAGACAAGTATCTCCATTTTCCCTCTTGAGAAAGAGATAAGGATGCACAGAATTCTCACTGTTCAAAATTCAGATATCTTCTTGATCATACAAATCAGAACTGTAACATGCCTAGAGTATTTTAATTAATAAGAGTTTACACAGTTTTCATTAATTCAGGAATGAGTACAGAGTAACTCCAGTATTTAATGAAAGTATGCAATGAAATCCAAGTGGCTGACATACAAACCTCCAGAGACAGTACTAACCTGAGGCTGGGTAGCATCTTTGCTGCTGCTTTGGTTGAATGACCTTTTACTTGACCTACAAGCACGAGTATCACTAAAGAATATCAATGAGAAGTGCAAGTACCCAACCCTGTATTAAAACAGGGTCCCTGGACAATGGCTGGTATAGAAGCTAATGTAAAAAAATCAGAATTTAGGCTTTGTTTTTATATATCTGGATTTGTTCTTTCTAAAAATTGCCAGATTTATCCCCTTCTGCCCTCTCCCTACCCTCCTCTGCCCTTCTTTTAAGTTAGGCTCTTCTAAAACTACCATATAGTGAAATAAAATATTAACATAGCTGTCTGATTGCTGTGGAATTACTCTACAGAGAAAAATTTTGAATTAACAGGCTACATCATTTTAGCTTTAACATTTTGTAGTTCAGTCACTAGACCCTGCAGTTTATTGCATCTACAAACTACATTTGCTCCTGCCAGAAAATAACCTTCTATTTAAGGCACTTGAGGTTGGGGAAAAAATCATCCTCAAAAAGATTTCATTAATTCAGGCAAGAGCAAGTTAATATCCCATGACACAACCGATTTGTTTGTAGGGGTGTTAAATGCACCATTTCCCTAATAAACTAAACCACTAGAGGAATGTGTAGAAGTTGGTGTTCCCTCCTTCAACTCATGAAAAAGCAGCAGTGTCTGCCAGGTGAACTCTGAATAGTCAGTGAATCACACTCTCATAAGCACTTCTAAGATGACTGAATGGATTTATATTCCTAACAATGGGAAGAAAATTTGAATTCTGGTATCTTTTGAGAAGTCTCTTTTCCAGGATCTAGAAGCGTAACAATTAAATATTTTTAAATATTTGCTTATTTGCTATAAGATAATACAGTGCTCTCTCAAAAAAAAAAAAAAAAAAAAAAACAGTTCTAGAAGGGCATTACTCCATAAGTTTGAGTATTCAGACTTTGCTTTGAACACTTGAGCCCCTGCATTCACATGTTTATGGAGATTTCTTCAGAAATAATGGTCTTGTTAAATTCGTCAGGCTGTAAGCTGTTCATATTTATCATCTAATCATAACCAAAACAAAACCAAACCAGTCATCTGTATAGCAAATCTACAACACGACTAACTCAGCCTTTCAAAAAGAGTTCTTCTGGAATGGATATAACTGCTAAGATTGCAGTTTACTTTTCCAAAAAATTGCTGTCTTTTTAACTTAAATAGTGCATTCTCATAATAGGAATGCCATAGCTTTTGGAGAGCTAAACATTTTTGACATTTCAAGACATATTTGAGACATATGATTAAGCAAGACAGCTCCCTAACAAATCACCATAGGCTGTAGTAACACTGTCACTCATTTAATCTCTGCATGTATGACCTGTGAAAGTATCAAGCTTGCTGTTTACATTCCTCTTTTCTAGAGAACAGACAGGTGTGAGAACAATTAGGCAGTCTACAGTTTTCTGCAATCTCTTTTGCTCTCCAGGAAGTAAAGCTGCAAACAAGAAACCCCCTGGATTTTACTAGGCAACTGAAATTCCACTTTATTTACCTAACTGAACTCTCACATGCTTTAAACAAATATATTTAATTGTAAATAGAAATGAAGACCAAAATCTTGTGTCTTTACATATTCTTAGATCACCTTTCAGACGGATGTACGATTGGTCTCAAAGTAACCGGAAACATCATCTGAAACACAGAATTTTAAGTTGTGTAACACTGGACTCGAAAATTTTACACTGAAAGGGGCATATAAAAGCCAATAGACTTTTATTGTTATGAATATCAAGCCTCACATGGTAATCTAGATTCCTGGACCAACACGCAGAATATTAATCTGTCAATTGCTGGGGAGCCGAACTAGGAATGCTTACAAGTGCAACAACATCACACCAGCGCCACGAAGGACCGAAGAACTAGGAACAATCCCACTCATGTGAACTTAGCAGATGTTTCACAGACGTTTCGTATGGACTTTTAACATTACTTCTGAGGCTGCAGAGTCAGTAATTTACTTCCACCAGCATCATCGGGCATAGCATCGGCAGCTGCATCAGGACAACAGATGTCCAACCTTTCCTGAAAACAGGGGAGGCTTTTCAAAGTGATTCAAACTGTTTTTCGGTAGCCAATCTCAGTCCCACTGGTTGAGATCTGCAAAGACAGTGCTGATGCCATGTCCAGATGCTCAGGAATTCTGCTCAGATGCTGGCTTGTGGCCTTCATCATGCTTGGGAAGAGTGACATTTTAACTCCCTGCCATTTTGCTCAAGTGTTGACATGATCTTCACATCATACTAATATTTCAGCCAAAATGCATAAGGTATTGGGCAGCTACTCACACTGCTGGACTGGTTCAGTCAGTGGAGTAACAGCATTCTGGCATTAAATGAATTTCTTTTGGCCATTTAAAATACTTCCAACTACAACTCCTTAATTTATTCTTTCTGTTAGAAAGCTCTCAGCTTGCACCAAACCTCTGAAGCCATTTAGCTGTGTGCCAGGTTCATAAAACATCAATAATCCAGGGGAGATGCAGCTTGGCTTAAGATCCCATTAGGATCATAAACCATATAGTAATATGGCAGGAGTTACTTCACCCAGGGTCAGCTCTCGCCCAGACCATCAGCAAAAGCCACCTCATGGTCCCATCAGGTGGGATGACAAGGATCTCAATAATCTGTGTCTTGTGAAATAAAGAAAATGTGACAGGATGATGTTTTGCAGTGACAGCCTAGTAGACTGTTCATCTGGCCTGTAGGGCAGCCAGGATAACCACTGCCCCCACATTACTCCCTAACGATCCTCTCTGACCACGAAATGTATGTTAAGCTCAGTTAGGGAAGGGTAAGAATCACAGCAAAGAGGTCGTGCAAATGAAGGAATATGGTGCGCAGGGAGGCTATACACCCAAACTCATAGGGCTTAAGCTATAGGGGATGCAAGTGTAATGGGGGATGTAGCAGAATAAGTTGCTGATTCAGTCCTTAAAGTCAACAGACCGGGAATTTTCATAGAAATGTACAAAAGTCGTCGTATTCATGAGAACCAGTAATTTTTACTTGTCATTCAGCACAGTACTTAACTGAACGAATGATTTTTGGCATCTCGTGATTGCAAGGACTGGATAGACTCTTGTACCTACACGTTGAACAAGTGTTTTGTTTTTAAAATATGTATTTACACATATATTATAAATCACTAGCTGTGATCTTGTATCTAATCCTACTTTAGTCATATGTTTCCCTTGCACCTATATGACCAAATCAAAAGACTATACCTATCACCAGCATTGTGACCCAATACATATTTTAAAATAAGTGAATTCTTTAGCTTAAAGAATCATAAAATAGTTGCCCATAAACAATGTTTGACAGAACCATATGATCCCCAGGGCAGCAATCCAACTTTTAATACTGTTGTGTCACCAAAGCAGTATTTTTCCAACAGTGTTAGGTTTAACATTCAGCATCACTGTAATTTGTGTCCTAATCCATGAGCAGTTTAAAGGATTTGTAGCCTCTTAATAATATTTCATCTGCTATAATTACAGTTCTTTAATGTGCTATATCTTATCACTTCTACTTAAGCATATTTTCTGTTTCTCTGTTCCAGTAGTGTTCTTTTTCTCTGAGTGGGAAGGACGATTAATATACTTCAAAGTGCAAATCGGAACTGCTACATAAATGAAGTAAACAGTCATTACAAGATTCAGCTGCTCAAACAGAAGAGGACAATTAAAACTCTCCCCTCCCAAAAAATAGTTCAGCTCTGTGATTATTTCAGTCACAACTATTTATCCAACAGACTACTACACTACTACAACCTGTACACTCTGTGAAGATAATAACGAGACATTAAACAGGAAGAAACGTGACAGATCAACAAGCTTAATTGAAAGTGAGGAGATGGAAAATTCTAATTAACTTGCAAAATAGTTTTGTCTCTGTCAATTACTTTAATTGTACCAGTGGAGTATAGGTTGCGATCTCCACTAAAATTTGCATCACAAGGATACATCTAAAAGCACTGAAAGAAAACTAAATAATTTTCAAGCGATTATTAAACAAAAGGTAACATGAAGCAACATCACTTAATCTGTTCAGAGGCATTATTTAAGGTTAAAGCCTTTTAAACTTCATATATCTGCTCAACTGATGCAAATATCATAAAATGGGGATGCTATTAGTAATCAGTATTTTAATGCAATATTTATAAATAAGAGTTGGATATTCCCCATACCTTGGCACATTTAAATTTACCCTAATAATAATCTTATTTCACAGAGTCCTCACTAAAGAAATGGAACAGCAAGAAAATGCATGTACCAGATTTGCCTTGGCACTAATGTAACAGTAGCTGTGTGACAGGGTCAGCAAAGGCAACTCGTATCCCTTTGCAAGCTATCCTGGCTAGCCACAGCTACAGCTTGTGCTGATAACGCTTACTTTGCTCAACGGGGAGGTACAGCTCAGTTAACATACTAAAGCACGTATTGCAAATGAGGACCTAAAAAAGTGGGAGGCCCAGGAGAGGAAGACAGAATTTCCCATCCAGACCACCTCTGTTCAAATTTCAGGGGCTTGGCAAAGGTATATTAGGGATGTGACATTAAAACTGTAGTCTAATATTGAGGGAGAAACTCTAACAATTACATTTGTTCCAAATTCAACTGCAGACAGTACCTATAGTTGTTTCCTAACATTATTGCTTTTTTTTTTATTTCTATCATTTAAAGATTAAAAAAAAAAAGTAGTAAATGCACTCACATTAATTCACATAGGGTGTTAAACAAGCAACCTACCAAAACAATTCCAGAAAGCAACCTTAAGACTGCAACTTCTTTCATCTAATACAAACAGCCTAAACCAAGCTGCTAAAATTCTTGCAAGACAAATATTCTTTAGTTCCCTCAATACCTTTTAGACCTCTATCTAGCCCGTAAATTTGTCTAAAGAATACCTTCCTTAGGTTCAGTCATAAACCTTTCTGAGAACTGATGTTTTATAAACAGCTAACAATTATGAAGTTTTGAAAAATAATTTCTATCCACAAAAATGAGTGCAAGTAAGTTGAATGTGATTCAGAGTAAATGTCATAAGCAGTAGAAAATATAGACAAGTCATATAAAAATTGTAATCAAAAGAAAAAAAATGAATGACAAAAGGAGTTTTAAAGATTAGTAAGCTTCAGTTATGTATTACACATCCTCACTGCTAAAATGAATTCACAGAAAAAAAATTTAAATGTTGCCTGCCCCACTACAGTATTTCCAAACTAAAAATCAAACAAATTCCAGATCTCTTAAGTAAAGGTGGAGTTGCCTCAGTAACTAAAATTAGCCTTAATACCAAAACAGTTGCAACAGATCTATTACTAACTTCTCTCCTTCTAAGCGCAAGAATTCTATCAGTTTAGAGTTCCAGCTACCACGCACCTCAACTAAGTACTGGATGGGACATCAGAGCGATCAAATCAAGCTCACTCGTATCGCAGAATCACATAATCCCATTCATACACTATCAGCCATCAGCTTTGCTTGTCAAGGATTCCTGCCGTTGCTTCTCCTGTTGAGATTTAGCTCCTTCAACAGCACATTTTAGTCAAAGGTAAACAGACTGCTTTTAAAATACATTGTGCTTCATTGTGTGGCATAACTGCTGGAGAGGAGACATCCTGCGATGACATGATGGTTCTTGTATATTGGTGGTGGGACCACAGTACTGACCCATGAGAGCAAGACTTCCTCCAAAGCAGTATACGTAAGAAAGGAGATAGATACATAACAATGGGGTGAATCTTCAGAAGGGAAGGAGATAAGGAAGATAGGCATGGACACAGTTCCTGAAAGCTTAAAAAAAAATAAAGCTTTTGATAAAAAATACACAGCAGTTCATTTAATAGTCTATAGAAGTCTGAAAGCCCAAGAGTAATGTTTGGCTATTGATGTCCCCTAGAGAAAGGAAAATTTTATGGATTAAATACTTTATCCGAAAGAGAAATAGATTAGCTGCCATATCACAACCTTGTGGCCCAAGGCAGAAATACTCAATATATTAAATTGGCTATATAAACAACCTATGTCTGAGAATAAAGTGCCTTAAAAAACAAAACAAAGAAAAAGATCCACTGATAATAGCATCTTATTTTTCTTTGAATATACTCTGAAACAAATCATTCAAGGGAACTTTCAGGTATCTATATATACACAATGATGATTCAATTTTCACCAATTAGTGTTTCATAGTTAGTGTTTAAGAGCAGAACTGGGCTCCCTAAATATCAGCATTTCTGCAGTACTTTTTACTGTAACATTACTAGGCTTATCACTATACTCTTCTGTTTAATTAAATTGTACTATTTATTCCTGAGATACTAGCACAGCAGTTCCAAATATTTAGAGTCCAGCACTGTATTCTGAATTTGTTTTAAGCTTCTTGCTTTTCTGATAAAGCTACCTCAAAAAAGCGCAGCTTTTAAGGTACTTCAGTGGGATTACAGCTGGCCTGCTAATTCTGTCATTAAATTAATTCAGAGAAGCTCTCCACTGCAGTTACTTCTGTAACAAATAAGACTCAAGTATAAAAGATGCATTAAAACGTGTCTTCGTCACAATGTAGATGTAGAGAGCACTACAGCCATCTGTCTGAAGGAGAAGACAGACAAGGCTGCCTGTAGCAAAATGTATACTGAAAAATATATATTTATGTATACACACACACACGTTTGGATCCATACAGGTAAGAATATAAGATTTTGTTTTGCATTTGTTTTATGTAGCTAGAGGGACATCTGTTACAGCATTTTAGACTCGCATCATCATTTTTCCCCCCTCAAAGAACACAAAGCTCAAGGAGATGAAAGAGCAAAAGGAATGATACCTGTTCTACAGAAAGATAAGAGAGTATTACGGAAATTAAGCAAAGGCAAATATGGCACAGCCAGTAGGTGGCAGAGCTGGAAACAGAACTCCAGCACTGCCAAGATTACTATCCCCTTCCAACCTCGCGTGTAGTGTTCAAGGAACTTCCTTTATTGCAGAATCACATGCGTAACCTTCACATTTTAATAATTCTGTAACAAGACTGAAGCACTTCTATGAATGAAGAAAAAGCACTAGTAATGAAAAGTCAGATTGCCTGGGTCACAGATTCAAAAAAGCAGCCTTTAACAGCTACTCACAATATATTTACTTCAGGATAGAAAGGGAGGAAGTGTTGGCTTATCGTGCATCGCTTTTAATGAAGTTATTAGTGCAAGAATATTTAAGTAGGTAAGGACTGTAAGGAGCAATTCTCTTCCCTTCCTCCCCTAATGCAGAACACCAGGCTATATGTAGAGACGAGACATCTCCCCTCCCCCATCATTTAAACTGCATAAACTATAATTTTAGTAAATCAAGCAAAGAGCTAATCAAGTTTTGATTTGCTAATTACTTCTCAATTTGATTAGAGCTGGCAGCTAATCATCTCTGGAAATGTAAAGTCAATCTTTCACTCACATTTGCAAATCAGGACTTTAGTGTAAAGAAACAGAGATATTGTGTATAACAACCTCATAATACTAATTTTTTCATATTTCAGTGATTTTTAACGATAAAGCAAATTTTTATATTGCGTTGGTGCTCTGAATAATAAAATCAATGTAGAAGTCTATGTGGTCCTGCAAATGAGCCATTGATAGGAGCTCAGATATTGCTAGTATTAAAGCTCACAGGATGTATATGCTACATTAAACAAATACAATATAATTTAAAGGTATAGTTCAGATTTTAAAAAAGGAATCTGAACAGAAGGAATGGGCCAACATAGAGTTTCAACAATCAGCATTTTTAGAATTCACTTGGAGAAGCAGCACTGCACTGTATGCAGAAAAAAAATTATTTGCCTTACGTAGAGTGAACAAGTTCAGCTAAAATCAAGAAATTATAACGTGGTATCATTTTGTTCTGAAGCAACACCAGAATGTGAAAGAGAAGGAGGTTCTGCTCTACTTTATCTTCTGAATAGCTCTGTCACAGGTATGATGAATCTGTATTTTTTCTCATTTGAGTTGAGGACATAAACACTTTTCTAAAAATCACCAATTCTCCACTACTCATCACTGCCTGGCTGCAGTATTTCCTTATGTTAGTTGACCTAAGGCACAGGGGATGGCTAATACCCTGAAAAATGTATTATTATAGGTATTAATGACAGCAGCTCCTGACCAGAGTAAAGCCTGAGCACCCACTGCATGGTATAAAGGGTTCAGTCCAGGAAACTCCCCTCCCAGCTCTCACTTCCTTACAGGAGGAATCAAGGACAGTATTAGGACAGAGGGATCGGGCTTCTCGTCCATCCTCTGTTTGCAGTTGCAGCATCACTAAGCGTGGAGTCCTTGCCTCGGTCCCAGCAAGCCAATGGAGACTGGGCTACTACTTCTGTCTTCCCCAACGCAAAGGGTAACGGAGGGAGAATCAGTGACGGAGAAGAACAAAGGTTTCCTCCAAGCACTACCAGAAGCTGTCATCACCCCACCAAGGTGGGAACCAGCCTGCTCTCCCGATAGCCATATGCCCCAGTGTCACACCTTAGTATTGCCTTAGCCCCACATCTCCCTTATGCCCAGGCTCATACCCGTAATACAATCCTTGCATCCTCATGGGCATTTCTTTAGCCTTACGTTTGATAAATAAGCCGAGTACCGAGACCTGACAGTGCTCCAGTCATCCATAGTCCTCCAGAAGTATCAGTACGGATTCTTCTCCCCTAGATACAGGGGCTATCTCAGCTCCTTCTCTTACTCAGACATCCTTTAATCCCAACATCAGTCTGAAGCCTAGGGACAGAATAAGCAGGGAAGCAGCAGCAGAGCGAAGGCAGCAATTGCAAGGATTGCCTCAAAACATTTGGGAACCATTGTAGAAAAGAACACAGATACATTTAGCAAGGTGAAACGCTTCCATATACGGCTCACCCTGCCTTATCTGCTTCCTCTGATTTCCCAATTCAAAAACCAGTATATCTCCATCTCTGCAGGATCCCGCTGAAGCATAAACTAGTGAGCTGACACTCCTCTCATTCCATCTAAGAGGGAAGGGGACATGCTAGCTCCAGCTCTTCCTTCTTACATACACACCCAGTAGGCAGCCAAATCTGAAACAATATTTTCTACCTAATCCATTAAAAAGGGTAGATTGCCTTTACATGACAGCTGTTAAAAATACTGATACAGAAAAAAGAGAATGTCAAAGACTCTTCAACCGAAGACTTGAAGCAGCTCTACATTCAAACAGAAAAAAGGAGTCAATTTTACAAAAATCATATTTCAAAGAAGAAAAAAAAACAGGTTCACTCTGTCAAAAACATTTTATTCAGATCTTTTTTTCCCTACAAAACATTTTCTTTTCCCATTCCTTTTAGCATTTTGAAAGATTTTGTACGTTACAGATTTTTAAAAGATAACTTAAAATAAAATAATGCCATTAACCCTCTTTCCCTTGGACAAGCTTGCCTTCTATCTATTCTGCTCTCTAATGTAATGCTGGAACAATAGAAGTGAAAGTGTTTCGACCAAGGAGAGCAAATACAAAATACACCGCTCAGCAAGTCAGATTCTTTTTTTTGACAGACTTGTAATTTTGAGTACTCCTATCATTCAGAGTCTCTCATTACAAAAATGATTGTGATTATTTTGTAAAACCTCTGGCAGTAACAGTAATATCAGTTACGAGTAATCATCAGTAAGCTAATTTTCAAAGAAAAAATATTAAGATGGAGTTAGTTAATCTCCAACATCTGCTATATAGTATTGATTATAATCTGCTGCTAATTATCAAAATCTAAAAGGTAAGGAAGTCTATTTCCATTACCAACTGCTGTAAAATTTTAGCAATTGCATCTCTACTCTGTTCTTCAAACTCTCCACGTAAGATGCTAAAAACAGTTATGCATAAGATACATTTATTAATTGAATTTGGTACAAGAATCTGATACAGGTAACTATGAAACCTTCTAAAAGATAGAAGTGCAAAAGATGAAAGAGCAAAACACCAGCTATCTCCCTGCTGCACAGTGCAACCACCGTTCAGCCTAGTTTCAAATGCAAATGAGATGAAGTAGATGGAGAACATCTTCCCTGTTATTTAATGTTCTAGGTCTTGCCTGTTAAAATTAACTTTTATATTATATAGAGTTAATATCATTTTACAATTTTTATAGTTTGTTATCATGTTTCACATCAATTCAGAACATAAGTATCAGCTGCTTTCTGACCTATTCCCCAAAACAGAGTACAAAAGAACCAGTAACATGAATTACACAGAAAGCTAACTTTGCTGCTATCACGGGTACAGTCCAAACTTGACTATTTGTGATTTCGGCAGTTATGTAACAGGATGTAAAACATAATTAGAAAATGATGTAGACATTTTAATGGAAACCACATGAAAGAGCATTCCTTCTTTTGCCAGGGAAGCTCTTCAAAAAACATAATTTGTTACGATTGTATTGATGAATCATCCTGGACTCAACCTAACTACTCAGTCTCAACGAAATACCAGTATTATGTGCTATTTTCAGATTTAAGTTATACTAATACTTCAGTAAAAAATACATTATCCAGAAAAAGGCATGCTTACAAAGCTCTCAAAGACACTGAAACATGCGGTCGAAGTGATAATTATTCAATCAGCTATTTAACAGTTGGTGACAAATCAGCAGCAGACAGAGCTTAGGGTTTCTTGTAAAATGCCAGAATATAACTGAGAAGGAAACAGGTTGTGTTTCTTGAGGAAATTAATTTTCTCAAAAAATTCAATTTATTTGTGAGGAAAGCAGTTTTCGCACTGTTTTTGTTTTAGCTGTCTTACCAATACATGACTGTACCAGCTCATCTAACAAACCACAAGTATGATTCATATCTGTAATTCAATAAATATTTCATAATTTAAACGAACTAAAGAACCAAGATGTTGACAAGCTTATTTTGTGAAGAACAACGAAATTATGCTAAAGCAAGGTAAGAACTTCAGACGCTTTACCGTGACTCTCATGTCAGATTTCATAGGCAAATTAGAAGCTATAAAGCTGCTATCGTTCCTTTACTCTCGAATGAATACTCCATTCATTAGCAATCAAACTGTGTGGTGAATGAAAACTTGCTATAGATTTAATTTTTATGCACCTGTGAAGGAGTGTGATGGTTGTAACAAATCACGGCAAAATGGCTGTTAATCCTCCTGCACATTTGACTGACTTCACTGTTAGAAAATATTCTTTTGCATATACTTTGATTTATTGTTCACACTGCTACTGGCTGGCTATGATTTCTGGTGCTTCTGAGTTCATGTCCTGCATTACAAAATAACTTTTGAGTTCTTCAGTGCATACTGTATTTTTTTCCCTCACTTGTCAGTGTGCATCAAAGAACATATAAGTTTTCAGTAGGAAAGTAACATTTTCAGGAGGATTAAGAACATCATCTTTGTGGAAGTTTTAAGTCTTGTTTCCCAATGAATCTTCATCAAATCCACAGCTAGTTAACAACCAATTTTATGTTCAAATGTGAATTAAAAAAGGGGAGTATTTCTAGATCAAACTGGCTATTGACAGAGTAATGGCCAAGGGAAATATAGAAAAAACAAGAAGGTGATACAAAAACTTTCCAGTTAACCTAGATTTTTTTTTGTTGTGGGCACTAAAGTAAAAGCCACAGTGAAGAGTTACAGAAAATGTTTTAAAAAAGTCAGAGAACTATTTTATCCAGTAACTCAATCATTGCAAATTTGATGACTGTTAGATTAGAACAAGATTGAGATAGAGGCCAATTAACATTCCTGCTCTTGCTAGGTTCTCTTTCATAGTCACAATACAATTCTAACAAGAAGTAACAAGTTCACTATAGCAGCAAATTAAGTTAAGTTTAAATCTATTAGCTCAACTGAAGCAGTTATTTTCCAACAAGGTTTCATCTTGTTCTCTTACTTACCTGTGCCATGGCAGAAAACAATGTTGTGATAGTGCAGGAGAGCTAACAGCCTTCTCCTTTAACAGATGTTTATCTACTTTACAAATCCATTTTGACCACACCTGTTAACAGACTAACTCACTTAAATCTTACTGACTGTATAAATTGTTTGCTCATATTACTGTTAAATCTAATTAATAGCAAAAATAAAGTTAATCTTACAAGTATTCAACAAGATTTTAGTGTGAAAGCAGTCTGATCATGCACTTAATTCCTAATCAAAAGATTACTAAAAACACTCCAAATATTTTAACAAAAATATTGTATCTTAACTTTCCATTCGGCCAATAAATGCAGATCTGTATAACCTTACTGGAGTAAGATAAAGCAATGTGATATTCTGACTTGAAACTTGTTATAACTATTCTACTATATACAAAATATAAAGTCATTAAGACATACATCAAGAGAATGAGATTCTTTATTCTATAGTTAGTAGCATTCAATTAGAAATTCCAGTAATTTCTACTTCATTGATCTATTTCTGTAAGACTGTAAGAGTTTCCAGAGGTGAGCTTTAGACCACCCAAGCTCAATATACTTCAGAACGTGATAATTAAGGCACTCTAAGAGAAGAGAAATTCAGAAATTTGAATACCTTAAAAAAGTCCTAAGAATTTCGGTTTTGAATTACATTGCCCACTTGAAAAAAAACTATCATTCAACTCTGATCAAAATCCTTCTAGCCATACCTCTTTTAAAATGTTGTGCATCTTTAGGATAAAATGCAAATACCTGACAAAAGTAAGGACAGATTACTTTCATAAATGAGAAGTATAGTACCTCTGCCTTAGTCTGTCTTATCATATACTATTCCTTCCTCTTGCATTTCCATGTACATGGCTTGAACAATGGAAAGTTTTTAGGAACTCCAGTTTGTGGTTATCAATAGTTTCAGCAAAGAAAAATGACATTTATTCAGGAAACTGTTCTTGAACTGCAGAAAGAACTACTAGAAATACTATTTTCCAAACACACACACGTTTACTGATCATCTTAAATAGGGGTTGCCTTGTTGAATTGCCTAGAGGCTCTTCTTAGGCATCTCCACACCTGTGACTGTCTTCTTCACTATGCAAAGGTGCATTTTATTTCTTGTATTTTACTTCCATTGTTATTGCTGCTTTAAAGCACCCTCTGATTTAGATTCTTTTCCTTCAAGATATATGCATTCTGCTTCTAGACATATCAAATGTGTTGAAGATTTCTCAAAGACTAACTCAGCTACTACCTTTTGCTTCTCTACAGTGGCCTAAAATTTTCTTAGTATGGTCTCAGAGTACAGCAATTAAAAAATAAATTGTGAGTACTTTAATGAGTAGCAGCTTTAATTTATTAAACCTCTCACTGAATAGATAATCTTTTAGAAGGGAAACTCTCCAGCTCCAGATTATACTCCATATTATGATAGAATTATGGAAGGATTATTCCCTCTGTTATGGTACGGTCCAGCTCTCTCTTACAGAGATATGGATAGGGACATAACAATATGTATCTGTTTTCTCATGCTCCAGAACTGATGCAAATTGACTCATGATCAGGAAGAAGTATGTGTGACAGGTTAAAGGATTTCTGAACTATAAAGTGATCTTCATGACCACTGCCTCTCCCAGTATCCTCCTGGCTCAGCCTGCTCCCAACACCTTACTGGGCCTTTCTTTCCTCTGATATATCACATGGTTTTGAAGAAACAAATGCTACCAGGCATGGCTGGTGGTCAGTCAGCAAGTGACTGAAACAATACTGGAGCCCAGTAGAGACGAGAGTTTGGTAACAGGAGGAGTATTTTGAGACAAGCTACTACAGTGACAAAGAAAGTTGTACACAGATGGTTGGCAGAAGTGATGAGCAGCCCAGAGAGTAAGTTAGGCTGGTAGTTTTTGTGGCCATCATCACTGCTACCCTTTCTTTCTGCTGTTGCTCCTTCCTTACTGCAGAGGAAAGAAGCAGCTGTTGAGTGGGGAGAGACAGCACTGATCCACACTGCAGCAGCTGCTAAACTGAAAAAGGTACTTAAGGCAGACCAAGTTCACTTTTGCTCTATTAATGAAGGGGAATAAATCTGGAGAATAGGAAGAGCCACACAGCAGCTCATTTCTTTACTTGACATGTCTTTGAATCTCATCAGAAAATCCCTCTTTTATTTGTTCAAAAAAAAAAAAAAAAACACACAATTCACAGTAAATGTTGGTTTTGAATAAACCTCCATAAAGTAGTTGCATTTCTTAAGGACTGATATACAAAAGAAAGAGTAGATGAATCAGAAGTACTCATTTAGTGAACAATATCCACAATCTGCATTCCATCAATTCCAATCATTTTACCCAGCATTTCACTGTTAACTGGGTGACAGAGTAGGGTGACATGTATAACCTGGACTCCTCCTCAAATTGCTGTGCAAAATAGCTGAGTAGTTTGCTGTGCAGAAGCAGACAGTTGTTTAGCCAGGACATGTTATTGATTTATAGATTAGACTGAATGGACAGAGGAAGAATGAAGATAAAACTAATTTCTGTCTCTTTTAAGATACTTCTGCCCATAATGACATTCTTTCCATCTCTTTGGCTTACACTAAGGAATGAACAGATTTGGAAGACTAAGTATCTAAAATTAGATTAATATACATATAATGCTTGCAAACTACGAAGCTCAGCATTTCTGGAAATACGTTGGAAGGCAAGTGTGAACTACCAGGATGACTAGATGGTGTGCGTTTTTTGGATTTTTTTTTCAGGCAAACTTAAAAGAAGCCAAGAGCACAACTAAAAAAATGGCAAAAGAATCATGGAGAAGTCTTCTGCACATTTCTGTAGAAATTAAACTTTACAGGTGTCTTTGTTTTAATAAAATAAATATTGATGGATAAAGAAGATAGTAAATATGTATGATGCATTAAGAAGATAACTATATAATTTTGGAATAATAAATAGGTACATATTTTGCAGAGACAGGTTATTTTATTGTATACATTTTTGTGATTTGCAAAGAGTTCTCAGTTAGGCATATATTTCTTTCATTACGATTCAATATAATTTGAGCAAATAAGGTAAAATGTATCCTAACAGAAGGCTGAAAACGAAATCTCAATGATTGATTTGTACCTCTTGTCCCAGCTCTGAAAACTACAGTGTTCACAGAAAGGGCTTAGAACCTTAGAACAGTTTATAAGTGCACACACACATAAATAACTACAAAAACATAGAGCAAAACTGGAAGCTTGCTTTAACATTCAACATCAGTTAAAGAAAATTAAATCACACTGGATAAGCTATACTGCAAATCTCACAGGGGTCTATGCATTCAAAACAAAGGAATTTAAGTCACTTTGCACAATAAATAAATAGGGACACAAATCTATCTTAATAGTGCAGGTAGTGTCAAAGAATTCTTTTGATCCCTCATATTTAGGACCAGCAACTGAAAACAAACTGATCTGTTCAATTAATGGTTTAAGAGAATCATTTTCACTACATAATAATGAAATTACAGAATTTAACGATGTTAACTACAGTAACATAAAAGGGGATTTAAGAGCATTGATCAACCATATTAGTCATCCTGTATTTTAGCCTCCCTATCTCTAAAAACAATATATTACCTGTAAAATTTCTTCTCAGTTGTTTTTCTTGATTAAGAAGCAACCATCTTTTACAACAGTGTATGAAGCATACAATGTCACTTGTATTGTGTAGCTTACAGCTACCCAATTCTAGGAACACAGCATGTGACATGACCTCAGGAGAACAAATCTTCCTTATCAGGAATGTCTCAAAGGACAGGTGAAGTGCAGCTTAGTTCCACGATTTGTTCCCCCTCCTTCCCCCCTCCCCCCCCCCAAAAAAAAAATCCAAACCCACCAAAAAGCCCTCCCCCCAAAAAAATCAAACCCAAAACAAATAAACAAAAAGGGCAAAAAAAAAAAAAAAAAAACCCACAGCACTATGTCTCTGTTCAGCTGCCATAAATTAAGCACTAACTACCCTGGCAGCTCAATAGGCTGTTACAAATAACACAAACATGGTTTCATGTATGGCACTGGTGTTCATGCACTTTAGATAAGTTAACAAAAAAAACTGTTATAGCTTTGAGGCTTTATGAGAAAACTATACACTATTTTAAAATTATGCTCCTCTCCAAACAGGTAGACCATAATGAAAGTGTCATGAAATGGCTAGGAGGAGAGAGAAAAAAAAAAAAAAAAAAAAGGAGAGAAAAAAAAAAAAAAAACAAGACAGACAAAGTTGGGTGAGAAGCATTTACTAAAGTGACAAAGTAGAGAAAACTGCAAACAATGTTAATCAAAAATGAATGTCTCTCCCATGCATCTACAACTCCCAGAGGGATTTAATAAATTGAGAAGATTTTGGAATAAAGATGCACCTAGAAGATTTTTTTAGAGGACTAGAATACAGTTTCTTGTAGGAATGAGGTCACAACAAATTCACTGAGAAGTTGTTAACAAATAGAGGTTTGATCATATGTGCTTGACTCACTGACTAGCAACAAAAAGGTTACTGCAGTTATGAGAAAAAGCTGCAAGACTTTGTTTTACCTCACTTGCCCTTTAGGCAGCACTTCAGCAGAAACCATCCAAGCAGCAAGTCTTAATATTATGAACAATCATAGTGAGCAGTTGCTGAACCACAGCATCAAAACAAAGGATTTGCTACTCAAGCTACTTCTATAGTTCTTCAGGCTACATAAATTGTTAAAATCATAATGAAGAAATGATGTACTGAGAAAACCTGAAATATGTTTTCATGAGAGCCTAGTTTATTTCTACTTAAATTTTCCTAGGTAACTAAAAAAAGCTTGAAGAATACTGGCTGGCTCATTATTACAGTAAAAGTTTATCTTAAAGTGCTCTGTCAATCCTCCTTATCCAAAATTCTTCTCCAGTTTTGAAAAGAAATACTCAACCCTTAAGTCTGTTACATATACAAGTAGCATCTGTTATTTCACAAGGGTGAAAAACTATTGCTCCATCCTAGATTTCTTTCTGGAGAAAAGGAAAGATAATTACCCTTCATGGGTGAGACATTTGATTTATTCTACAGAGATTCATTTCACTTCATTGTAAATTAAACTGTTTAATTCAACATTTTGAGTACCCACTATGCAAGGGGACATCTGGGAAGACCTGGTGAGAGAGTTGCCAAAGCAGATAGTTAGAACCTTCAGTGAATTACATTCATTAAATACTGTGTTTATAATTATTTTCATGGGGTGAGTTGTCACTTTGATATCATCTGATCCCTTCTGCTGTTTCTGACCTTTTCTTTCTAACAGCAGGCATGTTAGAGGCATGTAATTTCTTAGAGAATATTTCTGCAGGAATGTTTGTCTTTGCTGAGTCTTTGAATCCTTGTTTTTGTTATTAAAGTCAAGGGTCAATATTATCAAATCAAATATATGGAAATTGAGTCTTAAAAAGACCATTATCAGTTCCTTCCGCTCCATTTACAGAGGAAGAAAACAAATACATTGGAATTTAGATTTTCCTTTCTCATACAGCAAAACTGTAATTATAAATTGCACATGACAGCTGAACACCCTAAAGAATCTCCCTGGGGGCATAACAGCTGAGTTGCATATTAGCCAAATATGATAGAATTAAGTGTCACTTTATATTACTTTCAATAAAACTGATGAATAGATTAAATTTAAAAAAATGCATTAAAATCTTTAAATTTTCATTGAAGCTGACCAAAGGAAGAAAACACAATGCTGAGAATGTCCATCTGCCCATAATTCAACATTGTTGTTTCTAAATACTGCAAGTTATTAGAAAATGCATAACAATTTAAACAGTAATTTATTTTGCTAAGAATGCATGCATTTAGATTCTATTACAATATACCCCGTACAGTCAAAAATATAGGTGTTACCTTATCACAGTGTCCCCCCTAAACAGCACATACATAAAATAAAAGCAAAAACGTTGCCTGATGATCAAAATAGATCTTGAGGTAGTCTCAGAGTTTCTCTTCAACTTCTAGTTAACCTACTTGTCCAAGAAAATCTTCAATGAACACCTGTTCATTGGATATTTGAAGAGCTACACAAAGTTCATAAAAAACAAGGATTATGAAGGAAGAACAGCAGGTGCCAGAATAAGAAGTTTTATTTAGCGCATGCAGATCAGTCAGGAAACTGCAGACAATATTAAGGCGGTAATAGGTTAAAATCTTTGAGATTTGTAACTAAAAATACATAGACTGAGTTAGCAATATATGTATTAAAGAACAAACATATTCTTAAAACATGAAACAACATAGAGAAAGGGAGAAGGGGGAACCAAACAGGTTCTAGTCACAACAAAAGCATAAGGCTTCATTCTTAGAAAGTGGCAAAAAATAGTACAAAGTAACTATTAGTTACTCTTGCAACAATTATCATCACAGAAATCAAAACCAAGAGCTTACTAAGCCCTAACAAAGTATTTGGAAACTTCTACTGGTAATAATCTAGAGATAATACAAATAATATTAAAAATATGAGTAGATTCAGTGAAGGTTTTCAAAGCTATATGTATCATGTTCTTCAAGTGTTTGTGTGCCCAAGACACATCTGAACTGGTGCTAATATGAAGTACTTCGTGTGAGTAGGGCTCCTAAAGGTGAAATACTCAATCCTTATGAGAGAGAAGCTACTGGACTTCATTAACAACTTCTTTGATTGAAATTCCTGTGTTCTAAAAGTTCATGGGAATACAGTATTAGAGGTAGGACAGCAGTGTTTCCAGCAATTTAGGTCAAAACTAACATGCCAAACATCTTCAAACTCAGCTATGAGCGTAAGAACAGCAGAGAATGAGAGGCTCGTATGTTCTGGATATGAAATACCTTCTAGCATTATGCTACCCGCGCATTTCCTGTACTGCAACGATAAAAGCTTGGAAAACGTGCGTTACAGCATGCTGTTTTTTGAAAGCCTGCACAAGAACCCTCTTACCTCTTAAACACAGACAGAAGACGTGAAAGGTATGATACCCTTTTGGGGGTCTCTTGTAAAGAGCGCAGAGGCCGCTCAGTGGCCCCGCTCTCCCCAGGGGTACACAGATCAGCCAGCAGCTAGGGCACAGCCAGCCATATCAGAAGCAGATAAGAAAGTGCCTCAATGCGGTCACCTTGCACCTTGAGGCACCTTAATGCCTCAACTGAACAACACAGCTTGCATCTGCAGGAGAATTTCCATGTGGTCCGGAAGTTTTTAGATTTGGACAGAACAGTTGAAGAAATCTTATAACACTGACACTGTTTATCCTTCAACAACTCTCAAATCATGTTTAGTCTAATTACATAGAGCTTCACACAGGATATTATGATTTCATAGTTCAAAACAGCTGAGAAAAAGTAACTGATCAAATCAAAACTGAAACAAGAAACCAAAACCCTCGAACACACAGGTCTGAGAAAGAAATAACAGCTAAAAAGACCCAAGCAAAAATTTGTATTTCTTAGTGAAAGATTTCCAGTGACTAAAAACAAATGTAAAGCGTTGTTAACAATCTGTAATATATGAACACTAGAAAAACAGCCACAATATGGAAATATCTAATAGATACCTGAGAAATGATAGCTTGCACTGCCGTAATAGTTACATACTGCTTGTAAGGAGGCTAGATAGGAGGTGATTTTTACTGCTTAGAGATGTATTATCAGTTGTGCTTTAGAGGTTAAGAACAAGCTGCCAAAAGCAGGCCATTAAAGCAGGATCACCAAACACTGTTTTCCACCCCAGAACACGTGCCGCATTTCTCCAGACAACTTCTAGATAATCTTGATCTTCCTCCTCCTTACCAGCAACCTAGCCCCAAAAGAGCTCAGGAGTTTTAGTTGAAGAGGACTCCTGTATTCTAGAAGAAACAGATAGAAGAGGTGGTGACAACACAGTCTTCCAAGGCCCTTCTTAGCACGTGGCACAGAAGAGAACTGTCCTGAGCATTTAGCTTCCTTTTATTCCCTGCTGCAGGCCATGGCTTACCAGAACTACTCAATTCTATTTCGGTAGGATCTTATACAGAAGGACATTATCTTTCTCCTTTGTAAACAGAACATTTAACATGTATCAACTGCATATTTGCATTGAAGTTACTATGAACAATTCTCTGTCAGCAATAAGGCAATAGTTTGCTGTTAAATCTTTAGTCTATAGTGAAACAAGATGTTTTAAATTTATTAGCAGGGAAGATTTTATAAAGACAGGAAATACCTCCTTTTCTACCTTCAAGTAATTAACTGTGTAAAGGCTGAAGCCTAACTACTGTAGCTACATATACGCTTCTTTACTACTTAGACTTGAAAACATTCTTTTCTTAAAGAAACATCCTACTTGCATTACATAAAACTAAAAATAAGGTAGACATTGACAACACAGACAATTATTCTAATAGGCTTTAATAATTCAAAATAGGAGCTAATAGAAATTTGATGGTAGTAGAACTAACCTAGCTAGAAGATTATTTAGAGGCCACGGCAGTTCTAAACAGTAAGGACAGATGTGAGGTATCACACACAGTGGTAATCCCACTATCGCTGATGCAGAAAGTGCCAATTGTCCCCTGCAAACAATCACCACAAGCTGGATGCAGTACATTGACATGAGATTTGAGTTATCGATGACATTGTAAACATGCATTATGGGCAAATAGATTTGAACTTTTCTTTTACTGCTACAATTTTGCCTTCTTACATGTATATCCCCCACATTTATTTGATCAAAATTTCTGCTACAAATTCACTGAGGTTTCCAGTAAAACAAGAACAACACTAGGATCAGTGGTGTGAAACAATAACACGGCAAACTAAGCTACCCAAAAACCAACGTGCCTAAGGAAAAAAAAAAAAAAAAAAAAAAANAAAAAAAAACGATACCCTAGAACCAAGAACTTTAGTATAACAAATTAAGTACTCCAATACTACCAAAATCTGTCACCAAGACATAAAAAGTACTCTCAGGTATACTGCTGTACAGGACAGAAAAGAGCTAGAGACAAGAACTCTGAGGAGGTTCAGTACTGACTCATGCTGTTGTAATTGGATGAGACTGTTCTGTTTGTCTGCAATAAACAAATAAGAATAACATGGTTGTTGCTGATAAATTAGGATTGGGAAACATGCATTCATTGGTGTGACTGCCAGTGATTACAGGGAAGGAGAAAGGCCCCCAACAATAACATTTCCTTTAAAAACTGCTGTGTGTTGTACGTGACAAGTTAAGAGGAGCCTAAAGCTATCAAAATTCAAATATTAAAAACATAGCTAGCTTGCAAAGCACAGGCACAGCTACCATGTCCTGCAGAACAGTGTAAAACAGATCTGTTTGGACAGGTTGTCTAAAGGCAGCTGTGCAATGGAGACTAATGATTAAGACTTCCTTAGATCATTCATAGCCTGAAATATCACAAGCTGAGATATTTGTGCAGAAATTTTTCTTTTCACATCAAGATTTGGAAAGTTTTCTGCAATGGAACATGTGTTCTTGTCACAAAAAGGGGGCTAGAAAGGACTTCCATTATTCCATAAAGCATTCGGTTACACTGAAGAAGAATGCATTTTGAGACAACTAGCACCAAGATCAATAGAAGGAAACTAAAATCATTGAAACTGGTCAAACGTACTTTAACTCTTGTAGTTAGAAAAGCAGGAATGACATCTGTAAACACAAGTACATGCTATAAACATGGTGCTACTTATGAGTTAAAGTCTGTAACCGAGCATACTGAAATGGAAGCTAGTATTTGTTCAAAGAACAAATTTCAAACTCAATAGACTAGCATTTGCATTGAAACTTTCCCAACAGCTAAAGTAAGTCTATATGTATTGGCTTCAGTTATACATTTTAACACTGAAAATTCAGAGCCCACAGTTCAGTGAAAAAGTATCCTAAATAATTTGTTAATCACAGAAGCTTGCTCACACACTAAAACTATTCCAAGTTATAGCAGAATAGGAATTTGAATTGAAAAAAAAAATAAATTCAAGATTAACCCAAAGTGAAAACAAGACAACAGTCTGTATTCAATTACTGGTCAAGACTGAAGACAGAATTATGGAGAAGATCTGGATTCCCAAAATAGGGAACAAAGATTAACTCAGCTTTGAATATTCTTTACTCAGGATTTGGTGACCTTCAGTTAGTGTATGCAGGAAAGTATACACCAAACACTTTCATTTTGACAGGTTACTTCACCAGAACAGACACTGATTTTTCTTACGTGAAGTTTTTGATATTCTTTGAAGAACACAGAACTTCTAAACATAAATGTAAGCCCACATAACGAACTTCCAGAAGTTCATCTAGGCTCAAACATCATGTGACTTACAGGGAGCGGTTAAAGGAATCCCATTTGCTCTGTCTAAAAAGCAAGCATTTGATGAGATATGGTAATAAGTTTCCAGTAAAAAAGGGGGTGAGTAGAACAACTAATCAACTTTCCCTATCTTCTGTGGGAGGGTACAAAGAGGGAAAGATTCATGGTGGGTAGCAGCAGAGTGGGAAAACCAGAAAAAAAAAAAAAAGCCATCTAAAAGAACCAAAGCCATCTATGAAAGAACTAGTGGTCTGGATGGACCACGCAATCTCTCTCACTGGATGATCTTGAAGTCTAAGAGATGAACAAGTTGTTTCTGTGCTGTGGGATTATATAGGTGAATGCTGAGTCCCATCCAAACCTTTATTTCTATGATTCATAGTTTGGTGAGGTTTTTTAGATTTTTTGTTTTGTTTCATTTTGCTTTTTGGAGAAAAGCAAAAGCAAACCAACCAATTTACATCTAAATACCAAAAGCTTTGTCATATAGAAAGTGAATTCTAAATAACCTTCTACATACACAAACACACATATATATTTAAGCATTAAAAGACATAAACTTAGCTACTATTGTGCCAAATGGAGATGGAAAATGCACAAAAACATTCCTTTAGTTGGTTTTACTTACACTTTTGGTACTTTTACTTTTTGCAAACTCCTACAGTTTCCTTCATCACAGCTACATTGGAATTCCTTTTGTTTTTTCAAGTGCTCCACAGCACACGTATTTCTTACCTTTTTGTTTACAGTATATGAAAAAGGTGAGGCAGGTGTTGCACCTAAGGCTGACATTCTGTCAGTCATAAGTTGCTCTCTGGTCAGCATTTTTTATTTTATTTTAATTTTTTTTTATTAAATGCGTGAGGCAAAGTATTACTGTTAGAAAAGCCTTCTGAAGAGGTTAAGTGCATTAAAAAGCTACTCAGCTGTTGATTTTAACAAATAAGTAAAAATAATCAGAACGAATAATCGGAAACAGTACATGATTTCATTGGAAGCATTTCCTGATTTTCTTAAGCAAAGACAATACAATTTTGTATAGTTGAAATTTTTGAAGAACACATGTCCAGCATGAATTTAACTTACCACTTCCTTGATTTAAAGTAGAATATATAGTAATACCCTTAAAACTCACTTTGGCTGTGCATGAACGGAACTTGAAAAGTTTAAGTTACCAATTTTCTTCCCCAAATCATTTTCCCACTGAGCAGACAGTGAAAATCTCTAGGATATCTGTAAGATTGAAGAAGTATAAGCAAACTTCAGTCTACTGATCTTTGATTAAAATGTATAGCCAAGTGAGACACTCAGTATTATGCTTCTAGCACAGTCACATTATTTCATATTTCAGTTATATTTTTTCTTTCTTGTACATATGGTACTGTCCTACAACAGTTACTGGTTGGACAACAGCTTGTTCATTCATTATTTTTAAATTTTTCTAAAAATTAGTTTTTTTTTTTTTTTTTTTTTTTTTTAATTAACCTCTATCAGGGAAAAAAAGGGTACACATACTCAAATACTTCCCCCCCCCCTTTTTTTTTTAATTCCAGTCTGGCATTCCTATTCTTTCCTATATTACTGGCAATTTGATTCTCAATTTGAATAAAGTTTAGAAATACAGTTTGCAAGATCCTCAACTTAAATTTGAGGTGTTTTGAGTCTAAGAACTGTTCACACAACTGCAGTAGAGAGGTTACATCTCTTTGGTGTTCTCCACCGGCCATAGAAGAGCTTGGCCTTTGCTTTCTCCAGAAGAGACAGACAGACAATTGATCTGGCAGCTGGTCTCCCCGGTGACAGTATGCTGTATGCACATTTTAACATCAGGCTTATATAAATATATTTAGCTTTTACATTATACCTTACTGATTCTATGATTATAAAATTACCCCTTCAGGAAGAGCCACTGTTTAAGAAAAGCATTAATATACTCAACTCAACCACATAAGAAAACTGAGGTATTTGTTTAAAGTATGCCTGTATTTTCTTCAAATACAAACCACATACTTTTGGTGCTTTTATATCTTTTTCTTTAAAATACTTCAGGTATTTAGGTGAGGATTCTAGTACTAACCTTTTTAGCTGCCAATATTTATTGCCTTTTAAATCTGTATTTGCTTCTGCCCACAAGTTTGTCTACAGTAGATTTTCATACATTATCCTTTGCAACATGTATCTGTAGTTACTCATTAAATGAAGAATTATTCTTAAATGAAGAAACAATCAGTCCAGGCAAATGAGCCGAGGACTGTTCCTAAGCCACTGGCGCACTTTCTGAATACCCACCAGAGCAACTGCAACCCTCCAAAAAGAAAGATGAAAGAAACTGAAGAAAATAGGAGTGTTTTTTAACTAGTGTCATTGTTGCTCATGCAGCAGATACAGATTTTTTTTCCCCATTTCATGTTTCTCCTCTCTTTTTAGTACCCTTACTAGACAAGGAAGCCAGGCTGGTAGGTAACTTTCACAACATTAGTTATACAGCAGCAATTTAGCAAAACTTACTACTTTGTTCAACAGTAGTTTTAACCATTTTTTAATAAGTATATCCAACAATAAATAACAAAATAGAACCTACGTATGGTATTTATTTAGCTACAGAAAACATTACTGTGTCAGAATAAGGAAAAAGGAAAAAGCCAGTCTTAAACTTTGAGAATGTTTTATGTACTTAAAAGCATTTGACACCCATTGTGAAATGACTGATACTTGCAGTTACACCGGTATCTGCTGGACAGCTTTATAAAACTCCAGATACATTCAAAAAAGGCTGCAAGATGCTGTAAAGTGAAGTGATGAGTAAAACACTTCTAAATAATATTTATTGGAGAATGAAAAGACTTTGACATGTCAAAATGAAGAATTTATTGTTTTTCTACATTCATGCTTTGATGTAAGCCAACATACTTGTATTTTTACAGTACCTGTTCCATATCCGTAGTGTGCGCTATTCTAATAACTTGACAGCTTAATTTCACTGATCTTGTTGAAAAGCAACTGTATTATGGGTTATCTGCTGCTTAAAACATCTATAGAAGTTTTTGGTTCTCTCTCCACATAGCTTTTCAGTATCAAATATATTTTTAATGCTTGTTTTATGTTTTTCAAATTTTCTAGGAGCCTGTACAACTGGTTCTTCTAGTATGTTTTCAATCCATAATTCTTTGGACTTGTTTTGCTCTTGGATTGTTGACATTTCTAACCACATAGATTTGTCTACTGAAAGTCTTATTACATTTTCATTTTAATTTGAACAACACAAAACTTGGCTAGTGGCTATCACACAGCACAATTGCACAGAACATCAGTGCAACTCCTGTGCAGGTATCAGCTCTTTACTATCCTTTTCTTTCCTCTGCTTTCTCAAATACTCAGAACCACCTCAATAAAATGAATAAGCAAGGCTGAAGTGAGGTTGCCTTATAAAGGTGACACAAAGTAGAGAAGATTCAAAATAAAGTATTCCGCTTAGTCCCTGTATTATGCATCATAAAATAAAATCAAATTCATCTATTGCTACAATTGCCTACATAGTACTTCTTCTGTGGTTAATGGAATGATACAAATGATCATTCAGTATTAAGCACTTCCAAAGGCAGTGAGATTTTATTAGATGTTTCAGTTTCTAATTGCCTGTAATTTCTGTAGATTTCCTCTTTAAAGAACGCTATTTGAGATCCTTTTTACTCTCTCGCTTTATCATTACTGTATTTGTATATAGACATTCATGTATTAGGAATGCAGGAAATGTGAGCATTTATATGCTTTTTTGTTCAGACTACAAGGTCTCCCCACTTAGCACATCCCAATCAGTCTTTCCTGCCCTGAGGTGTATGCAGGCAAACAGAAATTATCCTAAGATCAATATAGGGACACCTAAAATTACACTCCAAAAACAGGGACAAGCTGAAGACTTCAGAAGAGCTCTTTTACTCCTGCACCTCTGGTTGGTTGCTTTTCACGTCATTTTCCTCTCCTATCTACTGTTCTGCTACAAGAATCTTCTTCCTCATTCCTGATTTCACGAAAGGCCGTGTTCCTGTAAGGCTAAACGGTGTCCCCTAGAACTTGACTCTCAAAGGAAGGCAGAAAAGAGTCTGGGGCCCGACAGTTTAGTGCAAGGGGATTCCTGTCTCAGTAGAGTGCATATCAAGATGATTGAAACTATCTGAAGACAAAGGGCTCGCTTTCGTTTTTCTAGGTTTCTGTTGCTATTTTGATGGGGTTTTTTTTCCCCCTCTGAGCATATTACAATACAATGTTTCCAAATATATACACATGTACATACTAATACATGCACACACAAATACATATATACATAGCTAATACTGCTCATACCTCTAAACGTACAGAGCTACTAAATGAAGAAAAAGGAAGTGATGGTTCTTCAAATCTTCAAGTGCAGTCACACACACAAAATTAAAGCATTTTTTCTGTATGAATGTTGAGGAGTACTATAACTATACATACATTTTTACATTGTAAGAAGAAAAGAGAAGGTATAAATTCATTTGCACTAAACCCTTAAGTGGCTACTCCTCTCCCAAATGTAATTTCCATCAGGCACACTACCCACATCTCATGCCAGTGACAGCAACAGCCCATTAGAAGACAACTTAGCATCAGGTTACTGTTGGTTTGCTGCTAACAAGATGCCTGATGCATGAAGCTTCTTCCTTCCACGTGCTGGGCAATTATCCTACAATATGGATACTCATTTCCTGAAATAAAGTCAGTATGGAGTAGAAATACATTTTAAACTTAATTTTCCTGAAGCATTTTAAGTAACACAAAATTTTGTCATTTTCGTTGCAGTTCTCTCACCTTCCCCTCTCCTGAGCTGCTCAGTATCTGACAGATCATCTCATTCTAGTCCCTTCTCTTCTGAAGGTGCAGAGCAACATGAGCACAGTGTCTTTTGGCAAAAAAGGAAATCAATAGCTGTGCATGCCAAGTTATCATCGATTTTTTGTATGGCTCCCCTTCTCCTCCCCACTCCCATCATTTGGAAGAATCATCATAGCCAATTCAGTACACATACCTGAAGGAGTGCTTAATATTTCAAGATTTGCTGTGTTCCTGGTGGAACAGGACAGAAGAGTAATCCAACAATCAAATACCAGCCTAGCCCATGAAATAATGTGGGAAGCTAGTTTTTTTTTGCTTCCTTATTTCACAAAACATAGTGTTGAGTGAAGTCATAATACTAAAGCTTAACTTTTTCATCATTTCAATTTTCACCYCAAGTTTCTCCCCCCCCCCCCCCAAACTGTTCTGCTTCTTTATACATAGCTTTAATTACGGTGTCACTATAGACATAGTTACAGCGCTGTTGTAACTGTATGAACAGCTTAGTTGTCTGAAGGTTTGGACAAGGCCTGTGCGAGACTGTGAGATGAAGCAATAGGAAACTGTACAGAAGCTACGTGGCCCATTTGAGATCATAGCTACATAGTTTCCAATACGTTCTAAGCAGATTAAAAACTTAAGTTGACATTAAAATATCTGTTTAATAACACAACACTGACAGTCAGGCTTATATGATTCACCTAATTATACTATGTTGGTGCTCCTGAAAAAGATGTATACTTTTAAGCATCAGTAAAATTAAGCTAACCATTACATCAACAAGCTATTATCCTATCTTTTACGACAAGAACTTACACTTACAAAAGACCAACTCTTTCAGTATGAGACAAGAGTCATGTACATAACAAATTCCTTTTCCAGAATGTTTAAATTTCAACCCCCTCTGTAATTACTGACAGCTCTTTCTATACCTTTAGAGCTACCGTATCAGCCCAAGACACTGATGTCCTACATGCAAGCGTACCCTTCAGAATACGCTACAAGCAAATGTTGCTTCAAATGGACCGTCTCTGATCTTGCATCTCATCTGTTATCCAGACTACTTCAGCAGGAATGAGAGTACAAAGTGTGTGTACTTAAGGGATTAGACCTGATGCATGTATTCACCAAAATTAAATTACCATACAAACTTTTTACTGATGCTTTCATCTGAATTTAAACCACATTAGTACGGACAAACAGGTCTCATTATTATTTTTAAAGCTATTTTGTTTAGGGTGGTGACCAGACAGTTTTCCAAGCTGACAGTCCGAAGTCATAGACAGTAAGAAATCAGTTAATATTAAAGGTTCCCCACTCAAGGAAAAACTTAACTTCACTGAATTGACATTTAGGGTTGAACTTAAGTTGTTGTTTTTGACATAACATCAAATGTGTTTCTAATAGGCAAACTTCTCTGACCTCTCCCCTTCTTCTCTTTGCATACCTTCTTAAAAAGAATTACAAAAACATGGAAGTTTTAAATGAGTTTTTCCTGGCTTTCACAATGATGCCAGAAAAAGCAGCAGCAAATATTTATAGTATTACTCCCTGATAACTCACTGGAAATATCTGAAGCTCTTAGAAGTTACCCTTTGTACATATAAACATGTGCAATGTACACACTAGATAGTCAGCAACCTTCCCCTCAAAGAGGCATGTACTGTGAGAGCAACTATCATGATCTTATCTTTATCAAGAGACTTCTTGATTGAGAGAGAGCCAGACCTCTCTGGCAGATTCAGTATAGTACATTATCTAGAATAAAACCCTTTCCCTTGCCAGCAGGCACTGCGTTTCACTTCTTGCAGCTTTCTTATCTATTCTAGATTATAAGAAGCCTTTTTGTGAGTTAGTCAGAGTAGCAATTTGGAAGCTTTCTCAAAAGCTTGAGCTTCTAGATCCCCTAAATAAGGCTTAACATCTATAAACAAAGTGTCTGAGTATCCCAAGGCCTCTGGAAGAAGTTCCCATGTCTTTTAGTTAGAAAGAGACAGTGGCTTTTAGGTATCTGGCTACAAAAACCAATCAACTGATTTCACACACTGGCATGGTTGTGAAAGGTGTTTATGCCACAAGAAAGAAATTTCAGATATAGGCTTCTCAAACAGAAAAAAGAAGTATTTTTTGCTCCTGTAATTGAAATATTACTCCAAAGAGGCTCTCTAAGTAAAAGACACCATTCCATCTTAAAAACTTCCCTTTGAATACCATAGCATTCACTGAGGACCACTAGCCTTTTGGTCATTTATCTTTGGTGGATAGGTTTTAGTAACACATTATCTACAGGAAAAATGGTAAAGCAGAGCCAGAGCCAAGCCAAGATCTTCACTTTCATGAGCTAGTACTGGCACATATCTTTGGATAAAAAGCTAAACAGTACTTTGCTCTAAGTTTGAATTTACCATTTGGTAGACTACAACAAGCAGCATTGGAACAGTAGGCTAGTATGAACAAATCAATTATCATATGTTCAAGGTGTGTTGGTGAGGTAGAAAAGTCCATTTGTCCTGTGTTTACCATCATGAAACATTTTTGATAAGGGTCAGATACAGATCCACATCTACAGTACTTTCATATAAATTCATGAACTGTTACCACATGAAATTCCACAAGCAACTTCCTAGTAACCAAGAGATTTGTTAACATGCTGGTCCTCTGCCTTAAAGAGCTTGAACTGTTTAATTGTTTATTATACTGTATTTCTTAATTTATACTTTATAAGCCTGTGTTAGCATAAACAGTGGCAAGTGATGAAAAATATTAATGTAAATTGAGTTCAGTGAGTCAGAGTCATTGGTACTGCGCAGTACTTTTTCAGGCTTAGTCTTTATCAGCCAAATGAAGTAGAAATTTACTTAGTACAGTTTTGACTGTGTTGAGAATACACATTTTGAAAGACTGTCCCCAATAAAATAATTTATTCCATATTAAAATATTGACTGTATATTCCAGCATGGAAGTAGAGGATTTCTAGAATTGCTTCAAGTAGATTCCATCTCAAGATAACAGATTAAAAAGCCTGACAGCTCCAAAATGACTCTTCTCCAAGTTGTTTTCAGTTTTCATAACTAACTAAAAACCAACTTTTGTACTCTAAATATATAGAGTCCCTTCTACTTAATTGTATTATTAGTATTTCTTAGTTTCTATTTGTAAGTGCTGGAGGTTTACTGTATACCACACTATTAGAGATGATGAAATTTGAAGAGTAAGTCTGCTTTTGCAAGTGATTCGCCGCTTCCCTTCTCTTGCTGTATACTATGTGCTAGAAAAATACTCCCAAAAGCATTTAGAAAACTGATTTGGCACTGTTTCCTTATTTGAGAGAAAATTTCTTTAAGTGTAGCACCTCGACATGGTTGGTAACTACAGCTAAAAGGAACTGGACTAGGCTGGTTCAGTGACATACCAGTTTTATGCAACATATGAATTCAGCAATTACAAAACTAAAGATTCTGTGGCTACAGAAGCCACAGAAAAAAAAATGGAGAGAGAGAAGCATCCAGCTTTTAGGAAGGGAATTCCTCCATATTGTTCTTTGTTTTCCATTTGATTAATGAAACCAGTTCCAGCAAGAAGATAAACAGAACTTTGAGCGCACCATTTGTCCTTTCCTGGCCAAGAGGGACAGGGCTGGGGCCACCAGTGACAAAGAAATTCTGTTTGCATCTCCCCCGTCTGTCTTCCTGCTTTACCAAGGTGAATGTTGAAAATTCTGTAAACCACAAGGCCCATCTATTAAATTTTATCCATTAAATTTTCACTCCTTTTCCCTATCCCCCAACTTTCATAAACTATTTAACTTTAGTATTTGGATTTGTCATGCAATAACACTTAAAATTCAAAGGTTATAGAACAAAGTACAGTTTGTCTTCTCCAAAAGAGGGTCAAGCCTCAAAGCTGGTTCTATTACACAGGGTCTAGGATTTCCTATAATGAGGGAAAATCAGAGGCAGAAGGTAGATATCCTACAAAAGGCCAAATATCTCTGTACGAATGGTCAAATATCTGCAACGGGGTTGTACTCATAAAAGACTTTCTAAAGATAAACTCACTACAGTAGAAGAATCTTACGATTGTTGCCAGCATTCAGCTCTTCTCACTTACAGCAGGACCTTGTTAAAGGAGAAGCTCACATCCCATTTATCCCAAAAAGGTTTATAAAAAAAACTAACATTGCCTTGTTTGTACGTTTGCACATGCACACGGTTGGTTATGTTTGAGGGGTTTTAGGAGGGAAGAGGAAAAAGGCACACTCTACATTCATAACAAGCCTTAACCACTGTTAACTACTTAGCAAAGCATATCCTATTTCTCAGTATCTGCTTGACTTATCTTCAGTAGTCCAGGTGCTATTTCAACTCCTTCATGCTTTCGGCATCTCCCAGTATCCAGAATCCCTTGAATAGCTTTTTAAAAATAAAGTTTGGATGCACCTCCTCTTTTCTGCATGCACATCTGAAAGCAGGCTCCAGAACTGTTTTCTAGTCAATGAAAGCCTTCACACACAGCTATGTCCATGCAAGTAAATCTGACTATTCATCTGAAAAAAATTCTGTTTAAAAATATTTAAAACAAATGCAAGACTATCTCCAACAGATTTATTGTATCAACTTGCAGAAGACTTCTGTGCAACCATCAACTTGAAGAATGTGCTATATCGGTGCTTTTTGGTTTAAAGAACAAACTGAAAGAGGAAAATAGAATTACAAATTCATTAACACATTTACATTTTTGCTGCTGCTGCTTCAAATCGTTTGGCTTAAATTGCTGCTCACTGTAAAGACTGTAAGTTACTTCAGATTTTAGTCTGATGCTTCTAATTTACCCATAGAACAGGCACAATATTTGCAGTAGTAGTATAAATTTTCTGCTATCACTAAATCATTATCTTTGCAAAAAAACATTGGGATCATTTCTAGATACTGTATTCTTCATTCTTGCCTCAGAATGAGTCTACACTGCAGCATAACAACAAGTCCAGATTAATCTAGGCTACTTAAGTGTCAGCAACACTCTCCTTCAAGTAGCACAGAACTCAGTAGCAGATGAAGTTACCACAGTTCTTGCCAGTGCAAGTCACTGGACTGAACATTCTGCACAATAGTTAGGCAAGTACCTGTACTCAAATCTGCATAACGCAGAGGTGTTGTGGCTGTTCGTGTGGGAACTTATCCATCAGAAACTGGAAATATATACTACTTGAAGACAAGATAAGTTACTGTGGTCATCCTTTAGAAAGGCACAAGCTGATGATCCCCCAGTTAAATGCATTCTTAACAGGCTTCACTGTCCACCTTCTCATTCCAGATGGAGAACATTTCTATAACTATGAAACTGTGTGTGTGGAACAGGTTTATGCATTACAGAAGATGATTTTCAAAAACACTAAAAATTACTTTCCACTAATCAACTTAAGTGTTTTAGATTATTTCTAAGTTACATTCTGAACTCAAACTATATCCTGACAAACTAATAAGATGAGTTAAATGGTTACATTAAATTAATAGCTTGAATTGCACTATAGAAGCTTTATCCAAGTGAAATTAGACTACCTTTATTAACATAAAAATTTATACTTTGCATAGGAGACTGAAGATGAACAACTAGCACGGTAAGACAAAGCAACTATCACCCTTCAGATATCTTATGAGAAACTTTGGTGTCCCTCCACATTTCTGAGCTCAACTTCTTATGCAGCTACTTTTCAGCATTAGATGACTGTCTGTGTTTATATAAGCCTCAAAGGCTCTAAACCCTCAAGTCAGAGAACTTAAGATAGTCAGCTAAAGCACTTGTATGCTTGTTACATGACCTACCTATGCTGTTCCACAGCTCAGCTAAGAGAACTTCAAAATAGATCAAGATTGATGTTTACAGACTAATGCACTCAGTACGACTTGCACAATATTTGCATTACCCATCTAAGCAGACAAGCAACCTTTCCCTGGCACACAGTTTCTTTGCAATGTTTCAGCTCAAGCAGTTAGAAAGACGTCTCCACTTTTACATGAATATCTACTCGGTCACATTTAAGGAGAATCACTAACATTTTTTAAAGCAGCCTCCCAAATCAATACATTACATTGTATAAAAAGTTAACCACCAGTTTTAAGTTCTTTAAATATACAGTAATACAGACCAGTAAATCACTGTCAAAACATGTTGATTAGATAAGCAGACAATATAAATAACTGAATTCAGTGTCACAAGTTCTGAAGCTTTAGCTGGCTAGTTTTCTTTAATTACAGTTTAAGTGCTTTATAATATTTTTAACAGTCTTTGAAGTGACTTTAATAACAAAAAGCAAAA